>NC_090375.1:107726957-108032534 GCF_036365525.1 Heterodontus francisci | reverse complement strand
TGTCATACATACCAGAAGATTGTGGGCACACTCCCCTTGAGCAGTTTCTGTTGCCCTCACAATAGGCACATGTAGCATATTGTTGTCACCTTGGTGCACAGGGAAATCTATGCATTCTACTTGCGTTGAGCATCAAATCTCACCCTCCTATTCTGGTGACACCTCCCCATCCTACGTACTGTTTGCTGCATGTCGCACTTATCATGCACACTTCAGCAGGCCTCAGATATTTCATAAGCCTTTGTTGGAGCTCCACACTGTTAAGTTCCTCCTCTTTCTGCAGGTCAAGTAGCACACAATACCCAGGAGCAGATGCAAACAGAAGGAGGGACAGCTTCCATTCAAGTCCTCAGTTACATAGGAACATAGGACATAGGAACAGGAGTAGACTATTCAGCCCCTTAAGCCTGTTCCACCATTTAGCGAGATCATGGCTGACCTGTGACCTAACTCAATATACCCACTTTTCCCATATCCCTTATTCCCTTTGGATAACAAAAATCCATCAATCTCAGATTTAAAATTTACAATTGATTGAGCCTCAATTGGATTTGTAGAAGAGATTCCACTCTTTGACTGGGATTTTATCTGGACGACAGGTGTTTCGATCACCGGCTAAAGTGCCAGCGACAGTCCCATGTCGCCTCCTCTGGGGAAGGCCCACTGCTGTCCACTTAAGTGTCTAATTGGGGTTTGATTTGGCAGGCCTTCCCCAGGATCAAAGAACCCGGTGACAGAGGTCCAACCCTCTGAGAGCTCTCAGCCAATCAGAGGCCAGCAGTTCTTTAACTGAGCAGCGCCACCACAAAGGTAGTGGCTGTTGTAGGTACTGGACTCACCAGAGACGCTGAATCCAGGCCACAGGTAAGTCATGGTGGGGGCAGTTTTCGCAGGGTGGGGTTCGCAGGGGAGGGGTATGTAAGGGATTCAGCAGCCAGGGCAAAGGGGTGGCTCTCAGTGGGCCCCCTTCCACATTCCAGACCCTTCATTCAGGCACTAAGTGCCTGTTAACGAAGGACACCACCCCATCCCCTGAAGCCGGCCAGCCACCTGCACGGGATTGCTTGGCATGCTCCCTGTGCAGCAACAGACCTGCCCGCCACTGAGCTAATTCCAGTGGTGGCAGGATGAGGCCCTTAGTTGGGCATAAATTGCCCATTTAAGGGCCTAAATTGGCAGCAGGGCGGGAAAACCATTCATAGGCCTTCCCGCCCCAGACTTAATTTGGGTAGAGGCGGGTAGGTGGCGGGGCTCCTCCCCAACGCCACCATCCCATCGATAATATGTTTTCCCCACCTCCAATGTCGCCGCGAGGGAGAGCATAAAATTCCCACCTTTGTGTGTAGAAATGTTTCCCAGTTTCACTCCTGAAAGGTCTGGCTCTAATAAGTAGACTTTATAGCCAGTCCTAGACACTTCAACCAAAGGAAATAGTTTCTCTCTATCTATCCTTTTTTTCTTCATTCATGGGGTGTGGGTGTTGCTGGCTAGGTCAGCATTTATCACCCATCCCTAATTGCCCTTGAGAAGGTGGTGATGAGCTGCCTTCTTGAACCGCTGCAGTCCATGTGAGGTAGGTACACCCACAGTGCTGTTAGGAAGGGAGTTCCAGGACTTTGACCCAGCGACAGTGAAGGAACAGCGATATAGTTCCAAGTCAGGATGATGTGTGGCTTGGAGGGGAACTTGCAGGTGGTGGTGTTCCCATGTGACTGCTGCCCTTGTCCTTCTAGGTGGTAGAGGTCGTGGGCTTGGAAGGAGGCTTGTAGATGGTGGACAGGCTTTGGGGAGTCAGGAGGTGAGTTACTCGCTGCAGGATTCCTAGCCTCTGACCTGCTCTTGTAGCCATGGTATTTTTATGGCTACTCCAGTTCAGTTTCTGGTAAATGGTAACCCCCAGGATGTTGATAGTGGGGGATTCAGCGATTGTAATGCCATTGAATGTCAAGGGGAGATGGATAGATTCTCTCTTGTTTGAGATGTCATTGCCTGGCACTTGTGTGGCGCGAATGTTACTTGCCACTTATCAGCCCAAGCCTGGATATTGTCCAGATTTGCTGCAATACTACACGGACTGCTTCAGTATCTGAGGAGTCGCGAATGGTGCTGAACATTGTGCAATCATCGGCGAACATCCCCACTTCTGACCTTATGATTGAAGGAAGGTCATTGATGAAGCAGCTGAAGATTGTTGGGCCTAGGACACTACGCTGAGGAACTCCTGTAGTGATTTCTTGGAGCTCTGATGATTGAGCTCCAACAACCACAACCATCTTCCTTTGTGCTAGGTATGAGTTCAACCAGTGGAGAGTTTTCCCTCTGATTTCCCATTGACTTCAGTTTTGCTAGGGCTCCTTGATGTCATACTCAGTCAAATGCTGCCTTGATGTCAAGGGCAGTCACTCTCACCTCACCTCTAGAGTTCAGCTCTTTTGTCCATGTTTGAACCAAGGCTGTAATGAGTCAGGAGCTGAGTAAAGCAAGAAGCCCTGGAGATTGTGGACACAAGTTTCCCTCAGAGTGTTGAGGACGGAGGGTCTCAGCTTTTGTTCCTTTTCTTTTATCTGTCCTCAATGTGCAGCACTTTCAGGGAGTTGACTAAACTTAAGATTCCTCCCACTCTACTTGTCTGAGTTTCCCAATATACCCAATATTTATTAATTGTTGTTCCTTCTTTCTATTAGCAGAATCCCTCTGCAGAATCATCCCCTCCTTAAGAAGACAGTGAGCCAAGCCAGCCTTATTACCTTGGACTGGTTCCTAATCCCTCTTTAAAAAGCACCAGCTCAGAAATCAGCAATCAGGTGGGATGGGTAGTGTGTTAGAGGGGTTGCACAGAGTGAAGTTCACATCACAAGTTAACAGCTGATGTCAGTGGTGGAAAGAACAGTGGAGAACACAGCTGGTCGAAGGGCCAGTTGGGCCCAAGCATTGCTGAAGAGCATAGACGTGAACACTTTAGTGTCCCAGCCTTCAAAACAAGGAACATGGATGTGCACCAGCAAACAGTATTGAATTGAACAACCTGCGTGTAACTGCCATGTCTGGTCTGAGAGTATGGAGGAGTCTGCCTCAAGCACGTGCACCATTCTAGTGCAAGGCACGACTTCCCTGAAGTCTACCAAAAAGTGCCGGTCCTCTATGGAAGCTGCTGCGAGGCCCACAATGCAAGCATCCTTGTCAACTCCAATAGCAGCTGTGATCAAAGGTCAAATTGCTGCCACTGGGACTTTGGCTCCACCATCTCCTCCAAACTGGAAAGGCTGTCCAGCAGCATTGACAGACTGGGCGATTATATGGAGAGGGGCTTTAATTGGGTCACAGACCTTTTGCATACTGCTGTCATGCTCTTCAGAATCTTAATGATCTTCTCAACAGCTGCTTTACATCCACATTTAATGGGAGGTTACAGGTAGTTCATTGGCCTTATCAATGAGGAAGTTACATAAGGACATAAGAACTAGGAGCAGGAGTTGGCAATTCAACCCCTCGAGCCTGCTCTGCCATTCAATACAATCATGGCTGATCTCATCTGAGCCTCAACTCCACTTTCCTGCCCATTCTCCATAACCCTTCAACCCATTACTAATTAAAGATCTGTCTATCTCCTCCTTAAATTTACTCAATGTCCCAGCATCCGCTGCACTCTGGGTAGTGAATTCCACAGACTCACGACTCTCTGAGAGAAATAATTTCTCCCCATCTCTGTTTTAAATCTGCTACCCCTTTTACTAAAACTATGACCTCTCGTTCTAGATTGCCCCACAAGAGGAAACATCCTCTCTATGTCTACTTTGTCAATCCCCTTAATCATCTTATATACCTTAATTAGATCTCCTCTCATTCTTCTAAACTCTAGAGAGTAAAGGCCTAAACTGCTCAATTTCTCTTCATAAGACAAACCCCTCATCTCTGGAATCAGTGAACCTCCTCTGAACTGCCTCCAATGCAACTACATCCCTCGTCAAGTAAGGGGACCAAAACTGTACACAATACTCCAGGTGTGGTCTCACTAATGCCTTGTACAGTTGCAGCAGCACTTCCCCATTTTTATACTCTATTCCTTTAGCAATACATGCCAAAATTCCATTTGCCTTCCTTATTACCTGCTGTACCTGCATACTAGTTTTCAACGAATCATGCACGAGGACACCCAGATCCCTCTGCACTGGAGTTTATCTCCATTTAGATATTAATTTGCCTTTCTACTGACCAAAATGGATAACCTCACACTTATCTACGTTAAACTCCATCTGCCAAATTTTGGCCCATTCATCTCACCTTTCCATATCCATTTGTAAATTTCTTATTTCTTTATTGCAACTTACTATCCCGCCTATTTTAGTGTCATCTGAAAATTTGGCTATAGTAACTTCTATCCCTGCATCCAAGTCATTAATATAGATCGTAAATAGTTGGGACTCGAGGACCAAGCCCTGTGGCACTAGTTACATCTTGCCAGCCAGAAAGAGATCCATTTATCCAAACTCTCTGTTTTCTGTTGGCTAGCCAATCCTATATTCAAGCGAATAAAATGCCCCTAACCCCATGTGATCTTACCTTGTGTATTAACCCTTTGTGCGGCACCTTATCAAATGGCCTCTGGAAGTCCAGATATACTACATCTACAGGATCCCCATTATCGACTTTGCTTGTTACAGCGTCAAAGAGCTCTAGCAAATTAGTCAAACATGATTTATCCTTCATAAAACCATGCTGACTCTGATGGATTGCATTTTGACTTTCTAAATGTCCTGGTATTACTTCCTAAATAATGGATTCTAACAATTTCCCAATGACAGATGTCAAACTATCTGGTCTATAGTTTCCTACTTTCTGCCTCCCTCCTTTTTTGAATAAGGGCATTATATTAGCTTTTTTCCAATCCACTGGAACCTTTCCCGCATCCAGGGAATTTTGGAATATTATAACCAATAGATCCACTATCTCCACTGCCACTTCCTTTAAGACCCTAGGAGGTAGGCCATCAGGCCCTGGGGACTTGTCTGCCTTCAATACCAATAGTTTGCTCAGTACTTTTTCCCCAGTGATGATGATTGTTCTAAATTTCTCCCTTTCTATAACCTCTGCATTTCCTGTTACTATTGGGATGGTACTAGTGTCGTCCACTGTGAAAACTGAGAAAAAATACTGATTTAGTGTCTCCGCCATTTCTGTGTTCCCCTCTATTAACTCCCTTGTCTCATCCTCCAAAGGACCAACATTCACTTTAGCTACTCTCTTCCCTTTTATATACTTATAGAAGCTTTTGGGATCCGTTTTTATATTTTGCGCTCGTTTTCTTTCATAATTTACCTTTGCTCTTTTTATTACTTTTTTAGTAGCCCTTTGTTGATCTTTAAAGGTTTCCCAATCTTCCAGCCTGCCACTGGCCATTGCAATAAGGTATGACGTAGTTTTTGTCTTTATGTTATCCTTAACGTCCTTGCTTAGCCATGGATGTTTTTTTCCCCTCTTAGAATCTTTCTTCCTCTCTGGAATATATTTTATTTGGGAGGAATTGAATAGCTCAGTAAGCATCTGCCACTGCTCATCAATTGTTCTCCCTTTTATTCTTCCAGCCCAGTCCACTAGGGCCAAATCTGTCCTCATGCCTATGTAATTACCTTTGTTTAACTCAAGAACGCTAGTATGGGGCTCCAGTTTCTTGCCCTCAAACTGAATTTGAAATTCTAGCATGCTATGATCACTCTTCCCTAGAGGATCCTTAACTATGAGATCATTAATCAATCCCCCTCATTACACAATACCAAATCTAGAATAGCCTGCTCCCTGGTTGGTTCCACAACATATTGCTCCAATAAACAATCTCTCATAGATTCAATGAACTCTCATAAAGCATTCATGACCAGTCCTGTTGGAAAAATGGAGGAACTGTAGTCTGGCATCATCATGGAACATCAACAGAAAGAGTGCATACACCTACATTATTCTCATGGCATGATTTGCAATGCCATGAACATTAAGAGAATGAAACCCCTTCCTGGCCATTAATGTCGCTAGCTTATGAGCAGGTGCCATTATGGCAACATGATTGAAATCTATGACTCCATGCACTTGGGGGAAGCCTATTATGGCAGCAAGTCCAAAACCCTCCTCATGTTGACTCCTGCTCTCCAGGGGAACTGGATGCTTGTACTGGCCCTTCAGAAGGTGGCTTCTATTACCTGTTTGGTAGTCACCTGCTGCAGCCTGGAGTGAAGAGATCTGAAAAAAATTCAGTTGTAACCTTGATGGCCTTAGGCAAAGCATGGCCACCTCCGGATCCAGCTGCAGCAGGTGACAGAACAGCAGCTGAACTGGAAGCTCCTAGAAGTTTGTCTCCTTAATGAAATTTAGGGAAGTGACCCAGCTTCTGTAGACCCTGTTTGGAGGATACTCACACATTCCTCAATGCCATTGAAAACCCCACCATCACACCAAGCCCTTTCTTGGCAGTCTTCCTGCAGTCTCCTAGACAGTTTCTTGGTCTCTTTGCTGTTGTTCCTGTTGTTACTGCTTTTCTTTTTTCCTCCATTACCCAGATAGGTGTTGGAAGAATTGCTCCCATTTTCAGGTGGATTCACAGGCCATAGAAGCCTTGAAATGTTTCAAAGAGAAGCCAACAAAACTTGTCTTATGCAAAGTAGAGCATTACAAAATAAATGAATCTTGCTTCCAACTTGATCCAGTGATTCAAATTAAATTCATGTGATGCCCTTTTACATATCACTCCAAATGGCCTCTCCACTTCCTGCACTCAGCTACTTCCTATTAAAATCACAGTGGAAGACATGCCACTCTCATGAATTAATCGTGAAAGACAGGATTTCAAGGTAAAATAGAGCCTCACTCCTGATCTTGCGAGAGGGCTCTGAATTCTCAGGATTTTTGACAGGACTTATTTGCAAGTTGTATCAGTCCTTCTGCACATGTGCACCAGCATCCATTTCAGGACTACAATTGGTCATTCCCATGCATGCACCTAGACTGTAGAGATCCGCCTGCAGAGGAAACCGGAAGTGGGACCTGACAAAGCAACGTTGTTTTGCTAAGCCTAGAACCTGGAGCCTGAAGCTCTTTTTCTGCCTGGGTCCCAGGCCCATGCTGTGCCTGACCCCACTTATTCTCCATGCCATCTCCCCTTGGCCATGCTCAGGGGGGTGCGGATGGCTCTATGTTGGTGTCGTTGCTGCGACCACCCCCCACCCGCCCCCCTCAGTGGGGTCTGGGCTGTGACTCGGATTCAGGCTGCATGATGGTGTCTCTCATTCTGGCTCCAACTCAGCCACCTCTGCCACCTCTCTGATGCTGCAGTCAGTTGGCAACCAACAATGAAAGCAAGCATGATACTGGATGGCGGATGTTGTTGCAAGTTCTTGTCTCACAGCCAGTGGGAGCACATAGGGATTTGAAATAACAGAGAGAAACAAGCAAATACATTCAAAAGCAAGCAGAGATACACAAAAAAATTCAAAAATAACAGATACAGACAAATATATTGATAACTAATAAAGATTCACACAATTACCATTACAACTGACTGATACACAAATGTACTGATCAATATCACACAGGTAAATACATTTATGAACAGCACACAGTTATAATTGAATACTTATATACTAATAAGCAGATGTACACAAATGCACTTAAAAATAACGCAGATATAAATACATTGATAACTAACACAGTTCTCACAAAGACATTAGAAAGTAATAGTTACAGCTCAACTTATTTTAGCATAAAAGAGATACATCGATCTAACTAGCTGACTGACATATACATGCATTAATAAGTAACACACACGTGCATATATCCATCAGGTATAAGATAGCCATTCACCTGGCAGTGAGTTCTGCATCCAATGCCTTTTCTTGCAGACTATGAACTCTGAGAAGAGAATGTGACATTGAATCTCTCCGCCTTTGGTGGGGCCATGATCATACCCGGATAACAAGTTGGATTTTTAAAAAAGACTTTGGAAAAGTATTTTCAGATGCAATAATATGGTTTTTGTAAAGAGCTCTAACCTGTTAAAGTTAAATAAGCTGCTATTGAGGTTTATAAACCAACTGCTATTGGCTCATGCTTTACCAGAAACACAGACAACAATGACATTTTTTCCCATTGATTTGTTTACTTATTGCTGTGAAAGAAAATGGCACAAATGTGAGGGGATTTTTTTTTTAACATGAGCATCTTTTCTTTAGGATTCTGTGCTTGGAGTTACACTGCCCTTTGAAATACTGTAAATCATACAATTTTTCTGAAGGTCTCACGTACAAACCACAATTATTTTGAAATGAACATTTCTGTGATAGTTCATATTTAGTTCTGAATCTGGGGAATATTGATCAGGTGAGGGTATATTTTAATTGAAATACTTAGTTATATTTTCATCCTCCAGAAATAATCATGAACGTTCAACTATTTCTGTGTGTACCACTTGTTGATCAAACTGGCAGATGTACCTGAAGTTCGTCTGGTTAGATTCATGCTTCGAAAATGTGATAACCTCGCCCAATAGAAACCAACCAGACAGTGCATACTTCTACTGATGCTGAGTTTCACAGTTCTTGGACAGTTGATGAGTTGTCACCATTTCTTCCATATGGACCTGTGCAGTAAGTAAATTGGAATGCACAGACATTGACTGTCAAGCACCATTTAAATAACTCAGTTTTCTGACTGAAATCTCACCATCATTCTTGAAAATATGTTTGAGAAACAAGGTAACCTTTCTAGGACCAGAGGGTGTCCTATTAAGCAATTTTGGATCCAGACTGCGTGGAGTGAATTGCTGAGTATATTGGCTGGCTCAGAAACCCGAAGCGCATAAATGGATGTAAGGAAGAAATAATATGACGTGAGAGGATAGCCACAATGGCAAAATGTAAATAGATCTGCAAATGCCATAACCTTTACTTTGAACTGTGTAGTGTTTTAGTGATCTTGGTTTGATTGTATTTGGCTTTCCACTGAACCATGTTCACTGTGTTTGATTGTTTAAGCCTAGTTGAAACTGAAACTAAAACAGAGAAACAGAGACAGTTCTGAAAAGGCATTGTACTGAAATGTTGTAAGTGCTGAGATATTTTAAAGTACTGTAAATAAACCAGATGATGATTTAATACAAGTGTTATATCTGCATTGCTCTGAGATAAATCAGATACATAACATATCCAGCAACCCGGTGTAAACATAACAGACTGCATGCACAATTGTCAATCTGATATCTTAAGCTTTACAAACGTTGTAATTGGAAGCCATAATTAAGCCTTGCATTGATATAGATTCGTAAATGTCATAATGAAGTTAAAGGGGAGGAAGGACATTGGACCTGTTTCACCTAGTTTACTGGTATAAAACAATGTAAAAAAGATGACCAATTTTATGGAGCTATGCCCCATGTAAAGGGACACCTGAAATATGTCAAATGCCATATTGGCCTAGGACCATATGGAGGCACAATACCCATAAATCTCAGCATCATGCAAGACATAGTAGTCTACTTGATTGGTGAAAGGTATTAAAGGTTACTCAACCAAGGTGGACAACTGTAGTTAAAATACAGGGCAGCCATGATCTCATTGAATGGGGGAACAGGTTCGAAGGGCTGAATGACCTATTCCTGTTCCCACGTTCTTCTGCCTATAGTATGCATTATGTACACTGCAGCAACTCACTAAGCTTACTTTGATAGCACCGCCCAACCCGTCAACCATACCATAAATATCAACAGCAACAATATCATGGAAAAATTATAATTTCCTCCAAGTCACATACCATCCTGACTTGGCCATGTATTACCATTCCTTCATCATTGGTAGGCTAAAATCCTAACATTCCCCAGTAAACATCATTGTGTCATCACCACAAGGAGTGCAGAAGTCATGAAGAAGGTAACCTTCCCAAAGTAACTAGGAATGGGGATTAATTTCCCTTTACAATAATGCCCAATCCAGTGAACAAATAATAAAAAGCAATAATAGTGCCATTTTAAGGAAATTTACAAAACATAGATGTCCTCTCCAGTTTGCAATCCATGCCCTGTTCTCCAATATTGCATCAAAATATGCACTCATCATGTATTACTTCACAGACAAATATAAATAAATTCAATAAGCTCCACAAAAATTGCAATAATTAACACCATGAAAAAATTATAGTCTTTCACCTTTTGTTTAAAACATTTTACAGGAATGTTATTTTTGTTGATGACAGAAAGTTAGGAGTCATGATACTGATGTAAGTTTGATTTATTATTGTCTTGACACCTTACCATTTCTCATAGGAGCAAAAGTCTTGTGTTCCTCTTGCTCCAAAGTTTAACCTTTCCTTCATATTGGTCTTTGTTGTCAGGACATATTAGACAAACTGTTCTCCAATCAACTACAGGTGCTGATCATGTGATTTGAAAGAAGTGTAAATGTCATCAGTGGCCTTCTCCAATTAAACGAAAATAAATGTCATGAGGCTAAAAATTACTGCTTGTGATATTTGCACTTGTTTTATATAATAAACAGAAAACAGCATTGAGTTGGTCATTTTTTGAGCTGGTTGAATTTATTCCTGTATGTGTGCTGAATTTTCTCAGCCCGTTGTGGGTCCCGGTGGCGGCAATAGAAGCAGGCGCCATGGCCGTATGTCACGTGTGCGGCCGGCCAATTAACATAACCGAGATGTAGGGCCAGGCAGACTATGAGGTGCTGATGGCAGCTTCAGCTGATGAAAACGCAGGTGCTGGCACCATCTGTAAAGAGCTACCAGCCCTGCTTGTACTGCTGCCTTTCACTGATGCAGTGAGTCTGTAGTGCTGCTGGACCCCCTCATACTGCTTCTGTTGCTACTAGACCTCCCTCTATTGCTGCTGTGACTCCTGGACCCCCCTTTACTGCTGCTGCTGCTAGAATCCACCCCTCTCCCAACCCCACCCCTGCCACAGCTACTGCTGCTGCTGCAAGACCTCCCACCACTGCTGCTGCTGCTGGAACCACCCCCATCACCACCCACCCCCCACCCATGCTGCCACCACCGTTGCTGCTGCTGCTAGTGTACCTCCCTGCACCCATGCACCAAGAGTGCAGACCAAGCAGATAGAGCAGTAGCCAACTGGGACCATGTCCGAGACAAGCATCAGGTGGCCTCACAGTTTATCACCCGGAAACCCAACGTCGCTTCTCGATTTTGTCAGTGGCAGGAAAGCTCCAAGGCACACCGCCATCCCGACATGGCAGGACTGCAATTTATATTGTTGAACAGTTTGCTTTAATACTTTTGCATGGCAGGGATCACAATTTTATGGTGAGTTTTACATTTAGTCAAAGGCATGTGTGTATCACATACCTTCTGATCCCCGCCGTTTAAAGGTGGCACAACTGAGGCGAGGCCTCAGTGATGTTGCGGAAAGGCAGCCATAGGGAGCAGTGGATAAAGGCACGGGGAGAGTGGAGGACATTGTCAGCCTGCGGTGCTGGGCTCTCTGCAAGGGTGGGCAATCTCTCAGGTGCAAAGGTCAGATGGGCAATCTCTTGGGTGCTGGGCTATCTGCAAGTGTGGGCACTGAGGGGTATTAGGGCATATTCCTTGGGGATAGCAAAGGGAAAGGTGGCAAGGCATCTTTGTCTCTGCAAGGGCTGCACTCTGAAGGGCTACCAATCACCTCATACACCCTGCCTTTGTGAACCCCGTGCCATTCAGCAGCAGCTCAAAAGGAGGGAGGATCTACCTACGCCCACCCATGAATCTCCAAGAGGAGAGCAGCAGCAGCCATCCACGCCAAGAAGGGCTTACGCATATCAGAGTGTGTACCAGATGCACCTCAGCTACCTCCAAATCTCCGAGCGGCAGTGTCAGTGAAGACTATGGCTCTCCGGGGAGGCCATCACTGACTTATCTGCCATACTGCAAGCCAAGTTGTGACCCATAGACTTTGGTGGGCACCCACTGCCTGTGGCCCTGAAGATCACTGTGGCACTCAACTTCTATGCCTCTGGTTCTTTTTAAGGATCCACCAGGGATTCATGTGAGGTCACCCAGACAGCAGCCCACCACTACATTATTAGAGAAATCTCCAAGCCTGTTTGTGAAGAAGACACTGAGACTAGGATGCTTAGGTGTGGATTGTTTATTGCCTGTCACAGAACTTGCTTCTGCTCTCCAAACTGGCTGGCTGGCTCTTCTTTATATATACACTTGAATACAATTAACTAATTAACACCCAACACCTGTTCACCCTATTATCTTGAACTACCAGGTACTTATCATCCATTAACAGAACTTCAAACCCTAATATGCATTAAGGAGGTAACCAATGCCTTGTTTAAGAGGACTGGTGACTGTGTGTTACCAGACAAAACATGACAGTTGGTCAGAGGGGGCCATAGGGTTCAGGGCCATTGCTGGATTCTCCCAGGTACAAGGTGTGATAAATTGCACACGTTTGGCCATCAAGGCGCTAATAGAACCAGCCAGCTGCTTCCCAGGAAACAGCCACAATGTCTTCATACTTCAACAGTCTCAGGTGCCACAGCTTTTCAGGCCCCCCGCTTACCTTCAGGGATGGATTCTTCGGGACAAGGGCTACCCATTGAAGACATGGTTACTGACGCCTGTGAGGAACCCTTGCACTGCAGCAGAGCAGAGGTCCAACACACAGCACAGCTCCACCCAAGTGACCATCAAGCAGGCCATGTGCTGTTGAAGATGAGATTCTGGTGCCTCGATCAATCTGGTGGAATTTTGAAGTCTGTCCCAGTGAGGGTCTTGCAGATTGTGGTGGTTTGCTGTGCTCTGCACAATCTAACACTGTAGAGGAGGGAGGCCTTGCATGAAGAGGACATGATTCAGGCTACTGAGCAGGCAGCACTGGATGTTGAATCCCTTGCATTGGAGGCCAAGGACTTTGAGAGACGGGCAAGGGACAATCTCATACATGCATGTTTCCTGCCACCATGGTGGCCTCTCAAAGTGAACTCAATAAAGATTCACCTCACCGTATTCAGTCTGTCACCTCCTCTCCATCTCAATTCTGTGCCTAGCGCCCAGCTTCACCATGTGTTCTATCTGAGACGCTTACCAAAGATGGCCTGTGCCTACACTGGCAGCCCATTGAGGGAGCAAGGGTGAAGGCAGCATCTCACAATTCAGGCATGAAACAACAAGCATTTTACAGCAATGAATGTGAACTATATTTTTAACACCAATAGCAGAAAACAATATAAAGGCCAAATGTAATACACCTGTGAATTCCCAAGTGCGTCTAAGTGCTCTTCTTTTTACACTTTCATGTAGTTCAACATGGTGTGACCCCTGTGCTAGCAGCTGAGATCGAGGCAGCCTACTGATCGAGCTGTCCCTTGGCCTGGGATGATTGGCGCGTGTCTCCTGGCTGCCTGAGCCTCCTCAGTCTTCGTGGCTACTGGAGCTGGGGTCACTTGTGGAGGGGCTGAGGAGCTACTATCCACACTCAGAGCACCCTGAGGGGTGACCCCTTTTGTTCAAAAAAGGGTGTAAAGATAAGCCCAGCAACTACAGGCCAGTCAGTTTAACCTCGGTGGTGGGGAAGCTTCTAGAAATGATAATATGGGACAAAATTAATACTCAGTTGGGCAAATGTGGGTAAATTAGGGTAAGCCAGCAGAGATTTGTGAAGGCCAAATTGTGTTTCACCAACTTAGTGGAGTTTTTTGATGAGGTAACTGAGAGGGTTGATCAGGGGATTTGCACATGTAGGCAGAGGGCACAGCTGAGGTATTAAGTGAATGCTTTGCGTCTGTCTTTACTAAGGAAGAAGCTGCAACCTAGGCAATGGTGAAAGAGGACATAATTCAGACATGAGAAGGGTTTAAAATTGATAAGGAGGAGGTATTAGATAGGCTGTCTGTACTTAAAGTGGATAAGGCACCAGGACTGAATGAGATGCATTCAAGAATACTGAAAGAAGTGAGAGTGGTAATTGCGAAGGCACTGGCCATAAGTTTTCAGTTTTTTTGACTTGGAGTAGTGCCAGAAGACTGGAGAATTGCAAACATTACACCCTTATTCAAAAAAGGGTGTAAAGATAAGCTCAGCAAATACAGGCCAGTCAGTTTAACTTCAGTGGTGGGCATAATTCTAGAAAGAATAATTCGGGACAAAATTAATCATCACATGGACAAATGTGGGTTAATTAAAGAAAGCCAGCATAGAATTCTTAAGGTAAAATCATGTTTAAGTAACTTGCTGGAGTTTTTTGAAGAGGTAACAGAGAGGGTTGATGAGGGAAATGTTGCATGATCGCCTTAAGAATGATGTCCCTTTAAGAGCTCAGTATGCTAATGAACTAAGTGCCAGGATGTAGTCATGTGACTACAAACCAGAGTAACTCTGCAACTGTAACACCCGGAAGAAAGTTCTGGAAATAGTTTGCTCTGTATGGCACATACTAGTTTAGCTGTTAATAAGCCTGTTAGAGATCTACCTCCAGCTGCAGAAGACAGAGCTCAGAGTGGCAGGCTGCAAATAAATTCCTGTGATCGGGTGAGTCATTGTGCCTATGGTCGAGAGATACTAATTTAAATAAAGCTTTGAAGTGCTTAAAAACTTGATTTTTTTCAGAGGCTCCATTAAATAAAAATGGGGAAGACTGGGTTCTTCTCAGGCTCTCAGGCTGATCAAGGTCAGCGCCATTACAGGAGAACCTATGAACACTGCACAGCCTCCATTCACGCAGCCAAAGTTAAAAAAAGATCATTAAACCACTCGAGCATGAAGAATATAAACAAATTCTAACAAAAAATAGCAATTGAACATCCTATTGAACAGCTGTGTAAACAGGCAAGCTTGAGTGATGCAAGCAAGATAAACAGAGAACACTGTCAAACACCTGTTATTCTCCATCCAAGCAGCTAGTCTAAATAACAGAGAATTACTTAAAAGGGAAATAGCTCAGAGTCATAGCACAAGTCTTAAATCAAATTTTAAGCAAACTAATAGCAGAAAGATGGATACCAAAATTCCCAGCAAGAACTGGAAGGTCATTGATATCCTATCCAAGTTCAAACTGTTTAAACAAAGAATGCAGTTATGCTTCATTGCCCAACCTGTTACAGAACCAGAGACACAGGCTATAAAAATATTGATAGCAGTTGGAAATGAGGGATTATCTGATTATCTGAAAAGGACCAGAAAGATCCTGCAAAGACATGGAAAGTGCTAGAAGATCAGCTCCGGTTAAGAGCAAATTTTAGAATTCACTGCCTGGAATTGATGTTCTACAGGCAACAGCCAAATAATTGGGGCAGCACAGTGGCGCAGTGGTTAGCACCGCAGCTTCACGGCTCCAGCGACCCGGGTTCAATTCTGGGCACTGCCTGTGTGGAGTTTGCAAGTTCTCCCTGTGTCTGCATGGGTTTCCTCCGGGTGTTCCAGTTTCCTCCCACATGCCAAAGACTTGCAGGTTGATAGGTTAATTGGCTGTTATAAATTGCCCCTAGTGTAGGTAGGTGGTAGGGAAATATAGGGACAGGTGGGGATGTGGTAGGAATATGGAATTAGTGTAGGATTAGTATAAATGGGTGGCTGATGGTCGGCACAGACTCGGTGGGCTGAAGGGCCTGTTTCAGTGTTGTATCTCTAATCTAACCTAATCTAATTCAATAGAGCAGTTCATCAGTAGATGCAGTGGTAAGGGCAGCGAATATGATTTTTCAGAAACTGAGCTTTTGGAGCGACTAATTGAGCGACTAAATAAGAGCTGCTGATTGTTTCAACACCCATTGAAGCATTTCAAAAAGACCTCTTGGGGAAAAAGGTCACAGCATTGATGCACTGCTAGAAGATGGCAGGAAATATGAAGCCATTGTACTTTGACAACAGCATCTGCAAGCACTTGGTGCAACCAACAGTATTGGCACAATAACCAGGTCTTAAAAAGCAAGCAAGCTGTGTGGTAAGTGTGGTTGGTCCCACTCACCGCGAAGGTGTCCTGCATTTTGAGACCTGTGCAAGGCGTGTGGTGCAAAAGGACACTGGGCCCAACTACGGAAGAAAGCTGGCTCCAAAGACGCAGCAAAAAGTTGCAGTGGGACACAAACAACTAGACAACAGGTGCAGCAACAAGGCAACTGCAGCAAGGAGAGCGCGAGAGAACTGCATAAATGTAAGCCGATACACAAAGTCCACAGCGAAACAGACCTGAGACAAGACTCAGAGAGGAGTGATTCTCAGCCAGAACATGAGCAGGCATTTCACATTGTAAACCTGACACATTGGGATGGATTTCAAGCAGCCCTCAACGTCGAGATCCATGGTGGGGGCTCCTGAAGATGAGGCCTGCCACCAGGGATCGGCCCGAACCTCCCGGTGCCGGCGAGGCTCTCTGGCAGCCTTCTACCACTCAGCGATGGGACCACAACTGTCATACTCAAATTCATCAAATGAATGCATTTACATATACTTAGTTCAGATCTTGAGGGCCCACCGCGATCTTCGGGCTGGCACTCCTGCACCTTCGGATCCCCATCCGGGAAATGAGGTGTGACACTGGTGGGGAGAGGGGAGGAGGTACGTTTATCAGTGTGGGGTGGGGGGGGGGGGGGTGGAAACAGGGTCAAATGAATGTCATGTGCGTAGAGGATGGTGG
Source organism: Heterodontus francisci (assembly GCF_036365525.1). NCBI lineage: Eukaryota > Metazoa > Chordata > Chondrichthyes > Heterodontiformes > Heterodontidae > Heterodontus > Heterodontus francisci. Next base: position 108,015,907 of record NC_090375.1, on the reverse strand, counting down.
GAAGGGTTGTACTTCTACAGACTTTGTGCAGTTTGGTAGGGGAGTTCAGATGTTAAAGGTAAATGTTTTATGGGGAAAGGGCAAATAGTTAATGTAATTGTTATTGGGGGGTGGGAGAGGGGCAAAAGAAATGTGTTTATTTAATTTTATTGAATATGTCTTTAAAAAATTAAATATGCTGGCAGGGTAATGCGGTTGATGTGGTGTACATGGACTTCAAAAAAGCATTTGATAAACTGCGCACAACAGACTGGTGAGCAAAGGTATAGCTCATGGAATAAAAGGGACAGTAGTAACATGCATACGAAATTGGCTGAGTGACAGGAAACAGAGAGTTGTGGTTAATGCATGTTTTTCGGAGTGGAGGAAGGTTTGTAGTGGAGTTCCTCAAGGGTCGGTGTTAGGACTCTTGCCCTTCCTGATATATATTAATGACCTAAACCCTGGTGTACAGGGCACATCCCCTTTTTGATTCCCAATCAGCCCCACTCCTCCTTTTACTACCTTTTTACTATTTAAATGTCGATAGAAAACTTTGGGATTCCCTTTTATGCTAACTGCCAGTTTCTTTTCATACTCTCTCTTTGCTTCTCTTATTTGCTTTTTCACTTCCCATCTGAACCTTCTATATTCAGTTGAGAGGAGGTGGTGATGTAGTGGTAATGTCACTAGGCTAGTAACCCAGAGCCTCAGGCTAATGCTCTGGGGGCAGAGGTTCGAATCCCACCACAGCAGATGGTGGAATTTGAATTCAATTAATAAATCTAGAATTAAAAAGCTAGTCTAGTGGTGATCATGAAAGCATTGTCAGTCCACAACCTACAACAAATGTACCCGGACAGGTTCAATGCCATAGGAGATTTCAAAGGCGATGCTGTGCTGCATCAGAGAGGATGCAATTGCATCAATCGACCCTCCCAGAAAGTGCAGCGTGCACATAAAAGAAAAGCTTAAGCGTGAGTTAGATGACATGGAATGCAACGGCATCATCTGTCATGTGCATCATCACACAGACAGGTGCAGCTCAATCACATGCGTACTGAAGAAGGATGGAGCAATCAGGGTATGTCTAGATCCGAGGCATCTAAACCTCTCCCTAAAGAGATGCCCCCACAAGATTCCGACATCAGAGGAATTGAATCCCAATTTCCCAGGAGCCATATTCTTCACCAAGTTGGATGCTAAACATGGATATTGGTTGGTACACCTAGCTAAGGAATCTCAAGAAGTCACCACCTTCAGAACACCATTTGGAAGATGTTGCTTCCAGAGACAACCCTTCAGCTTACCTGTCAGTCAAGATCTGTTTCAATAACATATGAACAGAATTATAGAGAATGTGCCTGGATGTATATGCATTGCCGATGATATTGCGGTAATGGGCAAAACCAAAGAAGAACATGATGAAAATCTTCACTCATTGCTCGCAGTAGCTCATCGTGAAGGGCTCATTTTTAACAGCAAGAAGTGCCAGGTGAATGTAAGTCAGATCAATTTCTTTGGCTCCATCTATTCAGGTTGCGGAATCCGTCCTGACCCAGGCAAAGTCGAAGATGTAAGGCATATGCCTACCCCAAAAGACAAGGAAGACCTTCAGAGATGTCTTGGATTTTTCAACATCTTGGCACCAAACATTCCAAATTTTTCTGAGAAAGCATCATCACTGAGATCTTAAAAGAAGCCGTACCGTTTGTATGGCAGAAGGACCATCCGCAAATGTTTGAGTCTCGCATACAAGCATTGTCGGCAGAAACCTGTACCCTACAAAACTATGATCCAAGGAAGAAGACAATCCTGGAAGTTGACGCCTCACAGGGCGAGGAGTGTGCATCCTGCAGGATGATAAACCAATTGCATTTGGGTTCAAATGTTTATTCTCAGCACAATCCAATTACTCAAACATAGAGCATGAAACACTTGCTCTGGTGTTTGGGATCACAAGATTCCACATCTACCTGAACGGTAAGAGGTTCACTGTGAAAACCGACCACAAATCACTGGAGATGATCCAGTGCAAACCATTGACAATCACACCATCTTGACTATAGCGGCCCTTAGTGAAAGTACAGGGGTACGACTTTGACATCTGCTACAAAACGGGTACAAAAATGGTCACCTTGGATACGCTGAGCAGATTGCCAACCCCAAGCAAGAATGAAGAAGTTCTACTGGATCTACAAGTAGACAGCATGGACATAGAGGTGGACAATGTGCTCAAAATAGTTTTATTGCCTTTTGGTCAGCACAAATGTGACCAACTACAATCAGAAACAGCCAATGACCCACAACTGAAGGCTCAGTGGAGAGTCATCATAGAAGGTTGGCCTGATATGATAAAAGAGGTGCCAGAAACCCTCAGATGCTTTCGGCATTATAGAGATGAACTCAGTATCTCAAGAGGCATCACCTTCAAGGGAAAACACATGATTGTGCCCAAAGCTCTCCAACAGGACATCTTGTCACAACTTCACCAAAGCCATATGGGCATAGAGCGGACAAGACAACTGACACGCGACACTGTTTATTGGCCAGGGATCAACAGTGATATTGGAAGGTTAGTGAGGATGTGCAAGGCATGCCAGAGCCACCAATCACAACAGTGCAAAGAACCTCAACACCCTCACGAGATTCCATCAGTCCCTTGGTGCAAAATGGCCACTGATCTATTTACAGTTATGGAGATGATGTTATCTTCATCATCGATTATTTCTCCAAATTTCCAATTAACAGACAGGTAAAAGATACTTCAAGTGCAATTGTTGCAGACACATTGAGTGCTTTGTGCTATACAGTGTATGGGCAAACCTTTAAGGATATGTGCGTCAAATGGGGCATAAACCATGTGATGTCCTCACTGCATTACCCCAGAACTAATGGTCTTGGCGAGCGAATGGTTTGCATAGTCAAATCACTTAGCCTGAAGTGTAGGACGATGAAACAAGATTTTCATGTTGCCATGCTCTGCCTCAGATCTACACCTATGGATATGGGCTTGCCGTCACCTGCAGAGATTGTGTTTTGCAGACAAGTGCGGACGACTCTGCCAAGCCAACATCTGTCCAAATTCTCCAGACACTGCTCGAAAAACAGGAGAGAATGAAGATGGTGCATGACCCACATTCAGGGGCGGAACTACTTAGCTGCACGTAGGACAGAAGTTCAGGGTCATACACCCCACAATGAGAACATGGTTACCCTCAGAGGCATCCTAAGTATGCAGTGAGTATAGGTCCTATGAGATTACAACATCTGATCTTTTCTAGTAGTCTGAAGAGACCACGTCTGCTGACGAGGTCAAAGGCTTTGGTGAGATCAATGAAAGCAACGTAGAGGGGCATCTGTTGTTCGCGGCATTTCTCCTGTAGCTGACGAAGGGAGAACAGCATGTCAATGGTCGATCTCTCTGCTCGAAAGCCACACTGTGGACTACTAGAAAAGATCGGATGTCCACCAAAGCTACTGAGTATCATCACCTCATTCCATGACAATATGAAAGGCACAATTCAGCATAGCGGCGCCTCATCAGACCCCTTTCCTATCCTGAGTGGCGTGAAACAGGGCTGTGTTCTCGCACCTACACTGTTTGGGATTTTCTTCTCCCTGCTGCTCTCACACGCATTCAAGTCTTCAGAAGAAGGAATTTTCCTCCACACAAGATCAGGTGGCAGGTTGTTCAATCTTGCCCGCCTAAGGGCAAAGACCAAAGTATGGAAAGTCCTCATCAGGGAACTCCTCTTTGCTGATGATGCTGCATTAACATCTCACACTGAAGAGTGTCTGCAGAGTCTCATCAACAGGTTTGCGGCTGCCTGCAATGAATTTGGCCTAACCATCAGCCTCAAGAAAACGAACATCATGGGGCAGGACGTCAGAAATGCTCCATCCATCAATATCGGTGGCCACGCTCTGGAAGTGGTTCAAGAGTTCACCTACCTAGGCTCAACTATCACCAGTAACCTGTCCCTCGATGCAGAAATCAACAAGCGCATGAGAAAGGCTTCCACTGCTATGTCCAGACTGGCCAAGAGAGTGTGGGAAAATGGCGCACTGACACGGAACACAAAAGTCTGAGTGTATCAAGCCTGTGTCCTCAGTACCTTGCTCTATGGCAATGAAGCCTGGACAACGTATGTCAGCCAAGAGCAACGTCTCAATTCATTCCATCTTCGCTGCCTCTGGAGAATCCTTGGCATCAGGTGGCAGGACCGCATCTCCAACACAGAAGTCCTCGAGGCGCCCAGCATCCCCAGCTTATACACACTACTGAGTCAGCGGCGCTTGAGATGGCTTGGCCATGTGAGCCGCATGGAAGATGGCAGGATCCCCAAGGACACATTGTACAGCGAGCTCGTCACTGGTATCAGACCCACCGGCCGTCCATATCTCCGCTTTAAAGACGTCTGCAAACGCGACATGAAGTCCTGTAACATTGATCACAAGTCGTGGGAGTCAGTTGCCAGCGATCGCCAGAGCTAGCGGGCTGCCATAAAGGCAGGGCTAAAGTGTGGAGAGTCGAAGAGACTTAGCAGTTGGAAGGAAAAAAGACAGAAATGCAAGGGGAGAGCCAACTGTGTAACAGCCCCGACAACCAATTTTTTCTTCAGCACCTGTGGAAGAGTCTGTCACTCTAGTATTGGCCTTTATAGCCACTCCAGACGCTACTCCACAAACCACTGACCACCTCCAGGCGCTTACCCATTGTCTCCCGAGACGGCACAGTGGCGCAGTGGTTAGCACCGCAGCCTCACAGCTCCAGGGACCCGGGTTCGATTCCGGGTACTGCCTGTGTGGAGTTTGCAAGTTCTCCCTGTGTCTGCGTGGGTTTTCTCCGGGTGCTCCGGTTTCCTCCCACAAGCCAAAAGACTTGCAGGTTGATAGGTAAATTGGCCATTATAAATTGTCACTAGTATAGGTAGGTGGTAGGGAAATATAGGGACAGGTGGGGATGTTTGGTAGGAATATGGGATTAGTGTAGGATTAGTATAAATGGGTGGTTGATGTTCGGCACAGACTCGGTGGGCCGAAGGGCCTGTTTCAGTGCTGTATCTCTAATCTAATCTAATCTTAAAGGAGGCCAAAAAAGAAGAAACAAGAAGAAGAAGATTACAACATCCAGCACAGCAATGTTGAGAAGGAACCGAAGCCAATTAAGAGAAGCGTACAATTCTCTAATTGCGCACAGCGGACTCGAAAGGCCACACTCCTACAATGAGGATGTGATGGAACAACAGGACAACAACCAACACATTGACACCATGCCTGCAAACCAAAAATAGCCAAGGGTGAAATCCATATCCCCAAAAGTTTATACCACAACCAGATCTGGAAGAGTTGTCAAACCACCGAAATGATATATGGACTCTGAAGCTTCTATACTTGTAAATTTCATAATCCCTGTCCTCACACTATTAAATAGTATAATCTATATCCCGTATAACTAATTTTGATGTTATCTAATGTTATGCATTTTTACATGTAACATATGAGACTTATCTTTGAGAACAAAGGGGATGTTGTATGATCGTCTTAACAATGATATCTCTTTAAGAGCTCAGTATGCTAATGGGCCAAGTACTAGGATGTAGTCATGTGACTACAAGCCAGAGTCACTCTGCAACACCGAGATGAAGGTTCTGTAAATAGTTTGCTCTGTACTATACATACTAGTTTAGCTGTTAATAAACCTGTTGGACATCTTCAGCAAACTGGACTCTATGCATCTCATTTATGTTACATCAGACAACAGAAAGAACTCATATATTATATATTATGTAAAGAACTCATTACAGGCAATGCAATTGATGCTTTATACATGGACTTCCAAAAGGCATTTCATACAGTGCCGCATAACAGCCTTGCGAACAAAGTTATAGCTCATGGAATAAACAGGACAGTAGCAACAAGGATATGGAATTGGCTGAGTGACAAGAAGCAAAGCATAGTTGTTAATGGATGTTTTTTGGGCTGGTGGAAGGTTTGTAGTGGAGTTCCCCAGGGATTAGTGTTGGGACCCTTGCTTATCCTGATATATATCAATGACCTAGATCTTGCTGTACAGGGCACAATTACAAAGTTTGCAGATGGCATGAAACTTGGAAGCATTGTGAACTGTGAGGAGGATAGTGTAGAACGTCAAAAGGACATAGACAAGTTGATGGAATGGGTGGACAGGTGGCAATGAAGTTCAATGCGGAGAAATGTAAAGTGATACATTTTGGTAGGAAGAACATGGAGAGACAATATAAAATAAATGGTACAATTCTAAAGGGGGTAAAGGATCAGAGGGGCCTGGGTGTATATGTGCATAAGTCATTGAAGGTGGCTGGGCAGGTTGAGAGAGTGGTTAATAAAGCATCCAGTACCCTGGGCTTTATTAATATGGGCATAGAGTACAAGATCAAGGAAGTTATGTTGAACTTGTATACGACACTAGCTCGGCCTCATCTGGAATATTGCGTCCTGTTCTGGGCACCGCGATTTAGGAAGGATATGAAGGCATTTGACAGGTGTTACGACCGACCTCTCCAGTCAAAGCCCCCAATCAAAATATATGATTCTGATTGTGGTGGGAGAAACGCACTGATAATTCAATCCCATCGCTCCACAGATCGCCTAACATATCATTTAAAACTTTCCAAATTAAAGAAAGACACAGCCAAATTGTACCATCTATTAACCCCAGAATGAGGCTAACCAAACCAGGTGTCTTTAAATCAACAAATTAACTCTTTAATTAGAAGAAATAAATTCGTAAACACTATGAAGCTATAAACAGCGTTTAAAATAGAAAAAATTAGAGTCCTTGCAAATTTACAGTCCAATGTTGCTTGAAGTCCTCACAGAATGTTGTTTGAAGTCCTCATAGTCATCAGATGCGATAAAAAGGTTCTTCCACAGTAGAACAGTCCGTAGTCTAACTCCAACAGTAGGTGATGCTTTCCTTCCCCAGTGAATTTCAACAATTAACTACTTGCAAACACTTTCAATAGAATCAATCTGACTTTACAGTTTTTGAGGGATAAAAGATTGTCACAGTCTAACTTCCCTTCCTTCAGTTTAAATTACCAGGGATCTCTGTTTTGGCTTGACTTTTTTTAGAATTTTGAGAGATAATAATAAACAGACTAAAATCCTCTTCCTTCAGTTTAAATGGTTGAGAGCTCTTTTTCTAGGTGCTGTCACCACAGCTGTCTGTGTCCGTGTATCCTCTGTGTCTGTCTGCTGTTAAAACAAACCATCTTCAACTAAAAAGCTAGTTCAAAGTTGAATTGTAATAAATGTATCGCTTAATACTCACTCCCAGTGGCTGTATCTATGGTAACGGGAATGCACACTTTGAATCGCAGTCTCCAAATGGCTGTTTCTAAGGCAATGAAAATGCACCTTCCTATACCTCCTGAGGCTTGCTGGTTCTTGAACAATGCTGATCCTTTGCAAGCCTTAAAAGCAAACCGCATCTTCCCAGAAAAAAATCTACAGGACCATGACACAGGGTGCAGAAAAGATTCATGAGAATGGTTCCAGGGATGAGGAACTTCAGTTATGAAGATAGATTGGAGAAGTCGGGACTATTTTCCTTGAAGAGAAGGCTGAGAGGAGATTGATAGAGGTATTCAAAATCATGAGGGGTCTAGGCAGAGTAGATAGAGAGAAACTGTTCCCACTTGTGAAAGAATTGAGAACGAGAGGGCACAGATTTAAAGTAATTGGTAAAAGAAGCAAAAGCGACACGAGGAAAACCTTTTTCACGCAGCGAATAGTTAAGGTCTGGAATGCACTGCCTGAAAGTGTGGTGGAGGCAGGTTCAATTGAAGCATTCAAAAAGGAATTAGCCTGTTATATGAAAAGCAAGAATGTGGAGGATTATGGGGAGAAGGCAGGGGAGTGGCAATAGGTGAATTGCTGTTTCAGAGAGCCAATGCAAACGCGATGTGCCGAATGGCCTCCTTCTGCACTGTAACAATTCTGTGAAATTCAATTCTGTGAAGTGCCATGACTTGTTTGAGAGAACACAAACATTTGTTGGTTAAGTCATTCAGATCTCGGCATGCCAACCATGCGTGATCTGGATCTCCAGATGTGTGGCGGAGGATACACGAACACATGTCTCCTCACTCTTTTGTGCAGATACTCCAGTCTTATTGAACAGCCCCCCTGGGCCCTCACTAGCTCCAGAGTCTCCTCCTCTGCCGGCATCAGAGATCGCACATCAGTGATCCCACCGCCAGTCCTTGATGCCTTTATTATGTTATAGATCTGTTTTTGCACCCCGGCACGCCTCCACTTCTGCTCCTTCTGGCCATACAAAATTCAGCCCACCGTGTGCAAAGCAAACTGGCTGATGTTGCTGATGTCCCCAGAAGCAGTCTGGAAGTAGCCAGAGCCATAAAAGAATAGCGCCACAATGATCTTCATTGGTGCAGGCTGTGCAGTGCAGACCCTGAATTTGGGCCCCAATTCTCACTCCAGCAGGTGCACAGGTAAGTGATAGTCTCCCTGGTGAAATGTAGTTGTCTCTCACACTGCTCCTCTGGAGGTTCAGGTATGATTTTCTGTTCCTGATAATCCACATGCTGTAAGGCCTCCTGCATCCTCTTCTTGCAGCCTGTGAAAGTCTTTGCTGCCTTCCTTGCTGCTGCTCCTCATCATCATTTGGGAGCATCAACAGTAAATCCATCATGCATTCCCATATTCAGCAATTCTGAACAAGAAAGTTCAGGGAAACTATTGTAATCCTCCACAAATGGACTCTGCAGAACTATTTAACAGCAAATAGTAGACAAAGCAGGCAAAAATTTGATCCAAAAGCTTCCCAGCAGCCTAAAGTGACTAACCAGAGATTTATATTAATAGAGGTGAGGATCTCTTTAAATACTGCTTCTGAGAGCTGTTTATCAACTATTTCTGTACGATGTACTGGGTGGGTTAAGGAAGTGGTGTTTCAGGAGTTCGACGCAACCTGCACTGCTTAAAATCTGCTGCCACTATCTGTGCACACAAGAGAAGCTTCAAGGACCGGCCCCAACCCCACCTTGTTTTTCAGATACTGCTTTGGAAGTTTTAGTTGAGGTGGGGCATCTTCTATCCACCAGGCAGCAGGATGTTCCAATTGCAGAAAAGGGCCCTGATTCAGGCATAGGACCCTGACCATAACATTTAAACAACACCTACATTTGTTGCAGGTGGCCACTACTGTTGGAAGTAATTTCTCCGCTTTTCTAGTGCATAGCGCGTGCTCTTGAATTCGACTTTGTAGCGCTTGTTTTGGACCCAAAAATGTGCAGGATGCATCACAATTTCTATCCTGATGAATGTTGCATATTGATGCACTGCAGAAGAAAGGGGCACAGTGTTTTTGTTTCAATAACCATTATTATTCAAATAGTAAATAATAATTAACTAACCAAGAAATACATTCATTTTTTAATAAGTGAACCAAGTTTTCAAGGAAAGGCAGGTGATATAAGTAAAAATGTTTCCTGACCTTTACATATTTTGGGATAACATGAACTGTATTATACCAGATAACATGAATCTTATTAGGCGAACATATATATATATATATATATATACTGCAGAGTTACATTAGTTCTTTTTCTTTTGGGCCTCCTTATCTCGAGAGACAATGGATACGCGCCTGGAGGTGGTCAGTGGTTTGTGAAGCAGCGCCTGGAGTGGCTATAAAGGCCAATTCTGGAGTGACAGGCTCTTCCACAGGTGCTGCAGAGAAATTTGTTTGTTGGGGCTGTTGCACAGTTGGCTCTCCCCTTGTGCCTCTGTCTTTTTTCCTGCCAACTACTAAGTCTCTTCGACTCGCCACAATTTAGCCCTGTCTTTATGGCTGCCCGCCAGCTCTGGCGAATGCTGGCAACTGACTCCCACGACTTGTGATCAATGTCACACGATTTCATGTCGCGTTTGCAGACGTCTTTATAACGGAGACATGGACGGCCAGTGGGTCTGATACCAGTGGCGAGCTCGCTGTACCATGTGTCTTTGGGGATCCTGAAGAAGAAGAAGAAGAAGAAAAACATTAGTACAATGTAGTTATGTAATCCAAACTATTATTTTAATCTCCTTGTTGTTTTACTTATCATACCCTAGTGTGAAGCACATGACAGCTCTGTGATGTTTGCATAATAGCCTCCCACACTCTTCAGTCAATATAATTTTAGCTCTACTTTTAGCTGTAATCATTAACATTGTTTTCATTTTATTGACACTGCACTACATTATAAAAATAGATGGCAGAGTTTGGGCAAAAGGCTGCAATTTAATCTTAAGATTTATCTGCCATCATGGTACCCCCCCCCCCACCCACTGGCCCCCTGAGTTTTTCTTCCTCATGGCTATTGTGCCATGTGTATCTTTGCCAAATTGCAGCTTCTAACCATCTATAATTCTACACGTATTTCATCAAATCTTCTATCATTGCTGCAATCCATTAATTGTTACACTCTCTGAAATAAAACCTTTTCTTCACTCATATCTCATACACTATACTGTACATCTACACTGTATAATTTGTGCATTAGAAACATTCCTCACTGACTGCATCAAAGGACGAGCATGTTCAATACATTATTGTGTGAAAACTCATTACACAAATTTATCCTTGTACGTTAATAATTTCTCCAGCGACTCATTTAAAGAAACTTTCACAGCCAATGGTTAGTGTCTGAAGTCGCATCAAGTCTTGTTCCCCTATTATCCCTGTGCTTGCTGACCTACATTGGCTCCCGGTCAAACTATGCCTTGATTCTAAAATTCTAAACCATGTTTTCAAATCCCTCCATGGCTTTTCCCCTCCCTATCTCTGTAATCTTCTTCAGCTGCACAACCCTCCAAAATATCTGCAGTCCTCTAATTCTGACTTCTTGTGCAATCCTGATTTTAATCACTTCACCATTGGTGGTTGCACTTTCAGTTGCCTAGGCCTCAGGCTCTGGCATTCCCTTCCACCTCCCCACCTTGCTTTTCTCCTTTAAGACATGTCTTAAAATGTACCTTTTTGACCAAGATTTTGGTCATCTGACTTAATATCTCCTTTTGAGGCTTGGTATCATATTTTGTTTTATAATGCTCCCGTAAAGCACCTTGGGATGTTGTATTACATAAAAGGTTCTATTCAAAAATGAGTTACTGTTATTGTAATGTGAATTTAATGCAGGACTGCAAATATTTACTATTATCCATGACCACACTTGAAAGAAGTCAAATACATTACACAAAACACAATGCACAATTCACAAATACTTCATTTAATTACAATTCTCACCATTATAACATTCAGTGCCAATGGCCATAATAAAAGTAGCAGATATATAGTCAACAGAATCTGAATTGTACAGTGTCACAGGTTGCCATTCAACCTACCACTAATATTAACATTTATTTTTCAAGGTTGCTACTTAACTGGAAATGGCAGCATGCATTTGTCAGCTAGCCTTTTCCCTGCCACAACTCCTTTTTGAGCCCCAAGTCCTGCCATTGATCCAACTGAGTCCTGCCCAGTCCTTTACCTGAGTCTCACCACTGGTCTGACCGCAGCCTATTGTTGCTGCTTTAAAAACTGAAATGATTGAAATAAAACAGCTACACACCATGGAAGGAATATAGTATATTATATTATTATTAAATGGAAAGGGGCCATATACAGGCACAGGGCTATTTTAATTCGCAAAAAGGTGTAACACCTTTCTTCTATGGATACATTACAAAATAATGGATGTGCAGTTTGACATGTCTTCTGGAAAACATCAGTAATACAGAAGGTATTACCCAAAAAGTTTCAATTCTAGTGTCAAATATTTTGTCAGTTTATTTTTTTATATGTCTAGTAGACAATTATATTGGTAGAAATGATATTGAATCTTGAATCGAATAAAATGAAATATGTGATCATAAGAAGTGCACCATTTGCCAACACACCTGGTAACAGAAGATAGAATCTTAGGGGAAATCTTGTTCTCAAGTGGATATAAATATATTCCACAAATTCAAACTATGTTGGATGTAACACATGCAAAACACTAGTTACAAGCCAGGGATATTTGGCTTTTGTTGAAAAAAGTATTTTATTTGGTGCAAGGAGTTCAGTGTAACTGAAAAGCATTTTGCCTCACAAGCTCAAAATAATAATAGTTTTGATTTCAATTAATATTATTTGCTTGATAGATGTATGCAAATTAATTCTGGTCTTTTTATTGGAAAGCAATGGAAAGTACCTGTCTGTATTAACTTCCCTCATGACAGGCAGTGTCAGATTCTTTACCATGATGATGAATTGTTGCTAGCCTCTGATTTGCATATTTTTCCACTACAATTTCAAATATGTCAGTCACATGTGGACCTTATAAATCTGCGCTTAATAATACTTAAGCACGTTTTATAACGAAGGTATAGCCTCTTTCATTTTCAGATTTTAAAAATCTCATCGTTTTGAAACATTAATTAACGTTTGTGACTATGAATACTAGAACATTTTAAGTGGGCTTTGCTGCTTCAGAAGTGATAAAATGAATCTCACTTAACAGAATTCTTTTGGCCTGGGATAGCTTTTTATGCAGACAATAATGAATGAAAGAAATGCTTTCTGTAAGTAACGCACACCATCATTTCAAATACCTCAAATGTAACCTTGCACATTGTATTTAGCAAAAAAGATCTTAATTATTATACAGCATTATCATAGCTATAGTGGCGATGTTAATTCTCAGCTGACACAAACCATGCATTTACATGATCTAGGCTGTTTATATTGAACATTAAGTTTAAGTACAATGTGATCCAACGAAGTAAAAACAAAATACTATAGATGCTGGAAATCTGAAATAAAAACAAAAAGTGCTGGAAATACTCAGCAGGTCAGGCGGCATCTGTGGGGAGAGAAGCAGAGTTAATGTTTCAGGTCAGTGACCTTTCATCAGAACACAGAGCTGAAACGTTAACTCTGCTTCTCTCTCCACAGATGCTGCCTGACCTGCTGAGTATTCCCAGTACTTTTTGTGATCAAAAGAAGATTTGGAACGTACCAATGGTTTCGTTTTGTAGCATTGTATTTGCTTTAATATGCCATGATTCCACTATAATAACCTGGCAGCCTCACCCAGACAGGCAAGAAAATAACTTAGATTTTAATTGTTCGGTACCTAATGATACCGTAATGGAATTAATAGTGATTCAAACTAATTAGTGCCATTTAAAAGATAGCATAAACGGAAGTGCGGTGGAAATGCAGTTCATGGGCTTAATTGTGGTTTCTGCTGCATTTCTGTTATGATGGCGGAGTGGGAGAAACTCAAACTGAAACTCAAAGGAAATTCAGCCTGATTGTTGTTCCTTTATTTGCAAATGCTTTTTCAGTTAAAGTCTTTCATCCTGCATTGTTCCCATGGCATACAAACATGCATGATGCAGTGTGATCAGTAACTCACATTTAAAAGTAATTTGTGAACAAACTTGGCAAATAGCTCCAGCTGATAATTTCAACTGAATATGTTGCTGCAGATGACGATGGTATAAATACTTGATGGTGTCTTGAACTAATTACTACTTTATGAACTTCTTCAGTCAGGTAGCTTGACATGCATTTTGCCAGCGATGCAGCAGGTACTCTTGAAGTGTCAGCTTGTTGGTAGTTTATCCTCAGTGTCATAGAGACATAGAGTTATTTATGTCACAGAAGGAGGCCATTCAGCCCATCGAGTCCATGCCAACTCTCCATGGAGCTATGCAGTCAGTCCCACTCCCTGGCACGATCCCCATAGCCCTGCAAGTCTATTTCTCTCAGGTGACCATCCAACTTCCTCTTGAAGTCAGTGATTGTCTCCGCTTCCACATCCCTTGTGGGCAACGAGTTCCAGGTCGTTATCACCCGCTGCGTAAAAAAGTGCTTCCTCATCTTCACCCTGCATCTTTTGCCCAAAACATTCAATCCCCTAGTCCTTGTACCATTTGATTTTTTTTTCAAAATTGTCTATTTTCTACAATGATTCTGGCATTGCATCACATTGAAACAATTTCAGATAGAACCTTCCATTTAAAGTGACTCTGGGAGGAAGGATCTAACCACGACCTTTGCAATGCGATGCATTGTCAGATTTTAGTTAGGATGATGCCCAGTAGCTTGCTTGTGCTTATATCTGGAGAGATTACTATGGGGCAGCTCAAGAGACCAGAAGTCCTTGTGTAATCTTTTTCCTTTCATGCAGCACATTTTGCTGCTTTTTTGGACATGCACAAAAAATGTATAGAACTCTGTCTTCTTTATCATAGCTTGTCCGGCATTCTGTTGTGACTCTGAGTTCATACAGAAGGGAGGAGAGGAGGACGGGTATGTCCAAATTTAAATCTTAGTTTGTTGCAAGATGAGAATTTGTGAATTACTTTCACAAATGAATTCCCATTTAGCTTGAGATTAAGGGAAGTATTTTAACCTTACAAGTTGGGTGGGTTTGTGAGCGGGCGACGAGTTAAAACAGTGAAACTGTTAATATGTCTGGAAGCTGACAGGAATCCATCAACTTTTCCCTTTAATCTGAGCGTAATCTGCAATGTGTGGGAAACCTTTGTGAGACGTGCAGGTCTGCTATTTAAATATGTAAAGTGCTCATTATCTGCTTTTTTAACCCTGAATTCTGAACTTAACTGTGCGCACATGGGTTTCCCAGGCTCTCTGAAATTTGCCATGGAAAACAAGGTGAGAGCACAGCAGGGGCTGAATTTTCAAATCTGGCGCTGAGCACACGGCTGAGCCGTCGCGATATTTAGCGGAGCGGCTCATTTACATGGAGGGGGTGGAACACCTGCCCCCGATGACATAGAGGGGGCGGGCGCTCCGTCCCTGGCAATGGCATCCGGCGCCACCGAACAGATGCTGCCGTCACTTTTAAAGGGCTTTAAGCCCGTCCAATTCATTTCAATTTTTACAGGTACAGGTGGGAAAAAATTTAAAATAAAACTTTATTATTAGTTTAAATCCCCTCTCCCACCCCGCAAAGAGTAATCAATATATAAATAGCCCTTTCCAGCCAAAAAAATTTAAATTTTGATTCCAGCCTTTCCATCCGAACTTTCTCCACTTTACTCTTCAGCCCCTTCCCACCATCCCCTCTACCAATCACGTAAAATTTTGCTGTTCCACACCCACCCCCCCCACCCCCGCACCACTCACTGAAAACTTCACTCTTCCAACCTCCCCTCCACCACCACCCCCCCACGCCCCCACCAGTGTTCCGCTTCAGATCTCCAAACAGAGATCCGAAGGCATGGGATTTCCAGAAACCGGCTGTCGCGATGAGGTAAGTAATTATGCTTTCATTAACATTTATTTAAATACTTAAATTAAGCTTACATCGCGGAGTGGCAAGGAGACCACCACGTGGCCCCGCCACCACCAGTAAAATGGGGCGGAACTTTCCCAGCATCAAGGGCCATGGCGGGCATCTCCCGGAGGTATTTTCTGGGCCCCCCGGCCACGACCCGCGACATCAAGGGGCTGGTAAAATCCAGCCCCAGGCTTTGACAGGACTAAGTAACTGACAAGCAAGAAATGTTTTAAATACTGAGATCTGACACCTCCTTCCTTGCCTAAGTGGAAGACATTTGTTTACAGAACTTGCTCTGAGAGTATGCTTTCACTACTTTGGAGGTTATTTCCAATACTTTGCAGGTCATTTCTACTGCCTTGGACTTTTCTGCCTCTGATTGGGACTTCTCAGCCGTCAATCTTAAGAGCATCATGGGAGCTGCTTATGTGTCTTTAATTTGGACATCAGCTGAGGAACAAGATGAGCAGCAGCAGCAACATCAAAAGCAGCAGGAGCAGCAGCTGCCTTCTCCTCAGTCACCTCAACTCAATAGGACAGAGGGGATGAACACAGAACTCCAGCTTGCAGGAGGTGATACCTTCAAAACAGGGTATACAGGGACAGGATTAACTTTCTGGACATGACTGAGCACCAGTGCCTCAGGAGGCTCAGACTTTCCCATCAGGTGATCACTGATATTTGCAGCCTGCTGGAAGAAGACATTGTGTCAAGAGGACCAAGTGGGTGTGCATTGCCAATGGCAGTCAGAGTCACCACAGCCCTTAATTTCTTCGCCTCCGGCTCCTTCCACGGATCTGCTGGGTGATATTTCTGGAATCTTGCAATCTACTGCCAACAAGTGAATTTCACAAGTGATCAATGCGATGTTTGCCAAGGTTGGCACTTAGACACGCATCTCAACTGATGAAGCCATTGAGAGTGAGCAGGCACTTGGATTTGCTGCTCTGGATGGATTCCCACAGGTCCAGGAAGTAATCAGTTGAACAAATGTAGCAATCAAGGTGTTCCCAGATCATCCAAGAGTTCATCAACTGAAAGAGATTCCAATTCATCAGCTGTTCATCTGGTCTGCAACCACCAAACGATCATAATCCATGTATCCATGTCTATGCAAGATTCCCAGAGACCTGCCATGATACATTCATCCTGCCCCAGTCAAGTATCCCTGAAATATTCACACCTCAAAGCAGAGTTAGCACCTCTGAAGATGTGGCTGATAACACCTGTGAGGAGCCCATGTACTGAACTCAGGAAGGGTACAACAGAAGTCACATAAGCACCAAGATTGTAATAGAGAAAGCAATTGGGATGCTGAAGATGTGAGTCAGATAACTGGACAGATTATCCAGAACAACTGTGGTGTGCTCTGCCTTGTACAATATTGTACAGCAGCGAGGACTGGAACTGCAGGAGGAGGAAGGTGATGAGCGCTTTGTGACATCGGAGGAGGAAGAGGTGGAGGAGCAGGAACACCTGGAGGAGCAGGAGGAGATGGAGGGCGATGTGGTGAGGGTACCTGTAGGCACACACATAGCTGCAGGGCTGCCCAGGCTGGCCTGATTCAGACATTCTTTGGTTAAACTGAGCAAGTGCAGCAACCTGGCACACAAATTCCGAACCCACTGTGTTCCTCAGCCCCAGCACAAAACAGTCTCAAAATCAACAATTTATCCCTCTCACATTCACCTCTTCCTCTAACTCTTTTCCTGCCATTTTTCACAAGGCATGTCCTATGTAATCCTATGTAGAGGGGGACTTTTCAGGCCATAGGCAAAAATGGGCAAGCCAATGGAGTGGTGAAATAAATTTTATGATGCACATACGTGAGACAGAAATGTGACACTTTTACACTGTGCGAAACACCCAAGTGAATACCCTCGTGCAACTTCAAATCCTTCACCTTCCTTTTTCTACTGCTACTACATGGTACTACCTTGTAGCTTCAGCAGAGCTAGAGGCAGATTGTTCGTATCCCTGCTCTGAGTGTTCAGATGTTCTTGGCCAATGTCCTCTGGGTTTGGGAAACTGGGAGGGCCCCACCAAAGACTGCTTCATCTTCAGCTGTGCAGTGGCAGACTCGGCCATTGAGACAGTTGGCAGCATTGGGGCTCTGACTAAGGGAGTGGCAAGGGGTCAGAAATGGAAGTGCTTCTAGCAGAGTCCCCGCTTCCATGTCCCCTTTCTCCATCTTCCCTCTCATGGCCGATCAAAACTTCCCTGCTAGCCAAGAGCAGGAGAGCACTTTGCTGCACTTCAGTGAGGCACTGCACGGCCAAGGCTAGGTTTTCCACAATTCTGCTTAAGATGATATTCTGAATGTGCACATCATTGTTGAGGGCCAGCACACACTCCGTGGACTGCTGTATCTGATGCCACTCTTTCCATGGACATAGATGTCAGCATGAAGGTCAGAAACAACATGGCACTTATGCTGGAGACCTACTTCTCCAATTTCTCTCCAACTGTATGTAGTATGGCTGGAAAGACTGACAGAACCTCATACATTTCGTCCTCTTTGTCGATAACCCCCAGAGCTCAGCATTTGAGTTCAGCTGAGCAGAGCTTGGAGGGTCGTGCACCCGGGATAGGCACCAACATGTTGCACTATGGACATTTAATAAAATTATTGACTCAGCCACAGACATGGAGGCAATTCATCTGTATATAAATTGTATAGCAAATCTAATACCATCAAAACACAGTCCAATTTGAAACACATTTCTCCCTATAAATAATGTAGCTGAGCATACAAACATAAATGGAGAGCAGTACAGCGGTTTTAGCTAGCAAGTAAGCAAAATAGTATGCAATGCCAATGCAAATTACTTTTGTTGACAGAATCGAGCTAGCTACACCATGTTACAGGGTGTTAGATGGAACTTATCAGATGAGCTCTGTGGATTCATACTGTGTCAGGAGTGCAAATTCATCCAATAAGCTATGAAACTCAAGGAGAGGATTGTTATTGTGGTTATTGAGTTGAGACAGTAGAAAAATCAGTAATAGGAAGACAGGACATTTCTCACACTGCTGTTCTTACAAGATAAACTCACCTGTGGTGGTCAATGTTTGTGTAGCTTCTCCACCTGCTTGTAATATGTGTTCTGAAGACAGGGCAGTCAACAAAAGGGCAGTGAACTCCAAATCAGGAGAATTTAATAGGATGGAGCAGATAGTACTTCAGAAGAGTCATGTAAAACAGAAAAGCAGAATGAGACCGGAAGGGACAGAGAGATTAACAGTAGGTAGCCAAGACTAATTTATTCATCTTGACAGGATGTTAAACTAGGTTCTGGATTCGAAAATACAGAAACAACAGCATCTCTCATGGACAAAATGTCATTTACTCACCAAAGCTAGTGACAAAAATAGATGAACACAATTACAAATAAAGAGCGCCCTTCAGTTCCTTCAATAAAGTGTTTCTCTTAAATTCACTTATGTCTGTCTCTCAGTCTATCACTGTTGATTATGATTCAGTTCTGACAAGATAATTATTAACAAAAAGGTTTTCTGCAAAAAGTTGAGCAGTTGTTACTGCATGTACTATTCAGTTACAAAATGGTTAGCTACTATCTGTAAGATTGCACTCCAGACTAACCAATTTATGTCCAAGCCAAATCTCTTACCTGTTAACAAAGGTGCAATTTTAACAGAATGTAATCATATGATAGACAACTTTCAAATGATATTGGTCACTCAGGTTATCTGCCCTCAAACTGGATAGTAAATGATGAACATTGTCAAAGATCTTTGACAAATCTGTAAAATTTGTCCTTTCATCCAATTCACAGAAAAAAAATCAGTTAATGACTGTTTCAAACATGGTCATTGGAATATAATAATTTTTTACTATGTCTTCTCCGATAGTTTTTAAAACTGTAAATGCAGTATGGATTTTCATAAGGAATTGTAGACAGTTCACCTTGGATTAATGTTTATTAGAGCTATCCGTTACATTGTATTTACTAACTATTGTATATGGGTCAGCAGCATCCTTTTGTAACAATATCACTCAGCCCCATTGCACCGTACATGAGGAACTTACAGTGCTGACTTCTGGAGATTCCTGTTTTCCCCCCAGTACAGGTTCTGGAACAATATGATTCCAAATGGAATTGCAGTGGAATTGCAAGATTTATATGGAAGTACAAGTCCAGCAACTTTCAACACGTCACTGAGCTTGTGTCCCAAGTGAAAGTAATGTATGCCAGAGCATAGAAATCAAAACATTCCCTAAATGACTTTTGCCATTTTAAAATGAGTTTACATAACACAAACCTTTAAATTTGTGTTTTGAAATAACCTAGCTGCTAGATTATTTTAAAACATAAGGTTAAAGGTTTGGAGCAGGGGTGTCAAACATTTTTGCATGGGGGGGCCACATTACATTTTTTGCCCTACATAGGTGGCTGGTGAGACAATTTTGGAAGGAGAAAGGCATTAAAAATGTATCATACTATTAATCAAAACAACAAATGTATTTTTGTGGAGAATCTTTAAATGAGAAGACTAACTTATTGACTTACTTTCTTGTCACTATGTTGGACACTAATTTAGTGAGATTCCTGGCCTTTTTTTGCCTGCATAAGTGGTCAATGTCTGCCACACACTTCTTGTAGTGACGTGGAGTATTCCGGATAGATCTTAATCTGCCAGGAGTGATCTTGATCACTCTCTCTTACTCCTCTTTCTCTCTCTCTCTCTCTCTCTCACTCTCTGTCAGTCTCTGTGTTACCCCTCTCTGTTTTCCTCCCCGCTCTGTGTCTTCCTTCCCTTTCTGTGTCGTCCCCCCACTCAGCGTGTCTTCCCCCTCCCCCACCATGTGTCATCATGGCTCTCTGTCACCCTCTCTCTCTCTTCCCTCTCTCTCTTCCCTCTCTCTCTATCCTCTCTCCCTCTCTGTCCCCCCTCTCTCTCTCTGCCCCCTCTCTCCTTCTCTCTGTTCCCCATCTCTCTATGCCTCCTCACTTTCTGTCTGTGACCCTCTCTCTCTGCCACTCTCTCTCTGCACCCTATCTCTCTATCCGCCCCATCTGTCTCTCTGTCCCCCTCTTTCTCTCTGTCCCCCCCTCTCTCTGTCCCTCTCTCTCTCTGTCCCCTTCTCTCCTTCTCTCTGTTCCACCTCTCTTTCTCTCTGACCTCTCTCGCTCTGTCACCCCTCTTTCTTTCTGTCCCTCTTTCTCTTCTCCCATCTCTCTCTCCCTCTGTCCCCCTTTCTCTCTGTCCCCCACTTTCTCTCTGCTCCTCTCTCTCACTGACCCCCTTTTTCTCTGTCCCTTCTCTCTCCTTTCTCTTTCTGTCTCCCTTCTCTCTCTCTCGCTCTCTTACTCTCTCTGTTCCCCCCCACCCCCTGCACCCCCTCTCTCTCCCTCTCTCTGACTGTTGCTGAGAGTTGGAACAGCGCTTTCTGAACTTTGGACAGCTTTGTGGTTTTCCGGCAGTCTTTTAAAATAATCAGAACCCACCAGAAAACTACAAATACATCCGAAGTTCAGAAGCCACTGATCCCGCTCTCAGCACCTGTCAGCTGTGATTATGGAATGGAGTGTTAATAAGCATTAGATTAAGATCTGAGTTTAGAAATTCCAATTCAGCTGTGAAACTGACTGTTTTTTTTAATGGTCTAGGGAAAGAACAAGCCAATGGGAAATTTCTTCTCCCTGAAATTGCCAGTCATGGTCCTCAAAATGTTTTACCACAGACACGTTGCCAACCCCTGTCCTGCACCCTACAATGGGTGCTCTCCACTGCTGTCCCTGTCTCCAGAACCTGCTCCTGCTCAATTGTGATGTGTGATATACTATGTGATGACCCAGCTATCTTTTTTTTATTCTTTCATGGGATGTGGCTGTCACTGACAAAGCCAGCATTTGTTGCCCATCCCTAATTGTGCGTGACAACTGAATAGCTTGATAGGCCATGTTAGAGGGCAGTTAAGAGACAACCACATTGCTGTGCGTCTGGAGTCTCATTTAGGCCAGACCAGGTAAGGACAGCAGATTTCATTCCCTCAAGGATATTAGTGAACCAGATGGGTTTTTATGACAATCAATGATAGTTTCATGGCACCATTACTGAGCCTAGCTTTCAATTGCAGACTTTTTAAAAATTAATTAATTGAATTTAAATTCCACCATCTGCTGTGGTAGGATTTGAACCCTTGTCCCCAGGGAATTAGACTGGGCTTCTGGATTTCTATTCAGTGTCTTGGCAGTCCCACCGGGTGTGCATGGTCTGAGCAGCTCGTGAGTGCAGTTGAGTACTGTGGTGGTGTATCTTCAGAGTACTTGACCTCCTCTGAGGAGTCTTCTCCCTCCCACATCAACTCCTGAGTGGCCCTTAACCTGTATGAAATTAACATACTGTCCATACAAGCATACGAATTAGGAGCAGGAGTAGGCCACTCAGCCCTTCAAGCCTGCTTCGCCATTCAATAAGATCATGGCTGATCTTATTGTAACCTCAACTCCACATTCCCGCCTACCCCCAATAACCTTCCACCCCCCCTTACTTATCATGAATCAATCTACCCCTACCTTAAAAATATTCAGACTCTGCTTCCACCGCATTTTGACGAAGAGAGTTCCAACGACTCACGATCCTCAGAGAAAATAATTCCCCTCTGTCTTAAATGGGCAACACCTTTTTTTAAACAGTTACCCCTAGTTTTAGATTCTCCCACAAGAGGAAACATCCTTTCCACATCTACACCGTCCAGACGCCTGAGAATCTCAAATGTTTCACTCAAGTCACCTCTTACTCTTCTAAACTCCAGTGGATACATGCCTAGCCTGTCTAACCTTTCCTTATAAGACAACCCACCCATTTCAGGCATTAGTCTAGTAAATCTTCTCTGAACTGCTTCCAACGCATTTACATCCTTCTCTAAATAAGGAGACCAATACTGTACACAATACTCCAGATGTGGTTTCACCAATGCCCTGTATAGCTGAAGCATAACCTCCCCACTTTAGTATTCAATTGCCCTCGTGATGAACAATAACATTCTATTAGATTTCCTAATTACTTGCTGTACCTGCATACTAACATTTTGCAATTTGTGCACTGGGATACCCAGATCCCTCTGCATCTCAGAGCTCTGTAATCTCTCACCATTTAAGTAATATGCTTCTTTTTTATTCTTCCTGCCAAAATGGACAATTTCACATTTTCTCACATTACACTCCATTTGTCACTTCTTTGCCCACTCACTTAACCTATCTCTATCCCTTTGTAGCCCCCTTATGTCCTCTTCACAACTTACTTTCCTATCTATCTTTGTGTCATCAGCAAATTTAGCAACCATACCTTTGGTCCCTTTAACCAAGTCATTTATCTAAATTGTAAAATGCTGAGGTCCTAGCACTGATCCCTGTGGTACTCCACTCGTTGCTTCTTGCCAACCAGAAAATGACCAATTTATGCCTACTCTCTGTTTCCTGTTAGCTAGCCAATTGTCTATCCATGCCAATATGTTAACCCCTGCACCATGAGCTTTTATTTTCTGCAATAATCTTTGATGTTGCCCCTTTCAAATGTCTTCTGGAAATCTATGTACAGTACAGCCACCGACCCCACTTTATCCACAGCACATGTTACTTCTTAAAAAACTCCAATAAAATTGGTTAAACATGATTTCCCTTTCACAAAACTATATTGACGCTACCTGATTACCTTGAATTCTTCTAAGTGCCTTGCTATAATGTCTTTAATAGCTTCTACCATTTTCCTTATGACAGATAATAAGCTAACTGGCCTGTAGTTTCTTACTTTCTGTCTCCCTCCTTTTTTGAATAAAGGAGTTACATTGGCTATTTTCCAATCTATCGGAACCTTGCCTGAATCTAGGGAACTTTGGAAAATTAAAACCAATGCATCAACTATCTCACTAGTCACTTCCTTTAAGACCCTAGGATGAAGTCTATCAGTACACAAGGACTTGTCAGCCCGCAGCTCCAACAATGTGCTCAGTACCACTTCCCTGGTGATTGTAATTTTCTTGAGTTCCTCCCTCCCTTCCATTTCCCAATTGACAGCTATTTCTGGGATATTATTTGTATCCTCAATAGTGAAGACAGATGCAAAATACCTACTCAGTTCATCTGCCATCTCCTTATTTTCCCTTATTAATTCCCCAGACTCACTTTCTTTAGGACCAATGTTTACTTTGTTAACTCTTTTCATTCAAGTCTTCAGAAGAAGGAATTTTCCTCCACACAAGATCAGGTGGCAGGTTGTTCAACCTTGCCCGTCTAAGAGCGAAGACCAAAGTACGGAAAGTCCTCATCAGGGAACTCCTCTTTGCTGATGATGCTGCATTAACATCTCACACTGAAGAGTGTCTGCAGAGACTCATCGACAGGTTTGCAGCTGCCTGCACCGAATTTGGCCTAACCATCAGCCTCAAGAAAATGAACATCATGGGACAGGACGTCACAAATGCCCCATCCATCAATATCGGCGACCACACTCTGGAAGTGGTTCAAGAGTTCACCTACCTAGGCTCAACTATCACCAGTAACCTGTCTCTCGATGCAGAAATCAACAAGCGCATGAGAAAGGCTTCCACTGCTATGTCCAGACTGGTCAAGAGAGTGTGGGAAAATGGCGCACTGACACGGAACGCAAAAGCCCAAGTGTATCAAGCCTATGTCCTCAGTACCTTGCTCTACGGCAGCGAGGCCTGGACAACGTATGTCAGCCAAGAGCGATGTCTCAATTCATTCCATCTTCGCTGCCTCTGGAGAATCTTTGGCATCAGGTGGCAGGACCGTATCTCCAATACTGAAGTCCTTGAGGCGGCCAACATCCCCAGCATATACACACTACTAAGCCAGCGGCGCCTGAGATGGCTTGGCCATGTGAACCGCATGGAAGATGGCAGGATCCCCAAGGACACATTGTACAGCGAGCTCGTCACTGGTATCAGACCCACCGGCCGTCCTTGTCTCCGCTTTAAAAACATCTGCATACTCTAATTTTTCCCTCCTTATTAATCTTTTAGACATTCTTTGCTGTTTTTCATATTCTGCCCAATCTTCTGACCTGCTACCCAACTTTGCACAAGTATCTGCTTTTTCTTTAAGTTTGATACTATCTTTAACATTTTTAGTTAACTCCTGATGGTGGGTCCTCCCCTTGGAATTTTTCTTTCTCACTGGAATGTGTCTATTCTGTGTATTCTGAAATATCCCCTTAAATGTCTGCCACTGTATCTCTATTGACCTATCCCTTAACCTAATTTGCCAGTTCACTTTTGCTAGCTCATCTTTCCTACCCTCATAATTGCCCTAATTTAAGTTTAAAATACTTGTGTTAGACCCACTCTGCTCTCCCTCAAACTGAATGTAAAATTCAATCAATCATGAATTAGAACTGACAAGGTGAGAGGGTTCTAAGTCACCATTGTGCACATTATCATTTTTCATTTCCTGCTGACATCAAGTCAACCATGTGGTTTTTAATATTTAATTATTCTGCCAGATACCTGGGCGAACCCCCTCCCTCCTCCCCTCCCCATCTCTCCATGGTCAGGCATGCCAAGACCCGGCTTATCTCCAGTGCCACCTTCTCTGCAGTTGTCAAAGTGGAGATGACTGGACGGCCACCTCTGTTTCTGTGTCTCTTCCTGGTGTTTTGCGCTATCTTCTGCAAGAAGAGAAAGAAGAAACTTATGAATGTAAGAAATAAAATGTTTTGAGAGGGTGGAAGGACAACATTTCTGGAGGGTCATGGTGAGGGATGGGTGTAACATTGCATTCAGATGAGAATAGTGTCAGTGGTGGCTAGTCAGATGGGAATATGAGAAGCTGCCTCGACTAAGCGGGGGTGGGTGTACCTGCAAGATGTGTTTTATTCAGTAGTGATGTTCAGAAGCAGGCTTAGGATTTGTGCTGGTGGCAGAGCTCCCTGCACCAAGCCAAAAAGGTGGGGGGAGCCCTGTCTCTGCCTTTTCGGGCCCCCCTCGCAGCGATCCTCCAGTATTTTTGAATCATAGTTTTAGGAGGCGGGATCCCCATCCCATTAAAGACTTTAAAGAGACGGGGATCCTGCCCCAAGAACTGCCAGCCAATCAGAGGACTGGCAGCTCAGCAGTATCGGCACCGCCACCAGGAGTGGTGGCCAATGCCGGTGCTGCAGAGGCCTTGGACCCAGGCCCAGCGCTGGAATCCCAGAACTGAGGTATGTGAGGCAGGGTCACCGGAGCCAGTCCGGAAGGCCCTGGCAAGGGAATGGTGGGGGGTGGTCGTGCACTCCAGGGGGAGGGGTGTCCCGGGGGGGTAAAGTTGCTCCCAGTGGGGTCCTCAGTGGGCCACAAATTTCCCACAAAGGAGAGAACCACCCACAAGCACACGGGGAGGCACCTCATTTTACAAGGTGTCCTCCCCGTGTGGCCAAGGCCCTCGCCTGCACCCCCGCCGCTGGTTAAATCCCGGCGGCAGTGGGAAGAGGCCCTTAATAGGCTGTTAATAGGCCACTTAAGGGCTTCAATTGGCCTTTAGGCAGGAAGGCCGTTGTTGGCCTATCCCACTCCCGGGAAGATCGCTGAGCAACGGGGAGGTGACAGGCGCCCTCCGCCCCGCCAACCTGCCGCCCCCACCACCACCCATCGCGGTACTTCGTGCCCCCCGCCTCCGATCCCTCCTCATGGGGCTTCACAAAATCCCGGCCTGTGTTTCCATTTCTACGGCTTCTGGCTGTGCGTAAAGAGCTCTACCATCCCTCAACTCTGATCCTCACGGGTCCCTTTAAATATTTCAGTTGAAATAGACTGACGCAGGTTGTCATTACACCTGCTTGCTCTAATTGGTTGGGAAACCCAGAAGGCAGATGCAAATGCTGTGGCTGAGTTAAAAAAACCACTAACAAACGCACTGCTGAAACTTCCAGATCCCCAGCTCGCTGTCAGGCTCCCCCACTGCCAGCATGTCTGAAAGTGAAAATTCAGCCCTAAATGACTGATTCCATGGTGTGAAAAATATCCTGGGATCACAGTGCAGTTGCAACTGGAGTGAGAAACTGATTTCACCTGCTTTGGCTATGTGAACTAATTTTAACAATTTACATGCACTCCCTTCAAGGTTTAAGCTTGTACAGAAAGTGCAATGAAGGGAGCTGCGTTGAAGCCAAAGCATACACCCTTTAAAGAGCTGCTGTTGAAAATTAAAGGCCTGAGGCCAGTCAAAGGCAAGTTGCCATATATAAGCGATAAAAATGTTGGAGCCTTTTTCAAGTCTCACAAATTGTCACAGTAGTTTTCAGTCTGTCTTAAGGAAGAACTGTTAGGGAAGGTTGATAGGATAGACAATACAATGTGGAAGCATGAATTGTAGTCTGGGCATATGGTAGAGTGGATCTCCATTATTTTCTACTTGATGAAGTGAAGCAAACATTGCTGCATAACATGGGTGCTAGGAGGTTTGTCAGTTTGGCACCCTTCCCAGAAGATGACAGTCCACTATGCCTGGCAGGAGATGGTGGACCGACTGAACGCTGTGTATTGTAACTGCAGGAGAAGACAGCACACTTTAAGAAATCTGGCAAGGTAAGTTCTGACGAATGGTCACAGACCTGAAATGGTAACTCTGTTTCTTTCTCCGCAAGCGCTGCAGCCCTGCTGAGTATTTTCAGCATTTTCTGATTTTATTTCAGATTTCCAGTATCTGCAGTATTTTGCTTTTCAAAACCATATTATATACCAGGTTGATGGTACATGTTACTAAGTATAACCTGCCAACCTAGCCCAAGTTTATTGCTTACCCATGCCAAGCCTTCATACAATCTTACGGCTCTTTCACTGCACCTCAGCCATATCTATATTACAAGAGAATGCATAGACACAATTCAAAGTAGATTTCAAAGTCTTGAATTATTCACTTATTCCAAATTCTTCAGCTGAATACTTGACAGCAACCAGCGACTGCCTGCACTTTGGGTAATGTATTCAATATAGAGCATTGGACATGCTTTTCACAGTGTTCAGTGGGAAGAAAGTTAAAGTCTGCTATTATAGATAAATGCCTCAACCTTCTTTTTGATCCAAACGGTACCTAATATTGCAGTGCTTATCAAGAATGGGCCACAGGCAGTACAATTGAGGACATAGTGATCTTACCAAATATAGCCAGTATCATCCCTAAATTGCATGGGTGCTGCCATTGTTCTTGCTGCAGTTGATGAAGCTCTGTCCTGCTGACTTGTAGCAAGCTGAAGCAGTGGTCTTGGATCATGTGCCAATCTATGGGATCTTCATCACATGCCTTCTTTCATCTTCTACCACCTCAACCGAGGTCTTTGGAAAGCAAACTTACCTGAAGGAGTAGAAAAAGGCCACCAATTTTATTTTTCAGAAAAATCATGTTAACAATAATTTCAGATAGATGAAAAAATGTCTAGCAACAAACACTGATACTGTAACCATTACAAAAATCACTTCCAAAGCTCCTGTACTCATAGAGCTTCCTTGCTACCATTCTAAATGGGCACACAAAGGAAAAAGGGGAAAGCTTGCATAAGTACCAGGGAGTTATGTCAGGTTTATTTAAATAATTTTGCATTGAATCTGGGGCCTTAATGAGGCTTACACAGGAAATGGGTGCAACTGCTTCTGCTCACTAAAAATAGAAGAGTGACAAATTGTAGGCCAGAAAGAAATTGGCACAGAGCCTTCTCTCCCAGTTCAACACTTATACTGTGCCAGTTTCATACCTGCTCTGTCAGTGCACAAAACCGTGGAATCAGCCCTCACGTTTGATCCAGGTCTCCACCAGGCATCCTCATTGCTGCATTTGGTGTTTTATGAGCAAATGGAAGTCATTTTGTTTTATCTCATAGGGAGGGAGATCTCTAGTATTGTGAGTTGCTAAGTGACTCTAGCCTCGTGAAGTGATTGGATTGAAAGTGCTTTTATTTAAAAAAGGCATCATCCTAGCTGACTTGGCATTTGCTTTGGAGGGTTTAGGTAGATTTGATGGCTCCGGTGTCATAAAGCTGTGTAGGATTTTTTGGAAGCCTCTCTCCAGAACTTGAAACAGTGCTCCCACTTGCTAGGGCTAAGCTGAGGGAGTGTGGAAGAAATGTTCGTGTTAATATATAGATGATACAGCTGACAACTCTACCCTCCCCCCACCAAAGGATCTGAAAGAGTAGCGTATATGGTTCCATAATTGTTGGGTAAACTTAGAATGCTGGAATAATACTAGATGAGGAGGAGATGCTTCAACTGTGGAGACATTGATGTTGTCATGAGGAAGGTTTAGCAGCACACTTGCTCCATTGACATCTAGTTATGACAAGCTGTTGGCTCATTATGTTACACAGTCATCGGAATTTGTGCTGCCCAGTTGTGTTAACATTTCAGAAGAGTAGCTGTAGCTTTTAGATAGTGGTTGTCTATACATAGTTAATGCCGGTTCTTATTTTCTGATATGGGTTTAAAACAGAATTAGATGTTTTCAAGAGCAGACAAGCGCAAATGACCTAATTATCAGGACCCAGATCTTATCTACTGAGGTGTAGCACCAGTTTCTGATGTTGCCAAAACCTAATGACCTGTGCATGCAGACCAATTGGGACTAGATTTATTACCAACATTAGTCATTTGTATAATGTTAATTTCTTGCAATTTTCAAAGCATTCCTCTTTATCATGGTTCAGATAGATTGTGGTATATCAAATGCATCACAGTTTTCTTTTACAATCAGAACCATTTAGATGATTTCACATCTATAAAGGGCATAATGCACATTAAGGAACATTTAACATTTGTAGCATATCAATTGTGATAATTTGCTAGAGCACGATGCTAGGCATCAATTGCATGAGCATATTCACAAGGCCAGGAAACACATTTTCCCCAGATAGAAGGGCACTGGACATGGGTGAATGTCCTGGAAAATCTACATTGAATCCATATTGCAGAGAAGTCCCATATTGTGGATGACACTAGAATGTAGAACTGCAGGAGGAAAACCAAGAGCATAGACACGGAAATGTATAAAAATGTTTACTTCAGCTATATATTAATTAATACAATAAGTGTTCTTCACACACAGCAGGTATTGTTATCCTAACTTGTATCATTGTCAAATTTTGATCATATTCTCGCACACATAACAACTAGTTAAAATACTGAGATAGTATTATTTTGTTTTTATTATGTTTTAAATTTTATTTCACTGACTATTGAAGTTCTTCAGGTATTTTCAAAAATCTAATAGATTTTTATGTATTTGTGAATACCTCTTAGCTTTTTGAGTAGTGCTGGCCCATGTTTCAGATCATTATAATGATTTCCAAAATTTACTTGTATTCCAAATAATTATCCATTCCATTTCTAGAACTGAATCACTGCAGTAAAAAAGCTGATTTTCACCCTCCTTAAGCAATTTTTCAGGTGCCACTTACACATTTATCACCACTAATTAAATAAGTTATGTGAGTTGTTTCGATCAAATGACTCATTTGTAGGTATCAATATATGAAGTGCCAATAATACTGACTACTTTTTATGAAATGGTTTAAATTTCAAGCAACAGCGTGACTATAACCCCAGAAAGCCAGAGCAAAGTGTTATCAGTTTGGTGTAATCTGGAACAATTAACATTACCTAAAGTGTTTTTCATTAAATAACATGTAAACGCATATCTGGAATAACTGCAACAAAAATATAATGCTGTTAAAAAAAAGCTTCAACAAGCCTCAACTAAATATCTAAGTCTGGAAATCACAATGAGCCTGTTATTTTATAAATGTTAAAGTGCTTGGCCTAGAATATTGTTCTGAGGTACTTCAGTGAGAGTTTATTGGAATGATAGAGGCTAGGCCAAGACCCAGTTGCACTCGGTCCTGGCATTCCTCTGATATTTTCCCTTTTCTGGAGTGGAACTACCACACCAAACCCCATGATCATCAGAAAGGTATAGGACCAGGAGGAAGGGACACCCTACTTCAGGAGCTCTTATGTCCCAGGACTTCACATACGGTCGGCTGAGGTACGCTTTGTGAAACAAAGATTAGTTGGGGGTCTAGATCATGGTTTGGAGATCTAGGCCATGAATCTGTGTGAGAGTGAGAGAGTACCTGGGGGGTCTAGATCATGATTGTGACTTTTACTGCTAAAGATATGACAAAACTCCAGAAAGCCAAAAATATGTGCTATTAAAGGTTCGCTTCTAACTTGTTTACAGAGGAATTGGGGGAGCCCTGCAGGCATGCCCCTTCTGCCCTGCTTGCCAGATAATTGTCAGCCAGATGGGCAGGTGCCCCAATTCTATCCCTAGTGGGTGGATGCCCACCATTAGCAGAAAATAAGGGAAGTTCCCCTAACCCAAGGAATTTCCTAGTGAAAATTCACAGCTACATTTACACTGGGATGCAACCAATTATAGATTTGCAGGACCTCTGTATTAAATTAGTTACCCTGCTATTTTAAGGGAGGAGTTCATTTGTTTATTTTAAATAGGTTAGGGCCATCATTAAAATAGAACTGAGATGAATGTGTCACATCGTGGGTTTGTTAGATAACATCAGTCAGTAATTGCCAGGCACTAGAGCTTGCCCTTTACACAGCCAATAAGGGTATTTTATTGGTAAATACAGGTTATTATCTCAGTTGCTGCCGAAACTCTACCACACAATTTATCGATTTTTTTCCCCATCTTATTTATTGCTGGTAGTTCCATCCAGTGGAACATTAGATGTAATCATGCAAATTAAACTAATTAACTATAGGAAATGAGCAATTTGACCTTTGGTGATGAGTCAGACATTATTTTTGGTTGCAAAGTTACATTTAAATTCCTACCAATGTGTGAGCAATACTCTAGTAAATGTGAGCTTTATATTTTAATTTATAAATTTATTAACAGAAAAAGTCAATTTTTATTCAAAATCCCATATGCCTGGAGGCATCAAAATGTCTTGACAAAAACACAGAGGGAAGTTTTTATTGAAATCAAGTATTAAACCTGGGTTAAATGTGCACTAATTGCATTTGTTTAATGCTTAACAATGATACAAAATCAGTACTGGATTTAATTAATCTGCTTTGGTCCAAAATTATTAGTTTAATTGATTTGCTATTAGGGTGGGAAAGCATAACGCCAATTCTTAATTCACAAAACATGATCTAATTTATACTAATAACATGCTAAGTATTTTTAATGCTGAAAAATATTTGCACTAAGAGCAAATTGTGTCAACATATTACTGTAGACAGGATGATTAAACTTTAACCTTTAGGGTAATGCAAACTCTTATGTGCTGCTGCTATGACCGTAAATAAAAATAAAACTGTCTTTACCAATTCCACCCAGCTAAAGCAACCCAGTAAATCAAAAGTCAATGCATTAAAATAGATAGAAGTTACAATACGGTACAGGCCATTCAGCCCAGTCAGTGTTTGCGTTTTACGTGAACAAATAGTTCTGTTCTCATTTACCCATCCTGTTCCAATATCCCTTCGGCCCCTTTTCCTTCATCCATCTATCCAATCTAATCTTGAATGTTGACATAGTTTTTGCCTCAACCACTAACCCTAGAATTGAATTCCAAGAAAGGATGAAAGAATTACATTAATATAGCACCTTTCACAACCTCAGGAAATGCCAAAATGCTTTACAGTCAATGAAGTACTTTTGAACTGTAGTTGTAATGAAGGAAAAACAGTAGCCAATTTTGCACACAACAGAATACCAGTCTCCCAGCTCTGTGTGAAGAAGTTTCTCCTATCCTCCCTTCTAAATCTCCTATATTTAACCTTGTACCATGGCCCCTCATTCCAGACCCAATACTGGAACTGGTCTGCTTCCATCTACCCAATCTCATCCTTTCATTATTTTAAATACTTCTATTGTATCGTCCCATAATCTGCATTGTTTGTATGAAAAATGACCCAATTTTTATTTTTATTTTTTATTTTATCGTTATCTTATATACTTATCAGATTTTCATCTTCATACTGACAAGCTTGCTAATATACTACATCATGTATTTGCATAAAGAAAGTGCAATATTTATGCATATAACATAGTAAATTTCAGAGACAGTAATAATGCTGGTGATGCTTTTGCACCTTATCAGGGCAGAATGTAATTGTCAAGAATAATGTTTATTTAATCTAGTGCAATATTTATTTTGAAATCATAGGCCTGATTTGAATCTGGTTTTAATGGTGTGGGCTGGGTTTAACATGGCGATGGGAATTTGCACTGTGTTCCCACGTCCCCTTCAGCATAACTGGCTGAATTTAGGGATGGAAAAGCTGCCTGCCCCGGAGACGCAGGCACCTAAATAGTGAGCTCGCATCCTGGTGGCATCATTGGGAAATGTACTCCATCTTAACTGCGTTTACCCCAATGACTAAGCCAGCTTGTTCTCAAACCAGCCAGCGAAAGTAAGTGGCAGAAAGGATGCTGACCACATGAAGCCTCGGTAATTCTTTTCCCCTTGTAAAGGTTCTTTGTGAGCCAGGAAGCCTGACCTGCCCTTGTCCCAAGCTTCCCAACCCCCTATCATCTTCACCCACCTTTCTTAAGTTGCCTCCTCCACCAATTCCTCTTCCATAAGTCACCAGTGGCAGCCTGATTCCCCACAAATTTCAAGTTCCGCTGTCCAATGGTGAAGTCGTTCTCACTGGTTTCAGGTGGGAGTCAGCCAAGTAGCTGATCTTCACTTGTGGGTCATGCTAATGATGTCTGGGAGTTAAAATCTCCCAGTACTCTGCAGGGAGACAGATGGATTGTCAATCAGATGGATTACCTGTGCCCCTCCACTAAGTTAAAATCAGTGCTCATTTCAACAGCAATAGAGAGGGCAGACTCATTAGTGAAATCAGTGTTACTTTCCTGGAGTATGATGAAAGAAACCTACTGCTTCCAAGTTTGATTTCATGCAAAGGTTTACTAGGTTTGAGCATATGAGAAAAGGGTTTTGTGAGGCTTTTGAATCCTCAAACTCTCTGAGAATTACTTTAAGTTCTGAAAAATGCTGTTACTAATTTTATTAAGTGTTTCTTGCTTATCGGCCATGGCTCAATAGCAGCACTTTTGCTTCTCAGCCAGAAGGTTCTAGGTTCAAGTCCCACTTAGCAGTTAAGGAATGTTGCAGTATTGGAGGTGTCTTTCAGATTAAACTGAGATCCTCTCTGCCTGCTCAAGTGGATGTAAAATATCACAGGGCCACCATTCCCTCTAGTTTCTCTTTACTCTGTGTACCTTGTTGCACCTTATGGTCCCTTTAAGATTGCTGCATATGTGTACATTTTAAAGGGAGCATTGGTTTTGTGTAGCCTGTTTGTTCCTGACACTGTAGGGATTTGGTTTAGTTGCAACAGCGGGGCTCTCGGCATCAAGCTGAAAAGGTGAAGGGAACCCCACCTCGACCTTTCGGAGCCCACCCCCCCAGCATGAATCCAAAGGGAATTCAACAGTTATCTGAAAAGGAAGAATGTGCAGGGTTACAGGGAGAAGGCAGGGGAATTGTATTAGGTGAATTGCTCATTCAGAGAGCCAGTGCAGACACGATGGACCGAATGGCCTTCTTTTGTGTGTAGCAATTCTCTGATTCTGAACAGCACTCAGGCATTCAAGTGCCCAGTGCCGGGATCCCCATCCCTTTAAGGATGGGGATCCTGCCTTCATGAGCTGCTGGCCAATCAGTGGGCCAGCAGCTCAGTAGTATCAGCAACGCCACCAGGAGCGGTAGCCACTGCTGATACTACAGGAGGCCAGGGAGCAGGTCCAGGGATGGAGACCCGGAGAAAAGATATGTGAGGTGGATTCGCTGGGGCCAGTCCAGCAGA
Organism: Heterodontus francisci; assembly: GCF_036365525.1. Lineage (NCBI taxonomy): Eukaryota > Metazoa > Chordata > Chondrichthyes > Heterodontiformes > Heterodontidae > Heterodontus > Heterodontus francisci. The sequence continues at coordinate 107,981,770 of NC_090375.1, read as the reverse complement.
CTCTGTGATGTGGTGAGTGATGAGATCGGAGCGGGTTAGTGTGCTACAGGAGGTGGGGTGTTTGCCAGTGAAGGCGCTCTATGGGCCACAGATTGCCCATGAAGGAGGCCCCTACTCCCAAAGCCCACAAGAAGACTACCTTGTTTTGACTGGGTGGCCTCCTCGTATGGGGGAGGCTGTTCCCCCTTGCTGCTGGTTTAATTCTAGCAGCGGCCTCAATTGGCCTCTGGGTGGGAAGGCCGTCTTTGGCCTTTCCCACCTCCGACTTCATCATGGTATGACGAGAAGGCGATAGCCCCTGCCTTCTGTCACAATTCTATGGGACCCCCTGCCTCCTAACCCGTCTCTGGGGGTGGGGGGGCCCATTAAATCCAGCCCTAGGTTCCAAATTGCTGTGTGGACACACAATCTATGCAACTAAGAGGGAGCATTGCCAAGGGCACTAGGTCTCCCTGGTGTCCTGAACAATATTTATTCCTTAAAAGATGATCTGGGCATTATCACATTGCTATTTGTTAGCTGCTGTGTTTTCTCTGACAGTGACTATACTTAAAAGTATTTCATTGTCTTTAAAGTATATTATGGCATCCTGAGGTTATTAAAGGTGCTACATATGTGGGAAGGGGTCATTGGAAAAAATTGGGGTTGACAGTTGTAACAGCAATGATCGCCTCTCGCTGAAGATGTGTACTGAGCAGGAGCTCTTAATCACCAACACAGTTTTCTGCCTCCTTAATCACAACAAGACATCTTGGTTCCATGCATTGACATCTAATCGACTATGTCATCACCAGGCAGAGGCATAGGCAGGAGCATCTCAATGTCTCAAGGCTCAAACAGGCAGTCGTGAAGGAATCTCCCACAGAGAAACTCAAGAGTTGCCTGTGTACAGTGAAAATGGACACTCACTGCATTGAGGATGACTGAGCAATCTTCAGGGATATAGTGGACTCCACTGCTCTAGAGGTCCTTGGCCCTACCTCTTGTAAGCATCAAGATTGGTTCGATGAAAACAATGAGTTGATCCAGAAACTACTGGAAGAGAAACAACACCTCTGTGGGGCTTACCTCAATGATAAAGTCATCACTATTTGAGCACAATGCCTACCATAACATCTGCAGGATTGTCCAATCCAAGCTCAGAAGATGCAAGACACTTGGCTGAATCAGAAAGCAGATGAACTCCAGTTATATACCAACCACAAAGACTGGATGAGATTCTATGAAGCTCTGAAATATGTCTACGGGCCCAGTCTACTGGTACATCACCAATCCTCGTTGGCAATGGGTCAACACTGCTCACAGAAAAAGACCAAATTCTAGAAAGATGGGCAGAGCACTTTAACCACATCTTCAATTAGCCTTCATCCATCAATGAATAAGCAAAAAACAGGCTATCACAGGTTGCCATCAACTGGTCTCTTGATGACCCTTGCATGCTGTTAGAAATGACAAAAGCTATTAAAATAAAAGCAAAATACTGCGGATGCTGGAAATCTGAAACAAAAACAAGAAATGCTGGAATCACTCAGCAGGTCTGGCAGCATCTGTGGAAAGAGAAGCAGAGTTAACGTTTCGGGTCAGCGACCCTTCTTCGGAACTGACAAATATTAGAAAAGTCACAGATTATAAACAAGTGAGGTGGGGGTTGGGCAAGAGATAACAAAGGAGAAGGTGCAGATTGGACCAGGCCACACAGCTGACCAAAAGGTCACGGAGCAAAGGCAAACAATATGTTAATGGTGTGTTGAAAGACAAAGCATTAGTACAGATTAGGTGTGAATATACTGAATATTGAACAGCAGCAAGTGCAAACCTGAAGAAAAACAACCTGAAAAAAAAGCTATTAAAAGTCTGTTTAGCAGCAAAGCTCCAGGAACTGCTGCTATCCCAACTGAGGTCTACAAGGCTCAAAGTCAATGCCTGGTTAAGAAGCTCACTAAACTCCTTCAGTCTATGTGGGAGCAAGGAACCATCCCGCATGAATACAAAGATGCCTCCATTGTTCACCTGTACGAGCAGAAGGGAATTTGCCAATCTTGCAATAATCACAGAGGATCTCATTCCTCTCCATCACCAGCAAAATCATCGCCTGAATCCTTCTAAACTGCTTAGTGCAACATCTTGACCAGGATCTGTTGCCAGAGAGTCAGTGCAATTTCAGAACAGATTGAGGAACCACTCATGTGATATTTGCTGTTAGATGGCTCCAGGAGAAATGCCAAGATCAGAACATGGACCTTTACACCATGTTTATTGACCTGACCAAGGCCTTTGACACAGTCTGTCGTGAGGGCATTTGGAGGGTAATGGGTTCAACTGCCCTGAGAAATTCATCACAATAGCTCGATAGTTTCATGACATGCTAACATGTGTCCTGGATGACGGTGAGTCTTCTGACCCATTCCCAGTGACTAATGGAGTTAAGCAGGGCTGCATGCCTGCACCAAACCTCTTCTACTCTCCCCTCCCTACACTCACTCTACTTCCTCCACCATATCCTGATCATTCTCTATATTTTGGCTAGCTGCCTTATCACCAACTGGCATACTCTCTGGCTGGCTAATGCTTTCCCCTTCCTCTACCTCCTGTTTTTCTCTGCCATGTTCTCCGATATCTTCCTGTATGGTGATCCTGCCATCGAAATCAGACATTGCATGGATGGGAAAATGCTCAATCTAAGACGGCTCCAGACAAAATCCAAGGTCTCCAAGGACATACATTGCGATTTCCTGTTTGCCAATAACTTGTTTCCAGTTCAGAGCTGGAGATACAATGTCGCATGGACTTGTTCTACAATGCATGTGACAACTTGGGCCTTACGATCAGCACAACGAAAACTGATGTAATGTACCAGTCCATGACCAGTACCTGTCAGCAGGGGATATGTCTATATAGATGATGAGACACATGCAAGAAGCCAAAGCAGGTGTAGCCTTCAGCAGACTTCAAACATCAATCTGGGAATGAAGAGGAGTGAGTCTGCCGACCAAACTGAAAGTCTATAGAGCAATAGTCCTGCCCACTCTGCTCTACATATGCAAGATATGGACTGCGTACCAGCGTCATGCCAAACAGCTCAACCACTTTCACTTGAGCTCCCTTCGGAAGTTTCTGAAGATTAGATGGCAGGACAAAATAACAGACACTGAGGTGCTCACCTGAGCTGGCATGCCAAACATCCAAGCTATATTGAGACAGTCACAACTGAGTTGGACTGTCATGTAGCCAGAATACTTGACACTCACTTACCAAAGCGAATCTTCTATGGAGAGCTTGAGTCTGGGGTGCATTATCATGGCAGTCAAAGGAAGCGTTACAAGGACACTCTGAAGGCTTCGCTTAGGAGTTTTGAAAGCAACGACAATGTCTATATAGATGCTGAGACACATGCAAGAATTGCCAAAGCAAGTGTAGCCTTTGGCAGACTTCGAACATTAATCTGGGAATGAAGAGGAGTGAGTCTGCCTACAAAACTGGCAGTTTATAGAGCAATAGTCCTGCCCATTCTGTTCTACATATGCAAGATATGGACTGTGTACCAGCATCATGCCAAGCAGCTCAACCACTTTCACTTGAGCTCCCTTTGGAAGTTTCTGAAGAAAGAGAAGTTCACCCAGGATTACTGCACCTGGCACAACCAAATAAAAAAGGATGTGGCCTCCTTCAAAAGCAAGCGCATTTCAGAGGCAGAGAGAAAACGCAAGGAAAGGAAATCCCGAGCCAACAGCTCATTCAAAGCTCAATCATCTGCATTGTCCTGCCCTACTTGCAGCAAAACCTTCCGGGCACAGATAGGCCTCAGCAGTCACCTGCATACCCACCAGAGCCCTATTAAATATCCCAGATGTTGGGCATGGCCATCTTCGCGTCGAAGGACGAACACCATATAAATGCAAATCTTTCTTCTTCTCTCATGCTAATATAGCAAGAGGATGTGTTACAATCAGGTGAGGAGGGATCGAAAGCTCCCCTGTTGTCCCTCTCCTTGTTTGACCACAACAGGATTTATTTCTTTTAAACAGCAGATATGGTTACCAATTCAGTGAGTGCTTATCCGTTTATGTGCTATGATCGTAAAAGAACCAATCAGACAGTTTTTCTTGAGTTTAAACATGAAAGAGGTTAGTTTATTGTACTTAAAACTAAAACCCGATCTAAGTAAAATAATAAACTACACTCCAACTTTCACACAAATACGTACACACATGAGAATCACACACATACACACAAATAGGTTACAGTGTGCAGAAGAATAGATTGGTTGGATAAGAGTCCAGAACAATAAAAAAAGAATATACAGCCTGGTAATTCAGTTGTCGTCTGGCTGAACTCAGTGGTCCTGAAGTTCCTGGCTGGTAGATGTGGCCAACTGATTCAGAGCTTTCTTGGAGACAATGATGTGGATGGTTTTCTTCCTGGGGTCTCTGCCTGCAGCTTGGATGGTAGCAGCCAGCAGGCAGTGTTCAAACTTGCAAGGTCACCGGGGGAGAGAGATAGCGAGGGAGGGAGAGAGGGAGACCCCACTTAGATCTTTCACTGGTCAATCTCAGGTGCTTGTCTGTCTGTAGAGAAGAGCATCTAGTTTCTCACAAATGGAGAGTCTGTCACATAATGGCCCAGTGTATTCTCTCTTTTGCAACTTAATTCTAATCTCTCTCATGTCCCATTGTTTCAATGTCTACCCTTTGTCATGGTCGAGTATTTTTTTCTCCAGGGAAAATGCAGTTTGCCTTTAAGGCTTGCATAGGATCAGTACTGCTTTAAGAACCAGCCAGCCTCAGGAGTTAGAGAAAATGCATTTTCAGTTGCCATTGGATACAACCATTTGGAGACTGTGCTTCAAAGGGTGCACTCTCATTACCATGGATACAGCCACTTGGAGTGAGTATCAAGTGATACATTTGTTACAATTCAATTTTGAATTGGCTTTTTGGTTGAAGACAGTTTGTTCTAACAGTACAAAGACAGACAGCTAGTGTTAGCACCTGGAAAAAGAGCTCTCAACCATTTAAACTGAAGGAAGAGAATTTTAAAGTTTAATTATTATTATGTCTCAAAATTCTAAAAAAAAGTCAAGCCAAAACAGAGATTGCTGATGATTTGAACTGAAGGAAGGGAAGCTAGACTATGGCAATCTTTTATCCCTCAAAAAACTCTAAAGTCAGATTGATTCTATTGAAAATATTTGCAAGTTGTTAATTGTTGAAATCCATTGCGGAAGAAGGAAGCATCACTTACTGCTGGAGTTAGACTACGGACTGTTCTACTGTGGAAGAGCCTTTTTTACCCCATCGGATGGCTGTGAGGACTTCAAACAACATTGGACTATAAATTTGCAAGGACTCTAATTTTTTCTATTTTAAGTGTTGTTTGTGTCTTCATAGTGTTTAAGAATTAAGTTTTCCTAATTAAACAGTTAATCTGTTGATTTAAAGACAACTGGTTTGGTTAGCCTCATTCGGAGGTTAATAGATGGTACAATTTGGCTGGGTCTTTCTTTAATTTGGAAAGTTTCAAATGACATGTTAGGCAATCTGTGGAGCGACAGGGTTGAATTAACAGTGCGTTTCTCCCACCACAATCAGAATCATATATTTTGATTGGGGGCTTTGACTGGAGCGGTCGGTTTTAACACCTTTGAGTGTGGTCAGGGTGGGGGCAGCCTGGAGAATGGCTTAAACCAGTGCCATACTTTTCAGGAATAAACAATGGATAGCACTCAGAACTGGGATCATTGACTGGAGTTTGCTATTCCTTAGCCTGGGGCTATTGAGATCAATTGTAGCACCACCTTTGCTGTTAGATCAGTTAATTCAGCAGAGACTTAGGATTGGACCTGATCCATATAACTCAACACCACACCATGTGGTACACTCATCTATCAAGCCAAAAGGGGAATTTGAACAGAGTTTAGAGTCAGTTCCTGAATATTTCATATTTGTTATGCTTAAGAAAGAATTTATTGAGGTTGTTTTATTTGTTGATATATGTGATATATAGCTACAGATTACAGCATTAAGTATTGTTCTGATCCAGTCAGAATAACTGCAACAACTTGTAACAGCTGCGTGGTTATACAAGCTTAATTTTTAACATTGTGCTTATACAAAACCTGGTGACACAGCCCTTTTCATTAATAGTGCACGCCAGCTAACCGAAGTAACCTTAGCTTTGGTGTTACCAGGATTGCTTATATAATTTCCTTACAGCAAAAACTTAAGCCTTTTGTTTAGAGTGTTTTTACTAGAAACCGCTCCACTGAGTTTAGCTGCCCACACAGCAAAAATCTCTTTCAATCTTTTTAAATGTGACTCAGCATCTCTGTAAAGCCACTTGTTGTTGTTTACTAAATTGTGGCTGTGACACCTGATCAGTGATCTCATTTATCATTTGGGTACCTGGATCATATCTCTGCGTTAACATGTGACTCAGGCTCACTTTCTTAACTTCTTTTGTCATTTCATCAAATCAAAACTATCCGCTTTGTCTGTAATCAAATAACAGCCAGTGAGTTCAATTTACTCTGTGCTGTTTTCGGAACATCATTTAATGGGTTTGCCTAAATTCCTGTCTGCGTGATTTTAACCCATCACAGAGATACTTTTTTGTTTTAAATTTACTTGGGCAATATATCTTTTTTGCAGTTAAAATTGATTTTCAACAATTAGACCTAAAAACTATGTGTCATTTCTGGTATAATTTCATTTTATAATCTGGAAAAGTAATTGTTGCTTGGCAACAAAATTGGGCCAAAGCCAAATATGTTGGTTTCTTGCCCCAAAATCGATCCTTCCAACTCCCACACACTGGAGATAAGTCAGAAAGAGGATACCTGAGACATGTCGAAGTGAAGAGGTTATAAGCTTGAAGAGTGTGGAGAGTTTCAAGAGCAATTTCTGCAGCTGGGAAGCACTTTGCGCAGCAAATTGCTTTCGGCATTCTGCCTACACAGACCCGAATTTGTTTGTGACTGTTTCTGATACCACCAGAAGGTTTTCATACCTCACCCCAGCAATGTGTTGCTGTCCTGAGAGATGGCAATATTATCATATGTTGATAGGTTGAGATGAAGTAAGGGAGGCTGAATGGCCGCCAGCAACAAATGAACAGTGAAGTCTGAGCATGGATTTAAGTACCACTTCTAATCCTCACCAATGATTTGTTTACTCTTATTCAGCTAGTCGCTGATAGTGGATGTTAGTAATTGCACCACTAAGCAAAATAGCAGATAGCTTCTTTAATGAATATATCTGATGATATTGTAGTCACTGTTCTCCAAATGCTCCCCCACTTGGATCCAGGAAGCAGCCACACCCCTCAGGTTAAGTACTTCATATTTTGTCCGTGGTCAAGGACAGGAGCTTGTGACGATGAGTGATGCAGGTGTGGTGATCCAGAGTGTAACATTAGAGGAGCCTCGGCCCTTGCACTTGTCCAACAGGCAAAAGGTTCTTGCAACCTGTGTGGACAAGTGCAGGGACTGCAGGGAGGATGAGCAAATTGACCACAACACTGTGGTGCAGGCCACGTTGGGGGAGTAAACATTAATGTAGTAGTGGTACATACGAACATACAAATTAGGAGTAGAAGTAGGCCATTTGGCCCCTCTAGCCTGCCCCGACATCCAATAAGATCATGGCTGATCTGTTTGTGTCTTGAATTCCACACTCACATCTACCCCTGATAACCTTTGATTCCCTTGCCTAATATGAATCTATTTAACCCCGCCTTAAAATTATTCAATGACATGGCCTCCACAACCTTTTGAGGCAGAGAGTTCCAAAGTGGCACAACCTTATGAGAGAAAACATTTCTCCTCATCTCTGTCCCAAAAGGGCGACCCCTAATTTTAAAACAGTACCCTCTAGTTCTGGACTCAACCACAAGAGGAAATATCCTTTTTACATCCACCTTGTCAAGAATGTTCAGGATCTTATATACTTCAATCAAGTCTTCCCTCACTCTTCTAAACTCCAGTGAAAACAAGCCCAGTCAGTCATAAGACAAGCCACTCATTCCAGGCATCAATCTAGTAAACCTCCTCTGAACCACCTCCGACGCTTTCACATCGTTCCTTAAATAAGGAGCCCAAAACTGCACACAGTATTCGAGATTCGAACTGAAGCATAACATCCTTACTTTTATTTTCAAATCCTCTCGTAATAAAGGATAGCATTCCATTAGCCTTCTTTATTACTTGCTGTGGGCTGTATACTAGCTTTTTGTGACTCATGCACTAGAACACCTAGATCCCTCTGCACCTCGGAGTTCTGCAGTTGTTCTCTACATTCTACAGCCTTTCTCTGTTTAATTAATACTCTGCTTTTTTATTCTTCCTGCCAAAGTGAACAACTTCACATTTTCCCACATTATAATCCATCTGCCAGATTTTTGCCCACACACCCAACCTATCTATATCAGTCTGCAACCTCCTTAAGCCCTCTTCATATACTTTCCTACCTATCTTTGTGTCATCTGCAAATTTAGCGACCATGCCATCGCTCCCCTCATTTAAGTCATGGATATAAATTGTAAGATGTTGAGGCCCCAGCAGACCCCTAAGGGGCTCCACTCGTCACATCCTGCCAATCAGAAGAGGACCCATTTATGCATACTCTGTTTTCTGCCAGCCAGCCAATCTTCTCGCCATGCTATGTTACCCACTACACTATGAGCTCCTACTTTGCACAATAACCTTTTATGTGACACCTTGTCAAGGACATTATAGTTAGAGGGATAGGTGCTGCTCTCTGCAGCAGAGAATGTGAGTCCCAAAGGCTGTGTTGCCTGCCCAGTGCCTGGGTTAAGAATATCTCCTCAGTGCTGGAAAGGAACTTGGAGTGGGAGGGGAAAGATCCAGTTGTCGTGGCCCACATAGGCACCAACAACACAGGTAGGACTAAGAGGTTCTGCTGAGGGAGTACAAGCAGCTAGGAGCTAAATTAAAAAGCAATACTACAAAGACAAAATAATCTCTGGATTACTACCTGAGCCACAATCAAATTGGCATAGGATCAATAAATTCAGAGAGTTGAATACATGGCTCAAAGATTGTTGTGGGAGAAATTGGTTTCAAATTCATAGGGCACTGGCACCAGTACTGGGGAAAGAGGGATGTGCTTCACTTGAACCATGCTGGGACCAGTATCCTGGTGAAATGAATAACTAGGGCTGTAGATAGGCTTTAAACTAAAAAATTGTTGGGGGGGTGGGTGGTGCCTAGAGTGAGGGTTCAAGTAAGGGGAAAATTTGAAATTTAAATAGAAAGGACAAGGCAATAGCTCAGGGTTGTGATATAGGTAATGATAGCCAAAGTGTGACAGGAAGGGACATAGAAACATAGAAAATAGGAGCAGGAGTAGGCCATTCGGCCCTTCAAGCCTGCTCTGCCATTCATTATGACCATGGCTGATCATCCAACTCAGTAACCTGTTCCCGCTTTCTCCCCATACCCTTTGATCCCTTTAAACCCAAGAGCTATATCTAACTCCTTCATGAAAACATATAATGTTTTGGCCCCAACTGCTTTCCGTGGTAGCGAATTCCACAGGCGCACCACTCTCTGGGTGAAGAAATTTCTCCTCATCTCAGTCCTGAAAGGTTTACCCCGTATCCTTAGACTATGACCCCTGGTTCTGGACTCCCCCACCATCGGGAATATCCTTCCTGCATCTACCCTGTTAAGTCCTGTTAGAATTTTATAGATTTCTATGAGATCCCCCCTCACTCTTCTGAACTCCAGCGAATATAATCCTAACTGACTCAATCTCGCCTCATACGTCAGTCCCGCCATCCCAGGAATCAGTCTGGTAAACCTTTGCTGCACTCCCTCGATAGCAAGAATATCCTTCCTCAGATAAGGAGACCAAAACTGCACACAATATTCCAGGTGTAGCTTCACCAAGGCCCTGTATAATTGTAGTAAAACATCCCTGCTCCTGTACTCGAATCCTCTTGCTATGAAGGCCAACATACCATTTGCCTTTTTTACCACCCTGTTGGACCTGCATGCTTACCTTCAGCGACTGGTGTACGAGAACACCCAGGTCTCGCTGCATATTCCCCTCTCCCAGTTTATAGCCATTCAGATAATAATTTGCCTTCCTGTTTTTTCTACCAAAGTGGATAACCTCACATTTATCCACATTATACTGCATCTGCCATGCATTTGCCCACTCACTCAACTTGTCCAAATCACCCTGAAGCCTCTCCTCACAACTCACTCTCCCACCCAATTTTGTGCCATCTGCAAATTTGGAGATATTACATTTAGTTCCCTCATCTAAATCATTAATATATATTGTGAATAGCTGGGGTCCTAGCAGCGATCCCTATGGTACCCCACTAGTCACTGCCTGCCATTCGGAAAAATATGCATGAATCCCTACTCTTTGTTTCCTGTCTGCCAACGAATTTTCTATCCATCGCAATACGCTACCCCCAATCCCATGCACTTTAATTTTACACGCTAATCTCTATGTGGGACTTTGTCGGACAGATCATAGAAACATAAGAGTGCACCAGCAAATAGGCTCAAAGTAGGGAACAATGGTAAAAACACAAAATTAAAGGCTCTTTATCTGAATGCACACAGCATTCATAACAACAAGGATGAATTGATGGCACGAATAGAAATAAATGGGTATGATCTGATAGCAATTACAGAGACATGGTTGCAAGGTGACCAATGCTCAGAACTGAATATTCAAGGGTTCTTGACATATTAGAAGGACAGGCAAAAAGGAAAAGGTGGTGGGGGAGCTCTGTTAATAAAGGATGAGATCAGTACAATAGTGAGAAATTATCTTGGCTCAGATGTTGAAGATGTAGAATCAGTTTGGGTGGAGATAAGAAATAGCAAAGGAAAGAAGTCACTGATGGGAGTAGCCTACAGGCCACCTAACAGTAGATACACTGTAGGACTGAATATAAATCAAGAAATAATGGGGGTTTGTAAGAAAGGTATTGCAATAATCTTGGATGACCTTCATTTCATATAGATTGGACAAATCAAACTGACAAATGTAGACTTCAGGATGAGTGCATCGAGTGTATTCAGGACAATTTCTTAGAATAATACATTGTGGAACCAACCAGGGAATAGGCTGTTTTAGATCTGCGAATGTGTAATGAGACAGGATTAAATAAGGATCGTATAGTAAAGGATCCTTGAGGGAAGAGTGATCAGAACATTATAGAACTTCACATTCAGTTTGAGGATGAGAAAATTGGGTCTGAAACTAGCATCTTAAACTTCAAGAAAGGTCATTACAATTATATGAAGACAGAGTTGGCTAAAGTAGACTAAAATAGATTAATATAGATAAGCTGTGGCAGACATTTAAGGAGATATTTCATAACTCTCAACATAGAAATATTCCATTGAAAAAGAAAGATTCTATGAGAAGTGTATTAAGGTGTTTCCATGTTTAAATATTTTTTGAGGACTTGTGTGTAAAAGTCTGGAAATCTGAGGAGCTGCTGGACTTTGTTTTTTAAGAAGGTCACTGGAACATATGAAAAAAAAAAGAAAAAAAAAAAAACATACAAACATACGAATTAGGAGCAGGAGTAGGTCACTCGGCCCTTCGAGCCTGCTCCGCCATTCAATAAGTTCATAGCTGAACTGATTACTCCACATTTTCACCTACACCCGATAACCTTCCACCCCTTTGCTTCTCAAGAATCTATCTACCTCTGCCTGAAAAATATTCAGAGACTCTGCTTCCACCGCCTTTTGAGGAAGAGAATTCCAAAGACTCACGACCCTCTGAGTGAAAATAATTCTCCTTATCTCTGCCTGAAATGGGCGACCCCTTATTTTTAAATAGTGACCCCTAGTTCTAGATTCTCCCACAAGAGGAAGCATCCTTTCCATGGCCACCCTTTCATGACTGCTCAGGATCTTCTATGTTTCAATCAAGTCGCCTCTTACTCCTAAATTCCAGCGGATACAAGCTTAGCTTGTCCAATCTCTCCTCATAAGACAGCCCGCCCATTCCAGGTATTAGTGTAGTAAACCTTCTCTGCACTGCCTCCAACACATTTACAATCTTCCTTAAATAAGGAGACCAGTACTGTACACAGTATTCCAGATGTGGTCTCACCAATGCCCTGTATAGCTGAAGCATAACCTCCCTACTTTTGTATTCAATTCCCCTCACGATAAAAGATAAAATTCTATTAGATTTCCTAATTACGTGCTGTACCTGCATAATAATCTTTGCGATTCATGCACTAGGACACCCAGATCCCTCTGCATCTCAGAGCTCTGCAATCTCTCACTATTTAGATAATATGCATCGTTTTTATTCTTCCTGCCAAAGTGGACAATTTCCCACTTTCGCACATTATATTCCATTTGCCAGGTCTTTGCCCACTCACTTAACATGTCTATATCCCTTTGTAGCCTCCTTATGTCCTCTTCACAAGTTATTTTCCTACCTATCTTTGTGTCATCAGCAAATTTAGCAACCATACCTTCGATCCCTTCATCCAAGTCAGTTATATAAATTGTAAAAAGTTGAGGCCCCAACACAGATCCCTGTGGCACACCACTCATTATATCTTGTCAACCAGAAAATGACCATACTCTCTGTTTCCTGTTAGCTAGCCAATCTTCTATCCATGCCAATATGTTATCCCCGACACCATGAGCTTTTATTTTCTGCAATAACTTTTGATGTGGCCCCTTATCAAATGCCTTCTGGAAATCTAAGTACAATACATCCACCTGTTCCTCTTTATCCACAGCACATGTAACTCCCTCAAAGAACACCAATAAATTGAGTAAACATGATTTCCCTTTCACAAAACCATGCTGACACTACCTGATTATCTTGAATTTTTCTCAATGCCATGCTATAACATCTTTAATAATAGCTTCTAACATTTTCCCCAAGACAGACATTAAGCTAACTGGCCTGTGGTTTTCTGTTTTCTGTCTCCCTCCCTTTTTGAATAAAGGAGCTACATTCGCTATTTTCCAATCTAACGGAACCTTCCCTGAATCGAGGGAATTTTGGAAAATGAAAACTAACACATCAACTATCTCACTCGCCACTTCTTTTAACATCTGAGGATGAAGTCCATCATGACCCGGGGATTTGTCAGTCCGCAGCTCCAACAATTTGTTCAGTACCACTTCCCTGGTAATTGTAATTTTCTGGTATGTGTTTTTTTCTGTCTTTTTTATGAAGAGATCTCTGCAGTGAAAATTTTTTTATTTTTTTCTTTAACCTATGTGTGTGTGTGTGTGCCCGTGTGTGTGTTGGACTAAGTTAGAAAGGAACTTACATATTTCAATCTGTTTTATTTGATAGATTTGTTGTTTATTAAAGAAACCTGATTGGTAGGTTTTACTCTGAAATACAAATAGAGTATATAATTGTCTGTATTGGTAACTGGGTAAACAGTTAAATATATGTTGTGACCTGTGGAGAAGTGGAACTAGAGAAAGACATTGCACTCCTCCAACTTCGGTCGTAACAGACTTCGGCTAACTAAAGAAATTAAAGATGGCATCAAATTGAAAGAAAAGGCGGACAATGTTGCAAAGATTCGTGGTAGGCCAGAAGATTGGGAAAATTTTAGAAATCAACAAAGGATGATGAAAATAATGAATAGGGAGACACTAGGGTATGTGAGTAAACTAGTAAGAAATATAAAAACAGACAGTAAGAGCTTCTACAAGTAAATAAAAAGGAGGAGAGTAGCTAAAGTAAATGTTGGTCCCTTAGAGGATGAGACAGGGGAATTAATAATGGGAAACAAGGAAATGGCAGAGACTTTGAACAAATATTTTCTTTCTGTCTTCAAAGTAGAAGACTAAAAGCATCTCAATAATAGAAAATCAGGGGGCAAAAGGAAGGGAGGAATTTATAACAATCATGATCACGAGAGAAAAAGTACTAGGCAAACTAATGGGATTAAAGGCTGAGAAGTCCCCTAGATCTGATGTCCTGCATCCCAGGGTCTTAAAAGAAGCAGCTGCTTCACAGACATTCACTGTCTCCACCACCAACACAGAGTGGCTGCAGATGCACTGCAGCAATGCACCAAGGCTCCTTCAACAGCACCTTCCAAACCCGCGACCTCTACCACGTAGAAAGACAAGGGCAGCAAATGCATGGGAACACCACCACCTGCAAGTTCCCCTCCAAACCACACACCATCCTGACTTGGAACTATATCGCTGTTCCTTCACTGTCGCTGGATCAAAATCTTGGAACTCCCTTCCTAATGCACTGTGGGTGTGCCTACCTCACATGGACTACAGCGGTTCAAGAAGGCAGCTCACCACCACCTTCTCAAGGGCAATTCGGGATGGGTAATAAATGCTGTCCTAGCCAGAGACGTCCACATCTCATGAACGAATTTTAAAAAAGGGTCATTTCAGGTTGGCAAACTGTAACTAGTGGAGGGCCACAGGGGTCTGTGCTGGGGCCTCAACTATTTACAATCTATATTCATGACTTGGATGAAAGGACTGTGTGTACTGTCACCAAATTTCCTGACGATACTGTTGTGGGACAACGTTAGGAGAGAACCAACTTAAGAAGCTGGAGGTGAAGGTTACCAGAGGAAGTAATGTTGTTTCACACATGACCAGGGAGTTGTGGGTGCAGCCTGACAAAGTGAGTTGGGTTTAGATATGGCTTGTGTAGTAACAGTGTATATATTTATATTTCTGTATATATTCTAATTAAGTTATAATTAAAACCCACACTTTCTTTGGATATTACTTGTCATCCTGTGAGTCTTACAATTGTTCACATTCCAAAAGAACAAGTAATATGACAGATGCAAAGATAAGTAGGAAATCAAGTTGTGAAGAGGACACAAAGAGTCAGATTTTCTAATGAAGCTGCTGGTCCTGTCGTTGGGACCAGAAGCGTGTGCAGCTTATGTTGGGGCCACAAGCGGCTGGCCGCAGGCGATCCAGTAGTGGCCGGCCAATTAAGGCAAATGAGGTGTGAGGGGGCCAAACAATTACATGGATGGTGGTGGGGTGAAGGCGGAGATGCCAGTGTCAGCTGAAACCACAGCAGGCACTGGCACCATTTTTTAAATAGTTGACAGTCTTCCATTTAATGATGCTGTCTGTATTAATGGGATTTCCAGAGTGCTGAAAGGCTGCAAAGTAATGGTGGAAAGCAAACCCTGGGTGGCCCCATGCTTTATTGATTCCTCCCTCCAGGTGGTCTTACAAGTTGCTAGGGAAAGCAGGCAGATTTTCTTCCCACGGAGAAGGAGAGCTGGGAGCCTGACCAAGCAAGCCTGGCAGCAGATTGTGGGTCATCCCAAGAACTTGGATTCGGTGCCGCAAGTGTCTCAATGATCTCATCCGGGCCATGTAAGTGAGTACCTCCCAAAGCCTTCAGTTGTGGGGTCTTGCATCTATCAGAGGAGGAGAGTGCGTTGGGTGGAGAGGGTGTGTCCACCCAGATGTGGGCAAAGAGTCAGCAGATGCAGACGAACTACCTGGGGAATGGTGAAATGGGCCTGAAAGGAAGCTGTCTGTCATTGCAGGCCCTCATGAGGTCTCAGGAAAGAGACCGGATGCAGGAGGCATCTGTGTCTCCTATCCATAACTGCTGGACAAGCACCAGCACATGTCTTGGGATTGTCCCTGCTGCAAGACCAACAACGTTCATTCTATGTCTGCAGGAGAAGATTGCACACAATCTCAGAGAGCAGGCCAAGACAGGTGGAGGACTGCCACATCTCCATGTCCTGCGCCCATTGGAGGAGGAGGCCATGAAGCTGTCTGGGCTGCAGGATGGAAGAAGTGATGTGGACAGAGAGACAGGGGCACCTTCCCAAGCAGTGAGTAAGGTTGTTATGGGGCACAAGGGTGCATCTGCAGCAATGGAGCCATGCTGCTCATGAGGCATGCAGTGCCTACAGGGGTCTCCAACATAGAGGTGTGGGCTACGTCCGTAGGGGAGGTCCTTGAACCTTCAATATCTCTGTTCTCTCATGCAGGTCATGCGTAATCTACTTGAAAAGCTTGGAGACTGGG
This sequence comes from Heterodontus francisci, assembly GCF_036365525.1. Taxonomy (NCBI): domain Eukaryota; kingdom Metazoa; phylum Chordata; class Chondrichthyes; order Heterodontiformes; family Heterodontidae; genus Heterodontus; species Heterodontus francisci. Next base: position 107,965,743 of record NC_090375.1, on the reverse strand, counting down.
GGACAGTCTTACACCTCTGAGGGGAAGGACGGAGCCTCAGAGGGTCCATCGTCACCTCATGCCCTTGCACTCTCCACCAGCGCAGATACTCTCACATTGGAGGGTTTACGCTCATGGTTAGATTCGGGCACACAAACTGGTGAGCACAGCACACAAGTGCCCGAGCAGCTAACGGAGGCTGTGACAGCCCACTCCTCTGACAGTCAGAGGAATGTCGGAGGCCAGGCCCATGCTGAGCCCCGGGCACATGATGTGCCTCTGCTGTTGCCATCATCACAGGAAATGTGCCAGCTGCAGCTAGAGTCAGGCAACATCTAGCAGAGATGCCAGAAGCTATGCGTACCCAAGCGTGGACAATGGAGGTGTGCATCCAGGCCTTGAATGCCGCTCTGTCTCTGACTGGTGCACAAGTGGCGTCCTCCAATGGGAGATTGGTGACTCTCCTGGAGAGCTACATCCAGCAGAGCACTCAGTGTCTGTAGGACATTCATGCAGACATGCATACCTTCGTCTTAACCATGAGCTCAAGGCAGCAGTGGCAAGGCGAGAGGAAGACGAGGGACCTGGAGTCACCACCAGGTCCTCTACCCTCCTAGCTCAGCAGAAGGCATGAGTTTGCCTTGCAAGGGGGGAGGAGTGGCTGTCCACCGCTGCTGCCGGCTCCTCTCAGGGTGCTCTTGGTACATGCAGCAGTTCCTCTGTCCCTCTGCCAGTGACGCCAGAGTCTCCATCATCCCTGACAACAGAAGGTGCTACTGCTTCTCTGCAGGAGGCCACCAACATGCTGGGGCCCATCAGGATGGCTGCCAAGGTCATCCTTAGCCAAGGGGCATCTAGGTCTTCAGCTGACAGTGCAGGGGGAGCACCTCATAGGAGTGCTGACAAAAGAATGAAGAAGAGCACTTAGAAGCCTGGGGTTTTCATGGGTAAATGTATATTGTAGATAGAAAGGGTAGCATTTACTGTCATAGTCAATAAGGAAGGTTTTCCAACATTTTCCTATTCGGTGTTGCCTTTGGCATTTCCGTTCAGCCCAGCTTCTGTGAAGCGGCTCGAGGCGCAGAATCATGCTGCGAGGTGTCCATTCTGGAGCCTTGCCAGCTCAGCACTGTGCAACTGCGATTGTTTCCTGAAAGAAAGAAGGCGACAACAGGGTTGCATAAAGGTAAGCCTTTATTGGTCAACGTACAACTGGCAGTGGGCATCGTAGGAAATGTGAATGTATAAGGGCATTGTGAGCATCCCTTGTATGTATCTCCTGGCGTCTCTCCTGTTGTCCCTCGGGTCCTTCATCCGGTGTTTCTTGGCCGGCTTCCTTCTCTGCATCCTCATCGTCTGAGAAGGCAGCACGCTCCGCACTACTCTCATTGCTCAACATCTTGGCCCCCCCCCCCCCCACCACCGTCGCCCCTGCTCTGTTAGAGACAGGTTGTGCAGTGCACAGTAGACCAGCATGACACACGAGACCCTTGCCAGGGCATACTGAAGGACTCCACTGGACCGATCTAGGCACCTGCACCTCATCTTCAGCAGACCAATGGCCTGCTCTATGGTTGCACGCATTGTCCCGTGGCATGTGCTGTATCTCTCCTCTATATCTTTGCGTGGGTTTCTCACAGGCAGCAATAGCCACGGACTGCCTCAAAATATATGCATCATGATAATTCCTTGGAAGCGTGCACAGACTACAGGATCCATATATGGTGGTTCCTGGGTGTGTGGAAGTGATAAAGCAAGAGATCGAGTGGATGAGTTGAAGGGGTTTGGGCCAGAGGAACATGGTACCTAAAATCTCTGCAGGAACTAGTGGGTGGCTTTCATCGCTCTTCATCATCATCCTTGTCTTCTTCATCCTTATCACTGTTCAGAAGGAAGCAGTTGTTTCTTGTTTCTTCTCCTCCCTCTTCCTATTCCTGTGCCCCCTGCTGCTATGATGGATAGACAAGGAAGGAAGACACAATCTAAGAATGGTGACCATTATGGAGATAGAGAAGTGTGTGATTGGTTGTTGCCAATGTGGTGCTTTACAGGGATGCCACAGTGACAGTGCAGGTGTTGAGTTACTAACGTGGTGCAGGCATTAAGGCCCCAATCTCACCATTTCCTACAGCAAAAATAGTATGGCTCCTTATGAGCTTTATGGCCATCATCTCACATGGCATGATGCATTTCAGGTTGGCCTACATCCCACAGGCATTGTGTGTCATCTTCTACTGCAACAAGATTGAGTAAATGAGGGTGTAGTTTGCAGTTGAGGATTGTATGCCAATTGGCAAGAGAAAGCTAAAGTAAGAGTTGTGCTGGTATTATCCTGTAATAAAGTGGAAGAAAGGGTTTTAGGGTTGTGCCTGTGAGAAATTGCTGTGAAGGGAGATGGGTAGCAATAGTGCAAGCTCCTGAGTGAGTGACACCCTTTAACAGAGTATATTATACACCATTGCTACTTTTGGAGGGGTTAAAGTGTGCTGGTACCTAGGATGTACAAAAAAGAAAAGGGAGAGCAGTTGATATGTTAATTTGTCTGCCCTGGTCTGTCATTTAACTTTTTGTAGGACTGGTCTAGTCATAGAGGTGACCCAGTTGGCACTCTGTGTCAGTGCCACCTGACATCAGTGATTTTTTTTTGGCATGTTTCCTGTCATGGACAACCCACATTCTGTATCCTGTGTACAATTTCATCGAGAATAAATTGCAGATCAAACTACCTGAAATTATGGCATCTTCTCTGTTTCTTTGTGCTCTTGTTATTCTTTAGCTGCCCTTGCCAGGTTCTCCTGTGTTAGACATTCTTGTAAAGTGGTGCAAAACACTCAGGAGGCATGAAATCATATTAGCTGACAGTTAACTGACTGAACCAAGCACTGTTCCTTACTTATCTGCTGCTCCCCAGCCTGCAGCTACAACCTTCAACCAGAATGCGTTTTTTAAAAGCTGCACTTTAATATCCATATACCCTAATGAATTATCCCCATTTTACATGGTTTTATGCCAATTGGTATGCAAATAAACTGACCCAAAAATTATCGTACAGGTACTCCTCAAGACCATCAGTGGTTGCAACTCATTTTCTATTGCGTACAAGCAATGCCAATAACTGTGTGGAATTTTTACGCCTTAAGTTTTAAACCAGAGGGTATCCTTCTATAACAACAGTAATACTTAAGCCTAGGGTATACAATGTGGAGTTCAACAGAAGAGTCACAATGGATCAGAAGCAGCAGGAAAGCAGAGAAAGAAGCACCTGAAATCAGAGATGGAGAGAGACTCTCACTGGTTAATTAACCAACTTTAAGCGCACAAAAGATGGAAGGTGTGGGAACTATTTTCCTCACTGTTGCGCTGGTAGTTTAGGTGCTAAAGAGTCTCCAAGTTGGCTAAAATGTGTTCGTGATCTGGAATGCCCGGTTAGCCCGTCTTTAGCACAAGATGCATCTTGGTAAAGGAGTTTAAGAATGCGCTGGGAACAGCATGATAAACCACTGATTACCAGTTAAATTGGCTCCTAACACACATTAAAGACACTGCATGCCATTTTGCTGGCTCGCACTGCAATTAATGACTCCTCCTAATAGCGACCAGCTGAATAGGAGTAAAGAGGTCATTGGGGAGGATTAGAAGTGTTACTTAAAGCCATGCTCAGATTTCTCTGTTCACTTGCTGCTGGAGATCGACTGACTGGAAAGAGGAAGAAGAGGAGGGGGAGGAAGAGGAGGGGGAGGAAGAGAAGGGGGAGCACCAGACAATTCCAGATTGCAGGCCCACAACTGGGAGGGATGTTTGCTTCCATTTAATTGAAGCTCATGTTTGAGTAACGTCCTCCATCATCACTCCTCAGAGCACATTTGCTACATACTTAGCCTGTTCACCATCTGCATTCAATTGTTTTAACCCCTGTCCCATGAAGAACGCAATAAAAAGACCACCAATGCCATCACTACCCAATTACAATAATCACTCATTATTTAGAGCAAAAACAATGAAAACATGACAACCTTCACAACGCTAACAAATATTAAACTTTTTACCCTGGTGCTTATCCTTGGTGGCTATCCGATAAGTGCTCTTACCTACTCTGGTGCTTCTGTGAAGTGCAACCTGAGTGCCAGCAGCAGACGAGGTGCTTTGTTGCTGAGAATCTGAAGAGAGCCATTCAGGTGTGCTCCTGCAACACCCTTGAGAGGCTGTGGGTGTGTCAGTCCCGCCTCGGATTGATAATCTCAGCATGGGCTTGAGCAGTCTGGGCCACATGGGTAACAGCCAACTGCAAGTGCAATGGTGGACTGGAAGGGGAGGGACCAAGAACTCTGCTTTCCAGAGAGATGTCAGGAGGTGACTGCTCCCTGATTCCCAGGCCACTACCTCAGTGCGTCTGTTCAGCCAACCCAATGATCTGCTGAACGGCAGATCTCTGGGCAGCTGAGACACGTTGCAAAACCTTTTCAAATGAGGATCCCAGAGTCACAATTGCAGCTGCCTGAGTTTCCATTGCAGCACTTTGTCATTCCATTCAAGCTCTCTGACATTCCATGGAGGCTGCTATGACTGCATTGGAAGTTGTGACTTTAGTCATCAGATGCTGGATGATGTTGGGCTGCACAGATTTCTAGCTGGAATTGGCCAGCCTTGCCACACAGGGGAGGATGAGTTTTAGGCTCTGTGTCAAGATACAGACCAAGCTGGTGGCAGCAGACTCCTACCATCCCTCTCGCCATGACCCATAGACTTTCAGCCAGGCTGCCCTTTGCACCAAGCATTTGGATTGTCAAATCCATCGACCTTCTTAGGAAGCTTGGCCCTGTGAAGTCCTCATCTGACCCCTCGACAGCAGAACTAGTACGTGACCTTGCCTCAGAAAAGATGGCACCTATGGTGTCCCTACCACTTGGCATGGCTGCTGCCCACTGGTTCCCAGTGCATGCCATTGTTAGGACCCCTGTTCTACCCACACTTGAACATTATGCAAGGTGCCAATTACTGAGCTGGTGCCTGTGACAATGGCAGTGACTGATGCAATGCCTTCTTCCTTGCTCTCCTCCTCCTCTTCTGGCGGGGAGTGGGGGGGGGGGGCGGTTGCGGAGTGGGGTGGGAGAGATGTTGCAAGTCCTCTTCTTCCAGTTCCTCCTAGGGCAAAGTGGATCTTACTCCTGCAAGTCTGCAATGATAAAGCTTTAGGGTTAGGGTGCAACATGTGTGGCCACTATAGGTGGGTGTGTGTGTGATGAGACCATATGGAGCTTGTGAGTGTGAATAGGTTCGGGATCAAATTGCGCAATTTGGGATCAGAAATAGTTGAAGATATGTAAGGAAGTTGGAGTGGTCACATACTCAAGGCTTTGCTATGCCTGTGGCCATGGCATCTGCCAATCCCCTCCCAATCACTGTCAATATTGCCTCCTCAAGGGGAGTGATTTCATGCAGTCGTGTTTCTTCTCCCCTAGTCAGGACCTGCTGGCACCTGTTATGTGCAATCTCATCCTGGAAGAGAAAGAATGGTGATTGTGAATGAGTGTATTGACAGATGTGTTTGTGTGTGTGTGATGCCTCACACGAGGAGCTGTGAGATGTGTGTAGTGCCTGTGGAGAATGCAATATTGTGGGTTACGTGAGTGTCAGTGTATAGTTAGATGCAGTGTGTTGAGGTTGTGATGCTTGTGGTTGTGCAGTTACTGGGAAGTGTGTTTGTGAGTGTTACAACCAGGTGAGAAAGGGGTCTAGGGGTTCCTTCTCAGCGTTTTCCTGGTTTGACCATAACAAAGAACAAAAAGAACGAAGAACAGTACAGCACAGGAACAGGCCATTCGGCCCTCCAAGCCTGCTCCGATCTTGATGCCTGCCTATACTAACACCTTCTGCACTTCCGGGGTCCATATCCCTCTATTCCTTTCCTATTCATGTATTTGTCAAGATGTCTCTTAAACGTCGCTATCGTATCTGCTTCCACCACCTCCCCTGGCAGCAAGTTCCAGGCACTCACCACCCTCTGTGTAAAAAACTTGCCTCGCACATCCCCTCTAAACTTTGCCCCTCGCACCTTAAACCTATGTCCCCTAGTAACTGACTCTTCCATGCTGGGAAAAAGCTTCTCACTATCCACTCTGTCCATGCCACTCATAACTTTGTAAACCTCTATCATGTCGCCCTTCCACCTCCGTCGTTCCAGTGAAAACAATCCGAGTTTTTTCAACCTCTCCTCATAGCTAATGCTCTCCAGACCAGGCAACATCCTGATAAACCTCCTCTGTACCCTCTCCAAAGCCTCCACGTCCTTCTGGTAGTGTGGCGACCAGAATTGCACGCAATATTCTAAGTGTGGCCTAACTAAGGTCCTGTACAGCTGCAACATGACTTGCCAATTTTTATACTCTATGCCCCGACCGATGAAGGCAAGCATGCCGTATGCCTTCTTGACTACCTTATCCACCTGCGTTGCCACTTTCAGTGACCTGTGGACCTGTACGCACAGATCTCTCTGCCTGTCAATACTCCTAAGGGTTCTGCCATTTACTGTATACTTCCCACCTGCATTAGACCTTCCAAAATGCATTACCTCACATTTGTCCAGATTAAACTCCATCTGCCATTTCTCTGCCCAAGTCTCCAACCGATCTATATCCTGCTGTATCCTCTGACAATCCTCATCATAACAGGGTTTAGTTTTTAAAAACACTGTTCTTAGCTTCCCCTCAGTGAATCCTTGTTCACTGCTCTCCAACAGTAATGGCAAAGAAATCAACCAGGCAGGTTTTCTTAGATTTAAACAAGAATGGTGTAAGTTTATTAACCTTAAAACTCTAATTCGTTTACCACTAAAAATACATGATGCAACCACACGAGCATGCATACGCGATGAACACACACGCAAATAGAGACAGAAAAGGAGAAAGAATCGAGGGAAAAGGTTTGAAACAATAGCTGGAGTTCATTTACTGTCTTTTGAGTTTGATGTAAAGTCTTTGATTGCTGTTCGGTCTTGTCATCTCATTGGGGCCCAGTACACACTTTCAAGCTTGTTACAATGGTTTTCTGTCTTCTTGAAATCCAGTTGCAGTTTCTTCTTCTCATGAGAGAGAGAGAGAGCCAGTGAGAGAACTTCCTTCTTTTTTATCTTCAAATCGCAGTCTATCTTCAAACTGTTCTGTGAACACAGTTCAAACCAAACCTGGGCCAGCAGGCCAGTCATGTGACTTGCTCCCCACCTGGATTGTTTGTGGATTCTTTCAATCTCAGTAGACATCCTCAGTAGGGGGTCTGGAATGCTAACTTTCACACCCTCAATGTCTTTTGAGCAAAATTCATTTGGTTAATTGAATCAGAGAGCAGTTCCATTGACTTCTCCAGGCAACTGTCTCTTAGAATGCAGGTGCAGCCATGTTTTTAGTCCAGTAAGAGTTTAAAATTTATGTTCCATTTGATGAAATTAATATGCCTTATTCTTGACAGGTGGGGTTTCCATCACAATGAGATCTTCCCTTGACCCTCGACTACTCATTTCAAATCATTCAATTTCCATACCATGGGGGCAGTGCTGCTGGCTGTGACCTTCTCAGTGCTCCTGCCTCTGTGGCCTTCTTCCCCACTATGGTTACAGGACTCCCCTCCTTTGTTTTACCTCATTCTCCAGGTCCTCCAGTGCTGCTTCTGAGAACCTGTGAGTCCTCTTCCTCAGTTCCTGAGCCATCCTTATACATGCTGCTGTGTGTCAGCCAGCAAACTCCACACCTTCAATGGAACTGTAAGCACAGAGGCTACATATACTGCTCCAGGAATATCGCTCCTAATCAGCACTTAAGTGCTAAACCTGAAGGTCTCCATTTTAGCATCTCCAGGCACATTTAAATCCTGGTAATCAGCAGTTAGGCCCAAAATTGTGGACTAATCCAGACTTTTAAACAGGCACATCCTAATAGCACACATCCACTTAGCGACTGTTTTCACAATTTCCCCAAAATAACTCCCCAGTGCAACTTTCAGCCCTATCCAATACAGTGAGCTGTTGAATGTTACATTACAGACTAGCATCAACCTTTCTATATAGAAGGCTAGTGGCCAACACTGGTCTGTGGTCTGCCATTAAATTTCAACCAAGGGAAAATTGGGCCCTGTCACATGTGCTTTTTGGATGCATAATGCCTGTCAGAGGGCCAATTTCCAGGGATGACTTCCTGTGTCCAATTACCTCTGAAAGGACAACAGCTGCTGACTTGACAGATGATAATTTTTGAGTATCAGGTGCCTGCCTAAAACAGGCATTATACCCATTAAATATGACAATCAGGGACGTGTTGCCTTTTTAGAACCTTGCTGCCAAATTTGGCATAAACAGGGGATGCTCTGCTTAGTTTTCCCAGGTGTACCACAGCCCAACCAGCAATTCTTTAAAGGATAAGATCAACTTCCTTGACCTCTGAGAAGAACAGCCCTTCCGAAGACTCATATTGTCACATCAGGTGGTGGCAGACATCTGAAGATGACCCGCACTCTGCTGAGCCTGGTGGCCATGCATTATCAGATGTGTCATTGAACAAGCTATAGGCATTCTCAAGATGCATTTCAGGTGCCTGGACCGATGTAAATGCGCCCTTCAAGGCCAGCAAGGGTCTCCAGAATGATTGTGCTGTGCTGCACTCTGCACAGCATTGACCAATAGTGAGGATTGGAGCGGCATGAAGAATAAGGCATTGAGCCCTCATTATCTGTGGATGAATCTGAGGAAGAGGAAAATGGCTACCCCAACATGGTACCAGCCACTCACGTTGCTGCCTGGAATGCCAGGGACTCCTTTATAGCTGTAAGGTTCAGTTGCTCATCACCACTGCAGTGATGGAACGATCACATCCAATGGCCACTCTCCCCACCCCCAGCCCCCAATCCCACTGACACAAAGCAGTCCTGTAAAAAACCATCCATCCATTAACCTCTGTCAATTCATGTCTTCCCATTCATCAACAAACAACTAAGAAGACAAGTTGCCACCCGACAACTAAGAATGGCCAAGACAGAAATATAAATTTTATATGATTCTAATGAACAATGGAAACTTAGCAACATAACACTTTGTCAAATACCCCTGTGTATACCCTTGCACAACCACAATGCTTTGCTCTTCCTTTCCTTACTTCTCCTATGTGGTGCAATCCCTGTAGCTTCAGTAGAGGGGGAGGCGGTGGCGTAGTGGTAATGTCACTGGACTGGTAGCCCAGAGGCCCAGGCTAATGCTCTGGGGATATGGGTTTGAATCCCACCACAGCAGATGTTGAAATTTGAATTCAACTAATAAATCTGGAACTAAAAAGCTAGTCTAGTGTGATCATGAAACCATTATCGATTGTTGTAAAAAAAACCCATCTGGTTTACTCACGTCTGTTAGAGAAGGAAATCTGCCGTCCTTACCTGGTCTGGCCTATATGTGACTCCTGATCGACAGCAATGTGGTTGACTCTTAAAATGCCCTCTGAAATGGCCACTCAGGGCAATTAGGGATGGGCAATAAATGCTGGCTGAGCCAGCAACGCCCACATCCCATGAACGAATAAAAAAAAAGTAGAGGTAGAAGCAAGCTGCTCACATCCCTGCCCTGACTGCTGAGATGCCCTTGGCCAATGAACTCTGGATTTTGGAGCCTGTAGCGGTCCCGCCAAAGACTGCTCCACCTGCACCTGGAGAGGTGATTATGAAAGGAGGTGGCATATTTGCTGAGGGGGGAGTGGGGACAACCGGTGAGAAATGTGAGCATTTTGAGTGGAGTCTCCACTTCAGGTCTCCTTTCACCATCATCACTCTCACGGGCTAGTCGCACTTCATCCCTACCACTTTGCTGGAGAACAGCTTGGTAAAGATCAGCCTCAAGAAAACCTGCTATGCCAAAGGAGGATTTTTCAATTAATCGATTGAAAACTTACATAACATTTTTAATGAAACAAAAAGGGATGGAATCCTACAGTAAACTTTTTTAAAAATCTGGCAGCCAAGATGGCCACCGCAATTTGCATTTAAACACCTTGCACATTCCAAGGCATCAAAGAGGCAACACATGTCTGATGAACCTATACCCAAAACAATGGCTTGCTCTATTGATTGAACAACCTGAGATTGCTTTCATTAGCAAGACATTCAAAGCCATCCTGGGACATTAACATTGAAAGGGCGAAGGGGAGAGATTGAAATTCCTAAACTTAAATCTCATTAATAGGCACCAGAGAATACACAGAGGCAGTCATGTGGCTGTCTGTCCCATCGCTGTGAAAGCTGGGCATTTCCCTTGGAAAAAGGAGACAAACCAGTAACTCAAACTGTGCAGAAGCCAGAAGGGTGTGCGAAACCTAGCTGCCAGTTGCTAGTTCCAAGACAAAGACACCAAGAGGAAAGCCACTTATAATTCTGCATCCAAGAAAAGCCTGAGCCGGGTAGGTCAGCCACAAAGTGCACTCTACCAGCTAAAGACTTCACGAACACAACTTCAGCCGGTAGACAACAGAATCACTCAACCCCACAGACGCTAGACACATTGGACTCTAATCCAACCACAAATCTACTCCTCATTACTCTGTAATCTGTTTGTGTGTGTGTGATTCTCATGTGTGTGTGCATGAAAGTGTAGCATAATTTTATTATTTTATTCAATCAGGTTTAGATTGTTAAGTATAATAAATTCACAATTTTCTTGTTTAAACTGAAGAAAACCTGTCCGATTGGTTCTTTTATGATCACTACAAAGGTAAAAGGTAAAACACTCACTGAGGTGGTAAACACATCAACTGTTTAAAAAGGAATAAACCTTGATGCGGTCAAATGAGAGGAAGGACAAGAGGGGAGCCTTGTGACCCCTCCTCACCTGATCATAACATCAGTTACATGCTGTAAGGGCAAGACTAATATGTCTGACATCCTATTTAATGTGTCAGACATGCTGGCAACCAGAATGTGCATGGCCATGTTCAAGGTTTGCATGGACTCATTTGATTGCTGCAATTGATTTTCCATGGTCAACCAAGCCACAAAAGCAGTCATCTTCGCAATGCCTCATGACATCAACCCACTCATGCTTGAGGATGACTCTTCTATTCTCTCTGAAACCATGGAGTGTGTGTGTGTGGAAGGCCTGCCAGTAAGTCACAATTTTCCACTGCCCCTAAATGATTATCCTTTTCATGGATGGCCTTTGCAGAATTTGTATCCAGCTGAGCAGAGCTTGGAGAGGATTGCGCCTATGAGGCAAACTCTCCACAGCTATTCCTGCTACCATTGTAGGATCTTGCTCACTTGTGAACTGTGAGATACCAGGTGAAATACTAACTATCGGCTTAACTGGATCCAGCAAAGTGTGAGTATCTGTGCTGGTGCATGGTAAGCATGAGCCCTGTGGCAGTGCACCCTCAGAAGGAATCATCTCCTCTGCATATTCATTGTCTGCGAGGTCCAGCTGTACATGTGAAGACTCTAGCAGTGAGATTAGTACTGACAATCTAAGAATGTTGCAATCTTATCATTATGAAGATGATTATATTTCAGTCGCTGCTGAAATCAGATCAACATGATTGAGTGGCAGATGGCATGTTGATCAACAGCTGCTGAAATCCTCATCCATGCCTTTGTTTGTTCTTGACGTGACTATTCCAACTCACTCCTGGCCAACCTCCCACATTCTACCCTCCGTAAACTTGAGGTCCTCCAAAATTCTACTGCCTATGTCCTATCTCGCACCGAGTTCTGCTCACCTATTACCCCTGTGCTCACTGACCTACATTTAAGCAACATGTCAATTTTAAAATTCTCATCCTTGTTTCAAATCCTTCCATGGCCTTGCCCCTCCCTACCTCTGTAATGTCTTCCAGCTCCACAATCCTCCAAGATCCTCCTCCAATTCTGGCCCCTTAAGCATCCCCGATTTTAATCACTCCACCATTTTTACCCGTGCCATTAGCTGCCAAGATGCAAAGCTCTGGAATCCCCTCCCTATACCTCCCCGACTCTCTTCCTCTCTTTCCTCCTTTAAGACACTCCTTAAAACCGACCTCTTTGACCAAGATTTTGTTCATCTGCCCTAATATTTCCTTATGCGGCTCGGTGTCATGTTTGATAATGCCCCTGTGCAGTGCTATATAAATACAAATTGTTGTTGTTGAATCCATTATGAAACATCTCCCTCTCTTTGTTCAAACTCCTAACTCCTCCAAATTCCATCTTTGGATAGGCCTCTTAAATACTGCAGTTGAGATCATGTCATATAGATCTGTGTCATGCCTCCTGTCATGCTTTCAACCCCAAACCCGCAAGTAATACTATAATGAGATGTCTCCATTAAGATACCACAGACCAACACACTGAAGCCTCTTTGAAGTTTCAAACCCAATATTATACACCACCACCGCCACCCCCACCCCCACCCACCACCCCCACCCCACCAACCCAAAAGCACCTCGGAGCTATCATCTGAGCCCATGACTTACCCCACTCATACTTATCTTCTGAGTCACATTCCACTCCCTGACAGAGAAATTCTGACTATAAATATGCTTGTTGTGCATGTCTTTGATCTTGACTGAAATCAGTACTGTGTCTGTTGCCACTCCTTATTTGAGTTCAGCATTAGCTAACACATTCTCATAGTGTCACACAAATTTCAAGAAAAGACTAGCCCCTTAAAAATATTTTGCAACATGAACACAGTTAAATGTTTAATGCAATACTGTTCATGTCTGATCTGCATTTCTATACTGGATCTATGTACAGTTTTATATTCAAAACATTTTAGTTTATTGAAAAAGTATTTCGCTCTTTAAAAACAGGCTTTCCTTTACTGTAAAATCTAATTGAAGGTACCATGTTTATAACATTTTAAAAGCTTGGCCAGTGTAGGGACTGTGTACTGGATCAGTGTGCCTAGTATTTCTGGTACAAGGAGAATAAATCAGCCCAGCATTCTTCCATTCCAGTTGGAAAATGCATATGTGCAGATATTGGATGAGGGAAGAAATGTATCAAGATCGACAGTCTTTCACAGTCAAATAGTATACCAACAGTCATTGTTTGGGCTCATATATAAAGAATGGCCATATAAGGGTGGCCAGACCATGTCCTGAAGCACATGCCAGGAATGTAAGAGAGAGAGGAAATTGGGAGTAAAAGGAAAAGACTGTAGTGAGAGAGATCATGATTGAAATCTGCAGGAGCAAATTTTCAACTTCAGTGATAGAAATGGATGGGTGGGGCTGTGGTGCTATGGCTGGTTAATGAATGCCCGATTTCCCGACACGTGCTTGTGGTACACAAATCTCTGCATCAGGAACCCTGAAGCTGAAAATTATTCCCATCTTGTATCCTCTGGGAAGCAGTTATCATAGGCCACATCAGGAGTCCATAAAGCAAATGTATTATCAGCATAATTTTCCAGGTTGACTGCTAAGATGGTCAAATACACAAACAGACATTGTCAGATCAGTTGAGTCACATGAAAAATTGACTGTTGCAGGGTTTTTTTAACTTGCCACAGAGAATTTGGACTGAGAAAGTTCTTTGCTCCTGAACTGAGAACATCTCTCTCCTGTCTGCTCTCATCTCTTTCTCACGGAACTTCAAGACCCATTGAAGACACATGAACCCCAAGATAGAAAAGTCTCCTACAGTGAACACGGTTTAAGAAGAATACTGGGCCCCAACGAGAAACAAGATCCACCTACAAACAAGGACTCTACAGTGAGCTTGAAGCACAGTAAAAAAAACCCTCTTCAGAGATTGCCTCAAACTGTTCCACTTTATCTTTTCTTCTGCTCTTTTCTGTCTGTATTTGTATGTGCGTATCGCATATGCATGCTAGCGTGGGGCGCGGCATGTATCCGTAGGTGTTAATCGAACGTGAGTTTAAGTTTAAGTTCTGATAAATTTCACTTTTCTTCTTTAAACCTAAGGGTGGCACAGTGGCACAGGGGTTAGCACCACAGCCTCACAGCTCCAGCGACTCGGGTTCAATTCTGGGTACTGCCTGTGTGGAGTTTGCAAGTTCTCCCTGTGACCGTGTGGGTTTTTGCCGGGTGCTCCAGTTTCCTCCCACAGCCAAAGACTTGCAGGTTGATAGATAAATTGCCCCTAGTATAGGTAGGTGGTAGGGGAATTGAGGGAAGGTGGGGATGTGGTAGGAATATGGGATCAATGCAGGATTAGTATAAATGGGTGGTTGATGGTCAACACAGACTCGGTGGGCTGAAGGGCCTGTTTCAGTGCTGTATCTCTAAACAAATAAATAAAGCCTGTTTGTGTTCATTTCTTTGTCTTATAATTGGAAAGTGGTGAACAAGGATTCACCAAGGGGGAGCTCAAAACACAGTGTGTTTAAAAACATAAACCCTGTTACAGTAAGACCAGGTGAAGGCTGAAAGGGAAACCCGCGACCTCTTTCTCACCTGGTCGTAACATTGTTCTAATAAAAATATAACTAAATGGTTTATTTCAAAGTTTCTGTACTGTTTCATTTTCTTTTTTCAGTAAGAGGTATATTTCTACAAGCATTTTGCTAGTAATAATTTGGAATTTCGTGTTGGATGTGGTAAAGAGCCTAAGACATTTGAAACTGACCACACATTCGTAAATAAATGGCAGCAGGAGAATAGAAATATCTAGTGCCAAGAGTGCCATGCTACTTTCAAAACCCAAAAAGGCATGCTTGCTTATGAAAAATAATACTATTCTTTCCACATAAAAACACAAGTTATCTTTGAGTATGTTGCAGCAGGAGCATTTCTAGACAAGATTCTCTTGCCACTTTTGTTCTAAGCTGAGAAAGGTTAAACATTTAATCACACTATAAGCTAAGGTTTTACCAATTTGATTCAGAAAGTCTTCTTTTAAGCATGTATTCTGTTTTTCTGCTATAAAAAGACATCTTCAGCAGGAAATCTCTTGCTTGATTCTGCCCAAAATGGAGAAGAAGCATTCGTGAAGGTGACAGCCAGTTCGAACAACGTCGTCATGTCCAGACAGCGACCAAGTGCAAACAGTGGAAGAAGCATTTGGAATTTTGACCATCCCATCCACTCATTTCATCAAACACCACCTGCCCCACCTGTGGCAGAGTGTGCGGATCCAGAATTGGACTATTCAGTCACCTAAGGACCCACAACCCTGGAGTGGAAGAAAGTCATCCTCGTTCTCAAGGGACTGCCTAAGAAGAAGAAAGATAAAAAGACATGCACCATGCTTGTGATCTAGCTTCTTTAGTGCTGATTTGTGGAAATGGAATTGGTTCTGAACTACCTTTTTTTCTCTCTCCAGGTTCCTAGAAGCAGAACTACTATCAAATTTACTGATAAGGTTCATTTGGAACTACTGCTTAGGTGGCATTGAACGCAGATAATCAGTTAAACCACAGCAAACTTTTCCAGCCAGAACTCATTGAAAGCTAACAAACTAACATTTGCTCATATTGATCAAGCCTTGGTCAGTATTCAAATTTCAGAAGGCGAGTGCGTACAATGTTTTTGTGACAGTTTCTTGGAGCAATATGTTGTGGAATCGACTAGTGATAAAGTTATCTTAGATCTAGTATAATGTAATGAAGAAGAGTTAATTAGTAATGTCATAGTAAGAGATCCAATGGGAAATAGTGGTCCTAATGCCATTGAATTCCATGTTAAGTTTGAAATGCCGTGCTCCAATCACAAACAAGAATCGTAAACTTAAAAAAGCCAATTACATAGGTATGAGGGGAAAATTGGCTATGGTTAATTGGGTAAATAGACTAAAAGGTATGGCAGTAATTGAACAGTGGGAAACATTAAATAAATAATTCAAAATGTTCAACAAAAATACATTCAATTGAAAAACAAAAACTCAGCAAGGAAGACCCATCCGTGGCTCACTGAGGAAGTTAAAGATAATATTAGATTAAAAGAAGAGGATTACAATGTTGCAAGAACAGTAGCAAATCTGAGGATTGGGAGTGATTTAGAAAGAAGAAAAGGGCCACCAAAAAGTTGATAAAAAAGGAAAAAATAGAATGAGAGTAAACTAGCCAGAAATATAAAAACAGATTGTAGGTGCTTTCATGTGTATATAAAAAGGAAAAGAGTAGGTAAGTGTCATGCCAACATGCTTTGTTGAATGAATATTTTCTTTAATCCACTGACTGGAGATCTAAATTTATATTTTTCTGGAAGAAATTTAGAAGAAAGAACATATAAAAAACAGTTGACTTTGCTGGCAGCTTAAGATGATCACCTAATTTGTAACACTGTATCCTACACCACAAGGCTTTTGAGAAGGGAAACAAAATGTCTGCTCATTTCCCAGCAAGAACCAAGACTCAGGAAGTTTAAGGGAACTACCTGTTCTTTTTATCAAGGAGAAATATTGCTAACTGCTATGTTTGAATCACTGAGTATCTGTCATGTGACAAGCTCCTCCCATCTGTGGCTTTAAGCTTGTGTCTTTCTGCAGCAAAGAAAGGAGATGCTTCTGGACCCTGACATGTGCATACATTAAATGAGGGTCCCTCTCTCTCCATTTCAGTTTATACTGCCTATTGATTGACCACCTTTTCACTCTCAAACTACAATCCAAAACCCCGTCAGAGGAAATCATCCACATTGCTGTCTCCAAGAGACCCCCGAATCAGTCATCTACCTCTTCAAACTAAAAGCCTCAGGGACCATTGAATTCAGCTAGAAGCCAGCAGAATCACCTAATCCCACAGACTGTACACCCCTTTGTTATAGGCTCTAACTCAAACAATCTACCTTTCCCCATTCTGTAATCTATTTGTGTGTGTAAACCTCTAGTGTGTGTGTGTGTGTGAGTGAAAGTGGCCATGTAGTTTATTATTTTCATTAGTTCGGTTTAGGTACAATAAAGTTAACCTCTTTCTTTGTGAACTCAAGAAAACCTGTCCGATTGGTTCTTGTTATGATCATAGCAAGTAAGTAATCAAATACCTATTGAATTGACTAGTACAACAACTTTAAGAAAGAATTAAACCTGTTGTGGGCAAACAAGGAGAGGGAAAAGGGGGAAACTATTTGACCCCTCCTCACTTGACCGTAACAGTAGCTAAAGTAAATGTTGGTGCCTTAGAAGCAACCACAGGAGAAATTACCATGGGGAATGAGGAAATGGCAGAGGCATTGAACAAATAGTTTGTGTCTGTCTTTACAGTAGAAGATATAAGTTGCATACCAGAAATAGATGGTAACCTAGGGGCTAAAAAGAGTGAGGAAATTAAGGAAATTAATATCAGCAGAGAAAAAGTATCGGAAAAATTTAAGGGACTAAAATCTGACAAATCCCCGGGACCTGATGGCCTACACCCTGGGGTTCTAAAAGAGATAGCTGCAGAGATAGTGGATGCGCTGGCTATGATTTTCCAAAATTCCTTAGATTCAGGAACGGTCCTAAAAGATTGGAAGTTGGCAAATGTTACACCACTTTTCAAGAAAGGAGGGAGAGAGAAAACAGTGAACTACAGGCCAGTTAGCCTAACATCAGTCATTGGGAAAATGCTGGAAACTATTATTAAGGAAGTCTTAACAACGCACTTAGAAAAGCATAGTATGATTACTACAAGTCAACATGGTTTTACTGAAGGGAAATCCTGTTTGGCAAATTTATTAGAATTTTTTGAGGATGTAACTAGTAGGGTAGATAAAGGGGAATGAGTAGATGTAGTATACCTGGATTTCCAAAACGAATTCGATAAGGTGCCACACAAAAGGTTAATAACAAGATAAGGGCTCATGGAGTTGGGGGTAACATATTAGCATGGATAGAAGATTGGTTAATGGACAGGAAGCAAAGAGTGGGCATAAACAGGGCATTTTCAAGTTGGCAGGCAGTGAATAGTGGAGTGCTGCAAGGATCAGTGCTGGGGCTTCATCTATATCAATGACTTAAATGAAGGGACAGAGAGTAATGTATCTAACTTTGCTGATGATACAAAGTTAGGTGAAAAGATAAGCAGTGGAGAGGACACAGAGAGACTGCAAAGAGATATAGATAGGTTGAGTGGGCAACAAGATGGTAGATGGAGTATAAAGTTGGGAAAGTTTGAAGTTATTCACTTTGGTTGCAAGAATAGAAAAGCAGAATATTTTTTCAAAGGTGAAATTCTTAAGTGTTGCTGTTCAAAGAGACTTAAATGCGCTTGTACAAGGAACACAAAAAGTTAGCATGCAGGTACAGCAAGAAATTAAGAAGGCAAATGACATGTTGGCCTTTATTGCAAGGGGATTGGAGTACAGAAATAAGGAAGTCTTGCTACTATTGTGTAAGGTTTTGGTGAGACCACATCTGGAGTATTGTATAGTTTTGGGGCTGAATTTTACCAGCCCCCTTACATCGGGGGTCATGGCGGGGGACCCGGAAAATGGCTCAGGGAGAGGCCCACCATGAGCCTCTCCGCCACTCAGTGATGGGGCAGAAATATAAATATTTAAATATATGAAAATGATTGAATTAAATACTTAACTGCTCCCACCGTCCATTCCGTGGCCATATTGGTGGGGGCGGCCATCACTCCCGCGCCGTCAGATCTCCATTCAGAGATCCAATGCGGGACACTGGTGGGGAGTGGGGAGGACGGAAATTATTTCAGTGTTGGGGAGGGAGCGGGGAAAACGATTCTGATTGGTGGAGGGGATGGTGAGAAGGGGTTGAACTTTGTGGGGGAAAAGGTCAAGTACTCAAAGTAAGTATTTTGGGGCGGGGGGTGAGAGGGCAAGGAATGAAGTAAATGGATATTGGGGGGTGGGAGAGGGGAGGAAATATTTCTTTCATTGTTCAAATAAATTTTAATGTGCCTATTCCTTTAAATAAAGAAATTCAATGTTCAGGCTGGAAGCCCTTTGAAAACGGTGCCGGCGCCTGCGCGGTTGCCATTGCTGGGGATGGATTGCCTGCCCTCTCCCACGTCATCAGAGGGGGCAGTCCACCAGCCATGTAAACGTGCCACCACGTATAATAGCCCAGTGGCTCCGCGGAGTAAATCCCATGCGTACGCACTACAATCTTTGAAGTTCGCTGGTAGGCTGGTAAAATTCAGCCCTTGAAAGGATATACTTGGAGGCCATACAGCAAAGGTTCATTACATTGGTCCCTGGGATTAGAGGGTTGTCCTATGATGAGAGGCTGAGTAAATTGGGCTTATATTCTCTGGAGTTTAGAAGAATGAGAGGGGATCGAATTGAAACATACAAGGTTCTGAAGAGGCTAGATAGAGTAGATGCTGAGAGATTGTTTCCACTGGTTGGGGAATCTAAAACATGGGGGCACAGTGTCAGGATAACAGACCAATCATTTAAGACTGAGATGAGGAGAAATTATTTCACTGAAAGGGTTGTGAAACTTTGGAATTCTCTACCCCAGAGGGTTGTGAATGCTCCATCGTTGAATACATTTAAAGCTGGGATAGATAGATTTTTGGTCTCTCAGGGAATCAAGGGAAATGACGAGTGGGCGGGAAAGTGGAGTTGAAGCCTCGGATCAACCAAGATCAAATTGAATGGTGAAGCAGGCTCAATGGGCCTATGGTGTACTCCTGCTCCTATTTCTTCTGTTCTTGTGTGTCCCAGATAGTTTTCTGCAGTAGTGTGTCCTAGAATCAACAAGGACCCCCAGATTAGATTTAGTAATGAATCATGAGTCAAATTTGGTTAACTGCCTACTCCTTCTTTGCTGGGCTGGAAACATACTGATCAAGAAAAGTCTTCTGAACATATTTAAGAAACTCTTCTCCCTCTGTGCCCTTTACACTATTACTATCCTCGTCCATATTAGGATAATTAAAGTCCCCCATTAAAATGACGATATAGTTCTTGCACTTCTGTGCAATTTCCCTGAAAATTTGTTCATCTATATCTTTCCCACTATTTTGGCCTATAGAATACATCCTGTAATGTAATGACACTTCTATTGTTTCTAAACTCTAACCAAACAGATTCTGTCCTTGGCTGTCTCGGACATCCTCTCTCTTTCTAGCACTGTAATATTCTCCTTAATCAATACTGCCACCCCTCCTCCCTTCTTTCCTTTCCTATTTTTCCTGAACACATTGTGTTATTTTCGCCATGGAGACCACCAACAAATCAAAAGAATTGAATCCACCGACTGACCCCAATTTAGGAAACCAAAAATCAACGGACAAGATTTCACTTTTATAAATTTTACTTTAACACTCAAACCAAAACCAACATAAATTAAACAGGAACAAACAGTTACATCATGATCAATATATATATATATTTATCATTAAGTTTACACCTTAATTAGCAGATGCAACAAAGGTAATTTTTACAGATTCCCTGAAGCCTTGACGCTGAACAGTCCCACAGTACAATAAAATCAGGTTCTTCCTCAGGTAGTTCTTTAAATTCTGTCCCCAGGGTGCGGATACAAAAGTTATGAGGTTACGTTGATAGCAAGCAATGAAATCTTTCCTTTAATAGCTCAGTCTTGTCACGTCCTGAGCAACCTTATCCTTGCCCACTACTGTCCTGATGGCATGGTTCTGCTGATAATTTTTCAGCCGCCGAACTCAGCTGCCATAAGTCATTTACCAATGGTCAGCCCTCAGTCCAGGCTCCTCTGTCTACAGTCAGAACAACTGCTTCAACAGGCTGCTTTGTAGTCTCTTTAGTCCAGGCAGCCTTTTTAAAGCACCAAATATCTACTGCTTGATTCCCCACAGCAGACCAGAAAACAGGTTCCCAACTCAATTAGCTTATCCACTCAGAAGGCTTTTTACCATTGGGCAATCTTTTCTTGATCCACTTGTGAATGTACATCTCTTAGCAGAGGCATTCTACTGTTCAACATGGCTCTCTCTCATAGTCAAAACAGCCATTTCAGCCTGCTGCTTTTTGCAATCTCTTTTTAAACAACAACTCTCCCAGCTTTGCAGCTGGCTTCTTGTGAAGCTGAAACCTAAGCCCACACTCACACGGCTTGTGGTTAAAAAAAGAACTGCTTGTTTGTTCTCAGGCACAGGACTGTTTATTTGTCTAACCTGGGTTTGAACTCCATTCCACCAACCGCTCCCACCCCCACCCCCCCAACCCAGTACTTGAGTTTCAATTTCAAATCAGGGACCGTCTCAAAAAACAAACACAAGCTATATAGAACTCAGCCAGTATACAAAGGCTCTATCACACTTGATTCCAGGAACATTTAATACCCTGTTCTGCTCTTATTTGCTCCAGATCTCCGTTATCACCATGACATTATATTCCCATGTGGTTATTGACGCTGCAGCTCACCAATCTTATTTACCACCCTCCGTGTGTTTACCTACATGCACTCTAAACCTGAATTACATTTTACTGTATTCCCTCTTAGTCTAACCACACATAATACTTTAATATTTTTTACTCTAGTGCTATCTGTCGCCCCCAATCCTTTATGCACCTTGTTTTTCCTTTCTAATGTGGAATACTGGTTCCCATCCCTCAGCCAAATTAGTTTAAACCCTCTCCCACGCGACTAGCAAACCACCCCATGAGGACATTGTTGCAGTTCTGTTGAGGTGCAAACTATCCAGTCTGTACAGGCTCCAGTACTCCCAGGACTGGTCGCAATGTCCTGGGAATCTAAAGCCCTCCCCCTGCTGCACTATCTCTCCAGCCACACATTCATCTGCACTATCCTTCTATTTCCATACTCCCGGCGTGGTGCCAGGCCTGACCCGGAGATTACAACCTTTGAGGTCCTGCTTCTTAATCTCTTTCCTAGCTCCCTAAAATCTACCTGCAGGACCTCATCCCTCTTTCTATTGATGACCCTCACCTGCCAAGAATGAAGCATATTAATTTTGTCATATGGACATTGATTTTAAACTGTTGCTGGAGTGAAGAAATGACTTGTTTGAAGACCACCAGACACTGGGCTGGAAGGATATTTGCATACTAAGAGACGCAGCTTGTAGAGACAAAGGACTATTCCGTGCTCCAATTAACCCAAATGGATTTTGATCACCAGACATTGAAGGTGTAAGAAAGCACATTCCAGGGCCTGCAAGATGATGCAATCCACAAAGCCATGACTGGTTAAATCAGCTGGTCACATGACTAACTGGCTGGTCCAGGTTTTTTGAACTAGCCACAGGACAGTTTGAATTCAACTGAAGCTGAAACAAGCAAGTCTCTCGCCTGGCTCTCTCTCTCTTTCTCTCTTTCTCCCAAGCCACTGAACCCACAGAAGACACGTAAACCTCAAGAGGGAAAAGACTCCTGCATCAGAACAAGTTGAAGCGTGAACTAGGCCCCAACGAATTGCAAGACTTACCGGCAACCAAAGACTCCACATTGAATTTAAAGGACTGTAACTACCAGATATTGCCTCAAACTTTACCCCTTTATTCTTTCTACTTTTTCTGTCTCTATCTGTGTGTGTGTTTATCGCGTATACATGCTAGCGTGGTTGCGTCGTACATTCATAGTCGTTAAGCGAATTAGAGTTTAAAATTAATAAACTTCTATCTTTCTTGTTTAAATCTAAGGAAACTTGTTTGATTTCTTTGCTTTACAATTAGAGCAGTGAACAAGGATTCACTAAGGGGGAAATAAAAACAGTGTTTTCAAAAGCAGCCCTGTTGCAGTTAAACTAGGCAAAGGCCAAGAGGAAACCCCGAGACCCCTTCTCACCTGGTCGTAACAATAGAGTGACTAAACACCTTGAAAGTTTTTAGCTGATCTGAGAGAGCTAGCATGGATTTGTAGAAGGTAGGCCTTGGTTGACAAACCTGATTGAATTTTTTGAAGAGGTGGCCAAAGTTGTGGACAGGGGAATGTCTATGGGTGTAATTTATATGGACTTCCAGAAGGCATTTGATAAAGTCCCTCATAAGAAAATGTTAGCTAAAGTTGAAGCCCATGGAACTGAAGGCAAATTATTTTCCAGTATCTTTGACCTGCAACCCCTTCCCACCATCCCCCGATAGGAATAGTTCTCCCCGCTCCCCGCCGCGCCCCCACCCCCGACAACTGCCCTGATAATTTTATTCCTCTCCCCTCCCCACCAGTTTCTTGCCTTGGAACTCCAACGGAGCTCCGAAGGCATGCGCGTTGCGGCCGGATGGCCATAAAATCAGCATGGTACAGCTGGCGGCAGCAGGTAAGTTCATTTGCATTTTAATGTGGCTCATTTCAATATTTTAATGAAGGCCCCGCAGCTTGCTGGTGAGGGGGGGGGCCCGCAGTGAGGCCTTGCCTCCACCGCAAATATCCAGCCTTCTGGGCATTGTGGGTCATTGCAGGCTGCTCCCGCTAGCATTTTATGGGCCTCCTCACCACAACCCAGGGCCTCAAGGGGCTGGTAAAATTCAGCCCATTGATAAATTAGTTTAATGGGCAAAGATCTGGCAAATGGATTTCAATGTAGGCAAAAGTGAGGCTATCCATTTTGGAGCTAAAATGGACAGAACAAGATACTTTCTAAATGGTGAAAAGCTAGAAACAGCGGAGGTCCAAACAGACTTGGGTGTCCATGTTCACAGATGATTAAAATGTCATGAACAGGTATGGAAAACAATCAAAAAGGCTAATGGAATGCTGGCCTTTATACCTGGAGGACTAAAATAAAAGGGCATAGAAGTCATGCTTCAAGCACACAAAGCCCTGGTTAGACCAAACCTGGAGTACGATGAGCAGCTCTGGGCACCATATCTTAGGAAGGATATATTGGTCTTGAAGGGAGTGCAATGTAGATTTACCAGAATGATACCTGGACTCTAAGGATTAAATTACAAGGAGCAATTACACTACCTAGGGTCATTGTAACTGGAATTTGGATGGCTAAGGGGTGATTTGATCGCATTTTCAAAACATTAAGTGAAATAGATAGGAAAGATAGAGAGAAACTATTTCCATTAGTTGGGGAGGTTAGGACCAGGGAACATAGTCTAATAATTAGAACCAGACCTTTCAGGAGTGAAATTAGGATGGTAGAAGTTTGGAACTCTCTCCTGCAAATGGCAATTAATACTGGATCAATTGTTAAGTTTAAGTCTGAGATTGATAGATTTTTGTTATCCCTAGGTATTAAGAGGTATGGAGCAAATGTGGGGTTTATGGAGGTGGATCACAGATCAGCCAGCATCTCACTGAATTATAGAACAGGCTTGAGGGGCTAAATGGCCTACTCCCTGTTCCTATGTTCCTGAGTTGTTTAATGTATGAAGCAAATGAAGAAGTAATTAATGAGTGCATAGAAATGTTTGAGTTAAACATTAGAGTGTGAATTTTCCAATATGGACATTAAAACTCTGAGACCATGAACCAGTGAGAATAATATTTGCCAATACCATCTTGTGCTAACCTCACATGATTTTCCAAGTATCTTTCACTAATCACAGTGATCTCCACATCATATTGGGCCTGCCTGAAGGAGCTCACTCTTAGTGGATGAAGGGAAATAATGCATAACTGCAACTTTTAAAGACTGCAGCTGCTATTTAAAGTGGCCACTTCATTGTTACTGTGCAGAGAAAGAGTCATGGGCAAAAATAATCTTGATTTTCCAATGCAGTTTATAAGGTGTTAATGGACGAAGCATAACAAAACAGATTTAAACTCTTTGGTATCCCAGAGCGTCCTCCTCATGGAATAGATTTATATTTATGAACAGGATATCTAGTGCACTCTATTTATCATATTAAACAAAGGGCTAACCATTGGGATATGATGGTGAGTGCTCTCAAGTATAGTGTTATGACTATTGTCCCTTATAACCTTATGTGCCAAACTTTGGTGACAGAAAGCTCTGCCCAGTCTTCACTACAACACTCATGTCTTCTCTTCTTCTCTATCACAATAAAAGGTGGCCAGGATCACTAGAAATTTCTGGCCATGTGTGGTGACCCCTCTGACAATAGACATCTGACCCATCAAGAGGAAAAACCCTTGGAAATCTGGGGGAGCCAATTGGCCAAACCTGTTGGGCACAGAGATGTTAACCAGCCTGTTGCAGCTGGACATTTTCCTGGACTATCTGCAGCTTATCTGCATAATGATTTGGGAACACACACCAGCAAGGAACGTGATCAAATGCCTTCAAGACCTACAGAGGTACATTCACCATAGCTACATAAAATTACAACATCTCTTCATTTTCTTTTCCTCTAGATAACCCAAAGCAAGATGTCACTGAGAGCCCGAGGTGCATTTGGAATGAAAAAAGATAATGAGGAAATAAACTACCATATCACTGATACAAGCAGACAGATATAGATGAGGAAAAGGTACGCTTACAATCGAACCATCAAAAGGAATTCTAGGGGCACTACGCCAACAACCCATTGTCATGCTCACGAGAAGTGCAGCGATGGAAATACAGAATCCAAACTGAAGAGTTATAAAAATTGACTTCTCCTTTAAAAAAGTGGAAACTGTGCTGCAAAATGGCTGCCAAAGGTCAGACGACCTGGCCCTGTATATTCAAAGTGTCTTACTGGCTGTAAAGGACAATAGGATACATTCTAAGCTAAGAGGTGTTAATTACTCCCATCCTGAACCCATCAAGAGACATTCATGAAACACAGAAGGTGTGACATAACCACATCCTGGTTCACTGATGGTCACCACAGGCAGGGGGGCTACCTCTCCTAACAGAGGAAACATGTGAGAGATTTTTTACCTTAAAAAGTAGCTCCCTGGAAAGAGAGGTGGGAGATCACAACAACATCCCAAAAGTTACTGGATAAATACATTCCATTAAAAAAGAAGGAAACTATGGGTAGTTTCAGGATTCCATGAATAAAAATAGGCTATAAGAATTATACAAAATTTAAATAAAGTAAAAGACAATGTGAGAAAATAAGAAAAGATTAAGAGCTGTATAAGGAAAGGGGGAGTATAAAGATGAAAAAGGTTCCAGAGCAGTCAACGAGGGTGAGGAGGGATAATGCTCCCTGGTCACAGTCACATATGATGTCACTTGTGAATTTGGTTAGGGCTGGTTTGCTGTTGTGGCAAGGAAATAAATCTGATTTGTCACACTCATGCAATCCAAACTTACGAACTATAAAATGAACTTATGAAGTAAACTCAAAATGGACACTTCTCTTGTAAACAAAATGGAATAAGAGGTCAGGTGACCTTTCCTTTCCTTTCAATAGACATAAAACTATAAGAACCCTGAGCTAATTTTCTTGTCTGGACAAGTCTTGAGGAAGTCATTAAAATAAAAATGACCTTTCTGGACACTTCCCTGAGAAATTATTGAAATGCAACTGACTCTTTCTGTGGTAATGGCTGCTTCTCTCCAACTGATTGGCTTGACAATACGGTCGCAGACATTTGGACTCGAAACTCAAATTCCAAAGAATGGGTTCGGAAAACCCAACATTATCAAGGTGAGATGAGGATGAATGACACCTGGACTTCATTGTCTAACAGTGGCCTCACCATCAGAAACCATTTATGAGGGCAATGAAAAGAGAAGCTATTGATCACATGACAGAAACTAGGTTTCTGATAAGGAGCCTTAATAAATGTATATTCTGAACAAGCAAAGGAGATCAATCTATGCCATCGAAGAGAAAGAGCCCTGTCTAAGATTATCAGCTTTGAACTACAGGTAGGCAGAGACTGGAGTTTGGTCATTAACTTCTTACCTGAGAAATCATACCAGAACTTCACATAGAACAAAGAACAAAGAACAGTACAGCACAGGAACAGACCATTCGGCCCTCCAAGCCTGCGCCGATCTTGATGCCTGCCTAAACTAAAACCTTCTGCATTTCCGGGGACCGTATCCCTCTATTCCCATCCTATTCATGTATTTGTCAAGATGCCTCTTAAACGTCATTACCGTACCTGCATCCACCACCTCCCCCGGCAGCAAGTTCCAGGCACTCACCACCCTCTGTGCAAAGAACTTGCCTCGCACATCCCCTCTAAACTTTGCCCCTCTCACCTTAAACCTATGTCCCCTAGTAACTGACTCTTCCACGCTGGGAAAAAGCTTCTCACTATCCACTCTGTCCATGCCACTCATAACTTTGTAAACCTCTATCATGTCGCCCCTCCACCTCTGTCGTTCCAGTGAAAACAATCCGAGTTTATCCAACCTCTCCTCATAGCTAATGCCCTCCAGACCAGGCAACATCCTGGTAAACCTCTTCTGTACCCTCTCCAAAGCCTCCACGTCCTTCTGGTAGTGTGGCGACCAGAAATGCATGCAATATTCTAAGTGTGGCCTAACTAAAGTTCTGTACAGCTGCAGCATGACTTGCCAATTTTTATACTCTATGCCCCGACCGATGAAGGCAAGCATGCCGTATGCCTTCTTGACTACCTTATCCACCTGCGTTGCCACTTTCAGTGACCTGTGGACCTGTACGCACAGATCTCTCTGCCTGTCAATACTCCTAAGGGTTCTGCCATTTACTGTATACTTCCCACCTGCATTAGATCTTCCAAAATGCATTACCTCACATTTGTCCGGATTAAACTCCATCTGCCACTTCTCCGCCCAAGTCTCCAACCGATCTATATCCTGCTGTATCCTCTGACAATCCTCATCACTGTCCGCAACTCCGCCAACCTTTGTGTCGTCCGCAAACTTACTAATCAGACCAGCTACATTTTCCTCCAAATCATTTATATATAATACAAACAGCAAAGGTCCCAGCACTGATCCCTGCGGAACACCACTAGTCACAGCCCTCCATTCAGAAAAGCACCCTTCCACTGCTACCCTCTGTCTTCTATGACAGAGCCAGTTCTGTATCCATCTTGCCAGCTCACCTCTGATCCCGTGTGACTTCACCTTTTGTACCAGTCTGCCATGAGGGAGGGACCTTGTCAAAGGCTTTACTGAAGTCCATATAGATAACGTCCAATGCCCTTCCTTCATCAATCATCTTTGTCACTTCCTCAAAAAACTCAATCAAATTAGTGAGACACAACCTCCCCTTCACAAAACCATGCTGTCGCTCGCTAATAAGTTTGTTTGTTTCCTAATAGGAGTAAATCCTGTCCCAAAGAATCCTCTCTAGTAATTTCCCTACCACTGGTGTAAGGCTCACCGGCCTATAATTTCCTGGATTATCCTTGCTACTCTTCTTAACCAAAGGAACACCATTGGCTATTCTCCAGTCCTCTGGGACCTCACCTGTAGCCAATGAGGATGCAAAGATTTCTGTCAAGGCCCCAGCAATTTCTTCCCTTGTCTCCCTTAGTATTCTGGGGTAGATCCCATCAGGCCCTGGGGACTTATCTACCTTAATGCTTTGCAAGACACCCAACAGCTCCTCCTTTTTGATAATGACCTTTGGCTGGAATATAACAAGAGCAGTCTGCAATAGCGCATCTGCCTTCCTGAACCTCCCAAGTCTTTCTTCAGTGAACAAGATAAAAGCTTACAGCCCTACACAGTTTCAGGTCTTCACCCCAGAGAAAAGCAAGTTTAACAGAGAACTCTTTAAAATCATTGGACCTAATGCATATTATCTTTATCATCTTTATCTTTTCTTGAGTGTGTGTTTATCTGTATGAGTGTGAGAGTGGGTATTGTGTATATTTCAGGTTTTGTATTATAAACATTTGTCTTTCATTTAAACTTACAAGAAAACTTGTAATTTGTCTGTTCTTGAAAAGTAAAGCACTTGGGTTAAAAAAAAACCTTTTCCTTAAAAAAAAACACGCTGTCTTCAGTCAATCGAGAGGTGAAAAGGGGTTCCCCTATCATCTCTTACCTGACCGTAACAAATTGGAGAGATTTAAAAAAGGATTTGTGTGAAAGATAGGCATGGATTTAGGAGGTGACAACATATTTGAAGAGGAAAGGGAGATTGAAGACAGGGTAGTCGTTTGCAAAGACAGAAATGTCAAGGGTCTTTTTTGAGGAGGGGGTTGATTATGGTGGTTTTAAAAGAGAGAGGAATAGTACCTGAGAAGAGGGAAGCATTTACAATGGCAGCAAGGATAGGGATCAGAAAACATAAATGAGTGGTTAGCAGTTTGCTGGGAATGGGATCAAGGGAGCAGGAGCTGGGCCACATGGTCAGGGAGTATGGGGACATTGGAGAAAATAGAGAGACAGGTTCATGCTAGGGCAGGGGAGGTCCTTGAGCAGGTTTTGCTTAATGGGAATGGGGAAGAGGGAGTAACAGAGGTGATAGTTGATCAGCTGGGTTCAACCTATGTTATAACAATGTTCATGAGCTCCTTGTACTTGTTATTGGAGGTGAGGGTGAGTAAGTGGAAAAGGGTTCACGGAAACAAGTGCAGTAGGAAAAAATATTCCAGCCGTTATCTTTGCCCTCCATTATGTTTCCAGAGTATTGGGTTGTTCAGCCAGATCTGATGACAAATCACTCATTCATTGTGAGGCAGGTATGCTGAAGCCTGCACCCCTTGGAATTTTTGGATTAGAGTTGGGGTCTACAGCTGAGGACTGAGCAGGATGGGAGAGAGTAATTCTTTTACAGGGGAAAAGGGTATCAAAGGTAGAGGTGAGGGAATGGCTGAGAAAATTGACAGCTGCAGAAGTATTGTGATTAATGGAAGGCCAAAAGTTAGGCAGTTAGCAGATTGACAGTCTATTTGTAAATGTTTTGGGCGAAAGTTTGTTCCCAGAAGAGACACAATAAGGAAGTGGGTTGAAAGGAGATAGAAGAATGTGGGTGGCAAGGGCTACAAATAATAATCAGACATGGCTAAATACGAACGATTTCAGGGTAGTGGAATGGGCAGACAGGTGGTAGATGCAATTTAATGTGGATAAGTGTGAATTAATACATGGGAGGAGGTGAAATTCAGGTAGGGAGCCTTTCCGATGGCACCTGTCACCCAGAGCCATTTTCAGGATTTGCCCCACATAGCAACATCTGTCAAATATGGGTGAACATATTGAAATGAATTTGCATCTTAGCAGAAATGTGCATTAGGAACATCATGCGTTCCAGGTATATATGTTGCTGCAGCTTGTGGAGGGGGATTAAAAGACTTAATTTAAAATCACCTTCACAAGAGAACATAATCAATCACACGCTGATTAATTGTATTCCTTCTGGCCCTATTGCCCAAGTTAAGGAAATAAGCCTGACCCCAGGAAATTAGCTTGGGTCAGTGATGCTGGCAATCACTGCCAAAGTTGTGCCAACATAGGTGCTAAAAAATCAGCTCACTAAAGTTTCTTTGAGTGAGAGTGAAAGCTTCA
Source organism: Heterodontus francisci (assembly GCF_036365525.1). NCBI lineage: Eukaryota > Metazoa > Chordata > Chondrichthyes > Heterodontiformes > Heterodontidae > Heterodontus > Heterodontus francisci. The sequence goes on along the minus strand of NC_090375.1, from coordinate 107,935,605 downwards.
GTTGTTTTATTACAGACTTAATGAGAAATGTTCATGCTGCATGCCTTCTGAACTCTTTTGTTGACATGCCCTGACCTGTAGAATTTCTGCTGTGCAATTGTGTCCAACGTGAACAACTGTAGATTTCCCTTCTCTTGCATTCTCTGCACATGCAAACTCGCTGTCTGAAACAAAATCAGAGAATGTTAGAAATGAACAAATCAACAAGAAGTTAGAAGATAATAGATAGCTTAACATTTTTTTGTGAAATCCTGCATCAGAACAACCTGAAAATTAATTCATCCTTATCTTTCAGATATTGTTTGATGCACAGTTTCTGTTTTGGTTTGTGTATTTTTTGCAGTTTTCTTATGCTTTCACAGTATGTACTACCTATTATCTAATTTTTCATCTTTGGACTCAAAAACTCTCTGATTTCCATACCTTAGGAAGAAAGACTGAGATGAAAGTAAGAGATTGTTTTGTCATCCAGGTTAAGCAACCTGCCTTTGTGAAGAGAGAAACAAAGTTAAACATTAACTTTTCCTCTCTCTACGGATGCTGCCAGACTTGCTGAATATTTCCAGCATTTTGTGTCTTTATTTCAGATTTCCAGCATCCACAGTATCATGCTCTTGTAAGAAAAATGCCTTATCCTTCCCACCACTTCACCACTCGAAAAGGGGCTTTCTTCTTTCTTTGGCCTCCTTGTCTCGAGAGACAATGGGTAAGCGCCTAGAGGTGGTCAGTGGTTTGTGAAGCAGCACCTGGAGTGGCTATAAAGGCCAATTCTAGAGTGACAGACTCTCCCACAGGTGCTGCAGATAAAATTGGATGTCAGGGCTGTTACACAGTTGGCTCTGTCCCTGCACTTCAGTCTTTTTTTCTGCCAACTGCTAAGTCTCTTCGACTAGCCACTCTTTAGCCCCACCTTTATGGCTGTCGGCCAGCTCTGGCGATTGCTGGCAGCTGACTCCCACGACTTGTGGTCACTGTCACGGGACTTCATGTCGTGTTTGCAGATGTCTTTAAAGCGGAGAAATGGATGGCCGGTGGGTCTGATACCAGTGACGAGCTCGCTGTACAATGCGTCCTTGGGGATCCTGCCATCTTCCATGCGGCTCACATGGCCAAGCCATCTCAAGCGTCGCTGGCTCAGTAGGGTGTATTTGCTGGGGATGTTGGCCACCTCGAGGACTTCTGCGTTGGAGATACGGCCATGCCACCTGATGCCAAAGATTCTCTGGAGGCAGCGAAGATGGAATGAGTTGAGACGTTGCTCTTGGCTGACATACGTTGTCCAGGCCTCACTGCGAAGAGCAAGGGACTGAGGACACAGGCTTGAAACACGCGGATTCTTGTGTTCCGTGTCAGTGCGCCATTTTCCCACACCCTCTTGGCTAGTCTGGACATAGCAGCGGACGCCTTTCCCATGCGCTTGTTGATTTCTGCATCGAGAGACAGGTTACCGGTGATAGTTGAGCCTAGGTAGGTGAACTCTTGAACCACCTCCAGAGCGTGGTCGCCGATATTGATGGATGGAGCATTTCTGACGTCCTGTCCTATGATGTTCATTTTCCTGAGACTGATGGTTAGGCCAAATTCGTTGCAGGCAGACGCAATCCTGTCGATGAGTCTTTGCTGACACTCTTCTGTGTGGGATGCTAATGCAGCATTGTCAGCAAAGAGGACCTGATGAGGACCTTCCGTACTTTGGTCTTCGCTCTTAGACGGGCAAGGTTGAACAACCTGCCATCTGATCTTGTGTGGAGGAAAATTCCTTCTTCTGAAGACTTGAATGCATATGAGAGCAGCAGGGAGAAGAAGATCCCAAATAGTGTAGGTGCGAGAACACAGCCCGGTTTCACACCACTCAGGATAGGAAAGGGGTCTGATGAGGCTGAATTGTGCCTTTCATATTGTCATGGAATGAGGTGATGATACTTAGTAGCTTTGGTGGACATCCGATCTTTGCTAGTAGTCTGAAGAGACGACGTCTGCTGAGAATTCATGCTGCAGTTCCTGTCGGGCTCTTTTTAGTCTGTGAATCCTTCTATAACATTACACCAAATTTTTGCCCACCCAGATTGCATGGAACAGTGGTGAAGGAAGGTGCAGCAACATGACAAGAAGACAATTCTAATAAATTTATAATTTTATAATTTACCATATATGAATAAAAGAGACCAGCAGGGAGGGCTTTGGTTCAAATTAGGAACAGGATAATTAAACATTTTTCAATGAGGGTAGTGTACCAGTAAGTGCTGTAATAAGAGTATAAACACAGAGCAGGACTAGAGGTATTAATTACAATTGATTGTTTAAACAAGGTACTAAATAGATTGTTTAAAAAGGGGCTGGAGGATTTTTGTTTTTGTCGGATGGGCAGCTGAGACCTGTTGCTTGCAATTGCTGCACCATGTGGGAACTTCAGGGCACTTCATGTGGCTTGGGGGACCATATGTGTAGGAGGCATCTCCAGCTGCTTAAGCTCAAGCTCAGGATTTCCGAGCTTGAGGGGCAGCTGGAATCACTGCAGACCATCAGGGAGCAGGAGAGTTTCTTGGATCGCACATTCCAGGAGGTGGTCACCCCACAGGCATTAGGAGTACAGGATAGTAGGTGGGTGGCCATCCAGAAGAGTAGAAAGAGGCAGGAAGTTTAGGGGTCTTCAGATGTGTGCCGCACTCAAACCGTTACTCAGATTTAGAGACTGCTGAGAGTGACGACACCTTGAAGGAGTGCAGTCCAAACCATGGCAAGAGACTGTACAGGAGGCAGAAGCAAAGTGCAAAAATGCAGTTGTTATAGGTGATTCCACAGTCAAGGGGACAGATAGGCATTTCTGTAACCATTATCATGAGACCCATATGGTGTGTTGCCTCTCTGTTGACAGGGTAAAGAACATCACAGAGACGGTGTAGGATATTCTACAGGGGGAAGGGAGTGAGCCAGAAGCTGTGGTGCATGTTGGTACCAACGTACTAGCAAGGACAGGATTTGAGGTCCTATGGTGAGATTTTGAAGAGCTAGGGAGGAAGTTAAAGAGTAGCACCACGAAGGTCATAATCACTGGATTACTCCCAGTGCCACATGCTAGTGAGAGTAGAAATAGGAAGATAGGGAAAATCAATGCATGGCTTGAGGCATGGAGCAGGAGGAAGGGCTCAGATTCTTGGGGCATTGGGACCAGTTCTGGGGCAGGAGGCGCCTATTCAAAAGGGACGGGTTGCACCTCAATAGGACTGGGACCAATGTCCTCACGGGATGGCCCACTAGTGTGGTTGGGGAGGGTTTAAACTAAATTGGCAGGGGGGTGGGCACCAGCATATAGAAGTAGAAAAGAGAAATAAGGTGCATAATGTGAGAGTGTTCGGCAGTACTACCAGGGTGTACAGAATGCTGGGAGAGATAAATAGCACTAGAGTAGGGAATAGTAAGTTATTAGGTGGGGGCAGAGTAAGGGAGGAAGTAATAAAGTCTAAATCAGGGTCAATGTACATATATTTGAATGCATGGAGTGTAATTAATAAGATTGGTGAGTTACAGGCGCAGATTGCCATGTGGGAATATGATGTTGCGACTATAACAGAGACCCGGTTCAAAGAACGGCAGGACTGGGTGTGAAATATTCCCAGATACAAGGTCTTCAAGATAGATAGAGAAGGAAGAAAAGGGAGAGGAATGGTGGTCTTGATTAAGCAGAGCATTACACTGCTTGACAGAAAGGATATCCCAGAGAGGGCAAGGGTAGAATCTATTTGGCTAGAGCTAAGGGACAAAAAAGGTGCTCGGTGTAGTCTATAGGCCACCAACTAGTGGAAAGGATGCAGAGGAACAAATTTGCAAGGAAATTACAGGGAGATGCAAGAATGATATAGTTATAATGGGGGACTTTAATTATCCGAATATAGACTGGGATAGTAGTAGTGTAAAGGGTAGAGAGGGCAGGAGTTCCTAGACTGTGTTCAGGAAACTTTTCTACAGCAGTATGTTTCCAGTCCAAAGAGAAAGGACTGGGATATGGGAATGAGGTGGGTCAAGTGGATCAAATATCAGTAGGAGAACATTTAGGGGACAATGATCATTGTATCATAAGCTTTAGGTTGGCGGTTGGAATGGACAAAGAACAATCTAGAGTAACAATAATTAACAGGGGGAAAACCAACTTCAATGGAGTAAGAATGTGTCTGGGCTGAATAAACTGGAATCAAAGGTTGGCAGGATAAACAGTAGCTGAACAATGGGCTACCTTCAAAGAAGAGATAGTTCAGGCACAGTCAAGGTATATTCCCTCAAAGGGGAAAGGTAGGGCAAACAAATCCAGAGCCCAAGGGATGACAAAAGAGATTGAGATGACGATGAAGATGAAAAAGTGTGTATATGACAGATGTCAGGTGGATAATACAATGGAGAACCAGGCTGAATATAGAAGGTTCAGAGAGGAAGTGAAAAAGCAATTAAGAGAAGCAAAGAGAGAATATGAAAAGAGACCATAAAAGGGAATTCCAAAGTCTTCTATTGGCATATAAATAGTAAAAGGGTGGTAAAATGTGGAGTAGGGCCAATTAGGGACCAAAAGGGGGATTCACACATGGAGGCAGGGGGAATAGCTGAGGTATTAAATGAATACTTTGCATCTGTCTTTACCAAAGAAGAAGATGCTACCCAGGCCATGGTTAAAGAGGAGGTAATTAATACACTAGAAGAATTTAAAATTGTTAAGGAGGAGGTATTAGATAGGCTGTCTATACTTAAAAGTTGATAAAGCACCAGGACCTGATGAGATGCATCCAAGGATGCTAAGGGAAGTGAGAGTGGAAATTGTGGAGGCACCGGCCATAATTTTCCAGTCTTCCTTAGACTAGGGTGGTGCCAGAGGACTGGAGAATTGCAAATGTTACACCCTTGTTCAAAAAAAGATTTAAAGATAAGCCAAGCAACTTCAGGCCATTCAGTTTAACTTTGATGGTGGGGAAACTTCTAGAAACAATAATTTGGGACAAAAATGAATAGTCACATGGATAAATGTGGGTTAATTAAGGAAATCTAACATGGATTTGTTAAGGGGAGTTCCCACATCCTTGGTCGACAAAATTCTGGTGGATCATTGGTTGCCAGTACACAATTAAGGCCAGATATACCTGCCTGTCAAATACTAGAAGTGGTGCCTCTCTGAGGGTCCAGGCCTGGACTGTGGCCTGAAATCCCAAAAAGAAGATTAACAGGAAGTTTTACTTCCTTTTTTGGGGGGAGATGCTGCTACAAGAAGTGGCACTCTGCACTGCAATATGTGGCCTTTTTTAATCTTTCATGGGAGCATCCTGGAAAAGCCAGCATTTGTTGCCCATCTTTTTATGGACGAGGGCTCAGGGTTTACTCCTAATGGCACAGGCACCTGTATGGGTTACGGAATTTAAGGGATCTCCATTTGACCTGTGATCTTTACTGAGGTCTGTGCAAGTGAGCTTCGGAGGGTCCATCCAGGCACTTACAATACTATGGCCATAGATTTTTTTTGACCCAAAAAGTTTCACTAATTAGCCACATCTTATCTGAACAGAAACTATTAAGTGACAGCAACAATATGTAGTAGCACTATGAAAATAGAGAACCGATATAAACTATCCGATATATATAACACTTAATAACAGCATACCTACTACACTAAAACAATCCTTCATACTGAAATAGCAATATCTGATTATGTCAAGTGCATGGTCACAATTTTAAATGTGCATAGAAAAATGTATTTTTGATTCTTCTTCTGGTTGGAATTTAGCTATTATATTGATGCCAATTTTTGCAAATAAATGCAAATAGATATTTGTCATTATCAGAGCCATTAAATTTAAAATGGTTATCAAAAATGCCATGTTTTGAAGCCGCTTAGTGGCATAGCATAGTAAAATAATGTATAATACTGTACCCTGACACAGCTTTACTCGTAATTCCCCACACAGTGGGGTAGATTTTAGCTTTGTGTGATAGTGTAAATCAGGTGATAGCAAATCAGCAAACTGTTTTACATGTCTCCCATTGACCTATGATGGCACCAACCTGTAGCACAGCTGAACCTGTGGGCTATAAAGAGTGGTAACAGTTGTTGCTGTCTTTCACAATAGTGATGGTGCATTTACCTCTTTGAGGCCCTTTCCAACACCAACACCAGGTGGAAGGCTCCCCTTGACAATGCAACAGAATGCCAACTGGAAGCAATCCCCTCAGGGACAGCAGCTTCACTGAGACGAGAGTCACCTCAGTTCTCCAGAGGAATCTTCCCTCTCAACTTTGTATCACTCAGGAAGCACCTCACGTAACTAGTGCATTAGGAGCTAGGTATGGTAGCCTAGTGGTGACGGCTAGCAACCCGGAGGTTGTGAGTTCAAATCCTACCATGAAAAGTTGTGCAATTGAATTCGGTGGACTGGTTATTGATGAACTGGCTCCAGAAAATGATCAAGACCATTGTAAAAACCTAACTAGTTAGAGTCATAGAGAGATACAGTGCCAAAACAGGCCCTTCAGCCCACTGAGTCCGTGCCGGCCATTAACCACCCATTTTTATACTAATCCTATATTAATCCCATTTTTCCCTCTCACATCCCCACCTTCCCTCAATTCTCCTACCACCTACCTACACTAGGGGCAATTTTTTTACAATGGCCAATTTACCTATCAATCCACAAGTCTTTGGCATGTGGGAGGAAACTGGAGCACCCGGAGGAAACCCACGCGGTCACAGAGAGAACTTGCAAACTCCACACAGGCAGTACCCAGAACCAAACTCGGGTCGCTGGAGCTGTGAGGCTGCAGTGCTAGCCACTGTGCCTGGCAGCCCTATACAGCACTGTCTATGTGGTTGACTCTTGAGGGAATGGCCTAGCAAGCCACCTAGTTATAAATAATTACAACAAGCAATAAGAAGAAGTCAGGCAAATCTATCCACAATGATCCTGGTATTGTATCAAGCTAAGATTAAAGCAAAATTCCTCTTGCTAACATCTGGGAGAAATTAATTCAGGCCTTAATCATTTACAGTTCCCAACGCAGCCAACTTTGCACCTGTTTTGAATGGATATCAAAGATGGCCTCTGTATGGACATTCCTTCATGATTTTTGGATCAATATTCTGGAATTCCCTTAGGAACACCATTGTGGGAGCATCATCATTGCAAGTCCTGCAGTGGTTCAAGAAGAAAGCTCTTCTCAGAAGAATTAGGACTGAGCAATAAATGTAGCACTGCCAGCATCATCCAAAAGCCTGAAAACAAATTTTAAAAAGCTGGAATAAATAAGGTAACTGGCACAAAGAATAGAAACAGTGATGAGAAATAGTTGCAGTTGGAATGTTGAAATCATTAAAAGCTTTTTCTGAAATTTGTTCTGAAAAATAAAGATTTTTTGACCACAAAGTTCATTTCTGTGGATAATTGCAACTAAGTGGATTTGAATGATGACATATGAAATTGTGACTTTTGTATTACAGAGGCTAATGGCTCTTACTCAACTTGCTGTGTACCCTGTTCTGATGTGGGGATGGAAGGCCTTCGTCCGTTGTTATCATTGTCCTCTTCAGCTCCAGAAAGTAGCAATTCTTTATTCATAGCAATGTTATATAGAATGCAGTATCCTACAATGATTCTAGTAATCCTGGATAGGCTGTAATTTAGATCTTCACTAGATTTATCTAAACACCTAATATGAGATTTCAGAATGCCATTGGTCTTCTCTTTGCAGTTCCTTTAGTGCCATGGGCCTCATTATATTTGTTTTCCTCATTTGTGGAGTCTCCAGATACCATAGAGAGATACAGCACTGAAACAGACCCTTTGGCCCACCGAGTCTGTGCCAACCAACACCCACCCACTTATACTAATCCTGCATTCATCCCACATTTCCTACCACCTACCTACATTAGGGGCAATTTACCTATCAACCTGAAAGTCTTTGACTGTGGGAGGAAACTGGAGCACCCGACGGAAACCCACGCAGTCACAGGGAGAACTTGCAAACTCTGCACAGACAGTACCCAGAATTGAACCCGGGTCGCTGGAGCTGTGAGGCTGCGGTGCTAACCACTGCGCCACTGTGCTGCCATACTGTAGGCATGAGCTGTAGCTGTAGAGATTAACCCTAATCATCAATCAACTATCCTGATATATGGTTTTTCATCAGTCAAGCTGTTATGATAGATTGGTGCATGATGAAAGCGTCATGATATCTTTCAGGGTAGCGGCATTAACGTGCAGAATAACCTGACTGGCATTAGGCGCTGGCTGTATGTCATTTGAATGAAAACCTTTCTTGTTTATGAAATTGAGGAGGGTGACAATCGGACTTTGAGTGCCACATGTATTTTATCAATTGCTTCTTGCACCTGTGGGAACCCTGTCAGTCTTTACAATTGGATTGCTCTCTCTTTGTATGAAAGTTCCAAGAAGGCAATAAATTACAAGGCTCAACAGAAGAGAGCATGAATGACTTTCTTTATACAACGGTGATCTGCTGCCTGAGTAAGATGAGAAAGGTCATTAAAGGCTGTTTGGAAATGTATTTTTTTATTTATTCCTGGAAAGTCAGCATGACAAATTTACTGCCTATCCCTGAGAAGGTAATGGGTCTTCTTCTAACAATTATTTTTATAACTGACTGGTTTATTAGGCAACTTCAAAGGGTAATAACTGTTAACTACACATACTGTTCCATGTATGCTGGAGGCCCATTTAGACCAAACTGGGTATGGACGACAGTTTCCCTTCCCCGAAGAGCATTAGTGAATCAGTTGGGTTTTTATAACTATGCAGCAGCGTACATCATCATTTTTCTGGTGTCAGTCCACAAATTACCAAATGATTTAATTCCGTTTCATAATTAATCATGGTGTGTTTTGAATTCACTACCTCTGGTAAGATACCATAATCACAACATGAATGCACTTCTTTCTACACTTTCCTCTTTTCAGTGCCCCAAAATCACACAAATGGCATTTTGGAGAAGGAAAATCCAGCCAGACAAATCTACTTTTCTCTCTGCTTCTCTGGCTTGTTGGATACAATCCAAGATACAAATCCTAATTTGACTATAAAATTAATTTCAACAATAGTGATGCTGTCCCTTGGGCTGGCTGCTCTGGTTGGTTTAAGATCTGACTATTCCAGTTAAATTGACTAACAAAAGTTTTAGAGAGAAAATTCCAAGGCACAGTTGCACCATTGGAAATAAAGCAAGGCAGAACCTCCACTTACCACTTTAACCTGTCGGCAACCATATCCCAAATCTCAGGGAAAGGATCATTTGATCAATATGTGTAGGTGCCCATGCCTGAAGCAGCATAGTGGCGTGCCTGACCCATAGAGGCAGCAGAACCTAATCCCTCTGAATTTGATTACCTTTACATTGCTGACTCCTGGCACCTTTGCTATGCCCAACATGGGACCTACGCCTGCTCTCAGTGACCACTTGGCATATCGAGCCACTTCTCACAAAATTCCCAGGTGGCATGGAAGCAATTACGAACAGCCCCCAAAGTTCTTGCAAGATCTGAATGACCAGGTAGAAGAAATACCTTGCCTTCTGCCGCTGAATTGGGATTTCGTGGGAAGTATAAATAGGGCAGATGCCAATTATCAAGATTCTTCCCCAAAGTCACACCATCCCCTCTCCTACTACTTGGCTATTTTCTTTTATGTTCTAGGCTAAAAGAAAGGTAGGGGCTTAATCGGCTCTGTAGCACCCAAATTTTAGACACATACTGCGGTCTGATGGTGGAAAAACATTATCCAAAATGCGCGTGCACACTTCCAACAGGAAGTACACAGGACGCCATCTTAGCAAAAGGGTTTGCATATGTACAGCTAATGACTGCCAGCAGCATGAAGAGGAGACAGATTATGAGGTCAGTCTGCTAATGCTGCCATTTTCAAATGACAAACTCCAGCCTACACCCTCTCTCAACCTCTCACAACCGAACACGATGTTAAATGCCATCAAGAGCCACCAACACCACCCCCAGCAGTGCTATTTAAAGGGATCATGAACTACTTACATGTTAGTTGTTGGGTTATTTGTTCTGGTTGCTGGTGCAATTCTGCATGTTTTTGGAGCTTTCCTATACTTGTCTAAAGTTTCAAATGTATATAGGTAGTACAGGTACTGAAGTACTTTTTTGGTGATTTAAAGGTTTGTACTGAAACAAGTTGCTTCCAGATATTGTAATTGAGCATGACTGGGAGAGGAAAGAACAACCAAACAGAACAGGACAAGCTGCTAGAAGAGAGAGGAGGAGGAGGGGGAGAAGGGGGAGGTCATATCCACAGAGGGCATTTAGGGAACAATTCCCTTACCTAAACTTGAGCGAAGATCAATGCTTGAGATGTCTGCACTTCACTAAAGAGGTTGTGACTTAAGTCTGCCAACTTCTGCTGCCTCAAGTAAAACCTCAAAGCAGGACTGCATTGCCTGTAGCTCTTAATGTTTAAACAACTGGCTCCATCTAGGCTGCTACTGGAGATATAAGCAACATCTCACAGTTTGCAGTTCACTGCTGCATAAGGGCAGCACTGAGGACCTCTATACAGGGATGGCCTGATACGATACACCACACACGGCCAGCAATACGGCAGTACTGGTCTATCAGAGATGACATCTCACTAGAAGATGGTGTTCTGCTGGCCGATTCAGAATAATCATACCCAAAACATTGCAGGAAGAACTTCTCCGAAAGATACGCGAAGGTCATATGGGAATGGAGAATTGTAAGCTCAGAGCCAAATCAGCAGTGTACTGGATAGGCATATGCAAAGATATCAAAAATATGGTGTCAACATGCAATGTATGCCAGAAGTACAGAAACTCACAACAGAAATAGGAGACGATAGCTACTAAAGTACCACCCAGACCATGGCATACTGTAGGAGTCGATTTATTCACACATAGTCAAGAATAGTATCTCATAGTCGCAGACTACTACTCAAAATTCCCTTTTATCTGGAAGATGAAAGATTTGAGAGCCACAACAATAATCTCAGCAGTACGAGTTCTGTTCGCTGTGCAAGAGATTCCTGAAAAGTTAATATGTGATAATGGCACCCAATTTACATCCAGAGAATTTAAGGAATTCACTGACCAGTATGGGTTCAACACCATCACCTCATCACCACACTACCCATGGGGACATGGATTTATAGAACAACACATCCAGAAAGTCAAAAGAACACTTGTGAAATGTCAAGAGACAAAGGAGGACCCAAACCTGGCCTTATTGTCACTCTGATCCACACCTCTCAAGGCTGATGAAATCACTTGCAGAACCGTTAAATGGAAGAAAATATAAAACAACTCTGCCAAGCAAAATACAGCCTTCAAGTGACCAGGAGAAAGTGAGACAACTCACTGAAGCACAGATAAGAGGAGAACAACACTTCAACAAGTATTCTAAATCCCTACCTGAGCTGTTGAAAGGACAAGCTGTACACGTACAGGATCCAATCATAAAAACCTGGAGCCCAGCACAAGTTGTTAGTGAAGCTGAGACTCCAAGGTCATATATTATTGGGTAACCAAATGAGAAGGAACAGAATCCATATTCGACCTACACCTGAGCTGGAACAACAGAAAAGACCATCAACAACACTGGAAACATCACTATCCAGCAAGACAACATTAACAACATCACCAGCAAGTGACACAACATCACCTGTACAGTGTGCCAACTCACCACTAAGAGCAACAAATGCCAAATCTACAAGATGGAGGCACAACATCTTACCACCCAAGCGATACCATGAATGATATTAAAAAAGAAGAATATACGCTATAAAATACTCTAAAAAGGGGTTCTGATTATTTCCACAAGTCAGATGATAATCTTTTTATTTATATTGACAGTTATATTGATATAGGGGCATTATATTTTCAAGAAAGAGGGATGTTATATATGTTATATATTGTTATACTATCTGTAAAGTGTTAGGAAATAATTAGCTAGGAACTAGTTGTTATGTGTAAGTGTTCCAGTGGGGGACCACATTCATGGCTGCACTGGGGAGTCATGTTATATGTAAATCAAGAACCAGTTGAATCAGTTCTATAGCCAAAGAATGGTGCTGAAATAAACAAGACTGACTCCAGCCTTTTCCAAGTTTTAAAGTATGATTCTTTCCAACATCTGGAACCAGAAAACAACATAAAGACAAAACACAAAGTAAAAAGAATTCAGAAGAGACATGTGACCTCACACCAAGTCTGCCCAGAAGAAAAGCCCGGGATCTTCGTTACCATGCAAACAGGAACCCAGATCAAAGACCATCTTGAAAGCAGAATACAAGGTGTAACACATGACAGACAATGGGTTTTGCTCGCCCAGATTCTCAGATTGTAAACAGGGAGCCAAGGGCTCTGAATATGCAAATTTGAGTTGCAATTGCTAACATCTGGAAAGAAAGGAAGGCCCATGTAGTTTTTATATGACCAAACTTATGGACTCTAAATAGTAAAAGAAGACTTGACTTTTGATTCTGGATAAATTCAACAGGCTTTCTTAAGTCTGACAGGCTGTAAAGAAGAAAGGAAGACATGAAGAAACCAGCAGGAGCTGCACAGCCTCAGAAGAGAGAGAGAGAAAACAACTGCTCTCAGAACACTAAGACAGCTAAAATCTGCTAAGATTTGAACCCAGTTCAAAGGCTTGAGTTTTGTGGAGAAAAGAAGAGACCAACAGGGTTACCAGAGATTGCCTTATTAACAGAAGACTGGTATAGTGTGCTTGAAAGAAGTGAGCAAAGAGGATATTAGCTTTGTTAAGAACTGAGAGATCCAACCCATTGGAACTGGGAGGAGTTTGGGACTTTTAACTGCAAAGATATCGTTTTGAGGAGAACATTGTGTAGCGTATAAATGTGGTTTGGAGTTTTCAAATGTGTTAATAAGTTAATGAGAAATACATTTCTCTGTAATTTAGTGTAGTAGCTAGCAACTAAGTACTGCTTAGTTAGTGTTGATTTTTAGTTTAGTTGTTATAGCAAAAGTCTTGTTACGGACAAGTGGGAAGTGGTGTCGGTGACTTCAACTTTCCACCTCTCAGATAGTGTTTTAAAAATAGCGCTTTAGTCCCTGAGTGTTCTAAGGGTCAAATAAATAGACAAATGACGGGTTTTCATGTAGGTTAAAAAAGGAGTCCAATTGTTGTAAAAGAGTTCATTGTTTGAAAAAAAAAACCTTTAGAAGCTTTTCGGGAGGAAATCTTTCAGTGGTGCAGGCCTGAATGTCATTGTCTTGAAAAGGATGAAGTGTCGCAGCCTCCTTGTGGTTAAGCAGAAATCCTAGTTCACTTTTGCAAATGGGAAGCTCCAAAGTCACCTTGCAATTTCTCTGCCTCAGCAGTTAAAAGATGTTATCAGCAGTACTTCTTCTTAGCTGGAACTGTCTCTCACCTGTTCTGGCTGCAAAAGATTTTCTCTCACTGTTCTCCCTCTCTCTCTCCAGAGCGATACCTTTTAAGGTAGAAAATTGTCAGGTTAGGGTGTCGGTCATGTGACTAAGGGCTCTCTCCCATGGGGTGTTTCATACAATGTTACAGGATATGGGAACCATTGTTACATGATGGTGTCTGAATGTGGTCCATTCTGCTAAAGTGGAGCGAGTTCACTCCTATTAGTTTAGTCTTGGCTCCAGAATCAGTCTGTCTGTAAAAGTCTTTGTTAGCTGCATTCCTGCAGATAGGACTTGTTAGCAGGGAATATGTTTCCCCCAAAGCTAATTCAGACGTGAATAATGGGTTCTGCCTTCAACAGCCAAACATGTTTATTGACACTACAGGAGGGGTCACCTGTTCTCTACTTTATCTTGCCTGTAGCTCAAATGTGTCCTTTTTTTGTAGTTCAGTTCAACAGTTGACTTTTATTTCATAATTCCTCCAATTCATTTCATATTTCATCCATGTTCCCTCCATGAGCATGACAGTCTTAAAATGTGAAATCCTGTCATCTCATTCTTTAATCAGTCTAGGGAGTTTATATCTCTTGGTTTTTAAGTTAATGTTCTCAACTGAGGTCGTAACATTGCCCAATTCTTTATTATTGAATTCATAATTCACTGTAGAACTCAGGTACTACACACTTCACAATTCTAGCATGACTGCAGTAGTATTCAAAGCACTTCTCCTAATTCTACCTTTCAACTGTACATTCCATGCGTCATCGTCGACATTTGTCCCTTGACTCGAGGTTGATGTCTACTCCGGGTTGCAAGTTTCTGCCATGGGTCTTCAGGTGACTGAACAGGCCGATTCTTGATCCACAGATCTTTGGGCGCATGGGGCAGGATGTCCCACAAGGTAATGGGATTCGGAGTGCAGGATTTGCTTCTTTTTCTTTCCTTCTCTGCTGCTGCTGTCCCTCATCATAAAGGCGTTTGGACTCAAAGCATGATGCAGCTTAATGGACAAGCTGTTGCAAGTTTGAATGTTTGGTAGCAGGCTCCTCCCAGTCAACAATGTTAATGCTGCCAGGCTTCAAAGAGAACTTCAGAGAGTCCGTGAGGTATTTTCTTTGTCCTCCCCTGGAACGCTGGCCATTTCGAGAGTTGAGAAAAGAGGACCTGGTGGGGGAGATGGTTTTCGGCCATGTGGACACAGTGTCCAGTCCATCGATTTTGCAGGAGTTTTGCCTGAATGCTTGTGGAGATGGTTTCAATAAGGACACCAGTATTTGTTTGATGATCCTCCCAGTGACTCCAAAGGATGCAGTGGAGGCATTGCTGGTGGAATTTCTCCAGCACTCTTATGTGGTCGTTGATACACAATCCAGGTCTCACTGCAGTACAGGAGTGTGGTGGCGACAACTGCTCAGTACACTAGGACTTTTGTTAACTTGCGGAGGTCTTTGTTTTCAAACACTCGCTGCTGTAGTTTGTAAAAGGCTGAGCTGGCGCAGCTGATCCGATGATGGATCTCTTCATCAATGGTGGCCTTTCGAGAGAGGTGGCTACCAAGATATGGGAAGTATCAACATATATTCCAAAGTCTTTCCTTCAACAGATATGGAAAATGGAATATTTGACTGACCACGTGTGGGTTGATATATGAGTTTTGTTCTGGCAACATTCAAGGACAGACCGAGTCTCTTGTATGCAGAATTGAAGAGATCGAGAGTGGCTTGCAAATCTGATGCAGCATGGGCAATTACACTGCAGTCATCCACAAGCTGTAGATTATGTACGTCTATGGTGGTCAGTTCAGTTTTGACAAGGAGGTGACTGCAGTTAAGGAGTTTTCCATCTAGATGGTATTTAATACTCACACCAGAGAGCAGTTGATCTTTGATGAGGTGAATAAGTATAGTCAGGTAGATTGTAAATATTATGGGGACTATCAAAAAGTCTTCCTTGACCCTGGTCTAGATTTTGAAGACGTCTGTTTCAGATCTCCCACTCAAGACATTGCAGTCATTTCATCATGGAGCAATTGCAAGATTGTGATGAAGTTTCTTGGGTGTCCAAATCTTTGGAGCACAATCCATAGAGCCTCATGATTTAATGAGTCAAATGTTTTGGTCAGGTCGATGAATGCAATGAAGAGTTCCTGGTGGTGTAGGGCCACATTGAAAGCATACTGATACTGAACCACAATACATCAAAAGACGCACAAAGTGACATTGGAAATAACAACATGGAGCCTGGAAGATACATTAAGTCCTCAGTCTCTCCCAATGAATCTGTTGCTAGCTATGGCTATATGAAAAAGAAATGCCAGAAATACTCAGCAGGTTTGGCAGCATCTGTGGAGAGAGAAACCAGAGTTAACATTTCTGGTCAGTGACCCTTCATTATGATGAAAGGTCACTGACCTTAAACGTTAACTCTGCTTCTCTCTCCACAGATGCTGCCAGACCTGCTGAGTATTTCCAGCATTTCTTGTTTTTATTTCAGATTTCCAGCATCTGCAGTATTTGCTTTTATATTACCATGGGTATATGGTCCACTTAAACTCTTCAATCATTTTACTACTAACAAACCAACATCTCGCAGACCATCAAGACATGGATGAATGATTGTTCTTCAACTAAGCCTGCTTCACAATGCATCCCTGTTCAACAGAACTGAAAGCTGTTTTAACTCTTTAGGCTGAATTTAGTTAACCCGTCACGGGTTCCAGCAATGAACCCGAAAGTGGACACTGTCACTGCTTGTCACGTGGCAGACAGCCAATTATCATAATGGAGGGCCAGGGCCTTTCAAATCACGCCATGGAGGTGGGGTCCGAGGCACTGAATATGGCCTCAGATGACTCTGGAGCAGGTGCTAACACCATACTTAAAGCCCTGCCAGCCCTGCTTGTATTTACTCATTTACTCTTTGCTGCTGAACCTGGTGTGGTAGTGACTCAGGGAGCACTCCAGCCCTCTGCCCCCCAGGAGAAGGATGCCGCAATTATAGCAGAGGCAAGACTATGATGACGTCATGGTTTAGCAAAGCCTCCCTGGAGATTGTCGTCCAGGCTGAAAGGGAAAGACAGGAGGTCTTATTCCCTATGGATGGCAAGAAGAGATCCTCCCACCTGATGAAGCAAACCTAGTTGGAGATCATAGAGGAGGTCAGCAGTCATGGGGTTACCCATCGAACATGGGTGCAGTGCATAAAGAGAGTCAACAACCTCCATTGTTCTGTCAATGTGAGTGCTTCACACCTCTCTCCTCTTTGGGGCTTGCATGTGGCTATGAGGGAGGCAGCGGGACATGAGGAGGGAAGCACGACAAAGACGCTGGTGAGGGGGACGGCATCACCTCCTTCTGCCAGATGCATAGCTGTATCTCGGCCACAAGCCAGCTTCTTTCATAGCTCACCCCCATTACCTCCCTTGAGCGCAGACATGGGGAAAAGCTGTGTAGGAAACCCCAGCAGGGGACAAGGAGCAGCCACTAGCAGAACTGTTCTCTCACTCTTCCTGCAACCTCTTACTCTCTCCCTTTTTCCACCTGCAGGACAAGTAAACCCATAACAACAGGGAGACCTCAAGAACTGGCGGAGCAATTCCAGATATATGGCCTCTCTGGATGGCTGAGGGGGAGGCACTGGAGTTAGCATGGACCCAGGGCAGCCACTCAATCATAGATGGTGAGACTGGAGTCATTGCGCAAGTGAGTGAGGATTGTCTTCATTTAACATCCGACACACTTCTGGAGTTGCACATCACGCATGGTTGGCGTGAAAAGATCTGTAATGCCTAACCCACGCATGTTTGTATTCTCCCATGCAGGTCGGCGTCCACAGGTGACTCCATCAGAAGGGGCGCAGCTGTCAACCTCTGAGGAGAAGCAGTCAGAAGATGCACTGTCACATGACTCTCCTGCACCTTCCACCAGCACAGATACATTCACCTCAGTGGGTATGCATTTGATCTTAGAATCAGGGTCACAAGCTGGTGACAGCACTGCACACGCACCCCAGCAACTGGCTAAGACTGTGACAGCCGAAGCCTCTGACAGTCGGAGGACTGTGGGCCAGGCCCATGCTGAGCCCCAGGCTGATGACGAGCCTCCGGTGTTGACAGCACAGGGCATGCTGGAGTTGCAGAGAAAGGTAAGGCAACATCTGGCGGAGCTGCCATGCCATGAGTGCTGCCATGTCTTAGGCATGTGAGCGTATGGCTTCCTCCATCAAGAATTTGGAAACACTTATTGAGAGTCAGATCCTACGAATGTGCGCAGATCAGCACACCATCACCTTGGCTATGAGCTCAATGCAGCAGTGGCAAGGCGAGAGAAAGATGAGGCGCCTGGAGTCTTCTCCAGGTCCTTGTCCTTCCCTGGTCAGCAGAGAGATTCAAGTAAGCCTTGAAGGGGAGGATAAGAGGCTGACCTCCACAGTGGGGGGCTCCCCTCAGGGCGCTCTGAGTGTTGACAGCAGTTCCTCAGCCCCTCAGCCAATGACCCCAGCTCCAGCAGCCATGATGCCTGAGAAGAGCCCTGCACCTGTGCAGGAAATCCTCAGGCAGCCAGGGTCCTCCAGACCTCAGGCAGCCAGAGGGCGGCTGCCAAAGTCATCCTAGGCCAAGGGACAGCCTGATTAGCAGCCTACCTCCAGCCCAGCTGCTGTAGCAGAGTCACACCTCGCAGAACATAAGAACATAAGAACTAGGAGCAGGATTTGGCAATTCAGCCCCTAAGCCTGCTCTGCCATTCAATACAATCATGGTTGATCTCATCTCGGCCTCAACTCCACTTTCCTGCTCATTCTCCATAATCCTTCAACCCATTACTAATTAAAAATCTGTCTATCTCCTCCGTAAATTTACTCAATGTCCCGGCATCCATCGCACTCTGGGATAATGAATTCCACAGACTCACGACCCTCTGAGAGAAGTAATTTCTCCTCATTTCTGCTTTAAATCTGCAACTCCTTATCCTAAAACTATGATCTCTCGTTCTAGATTGCCCCACAAGAGGAAACATCCTCTCTACGTTGACTTTGTCAATCCCCTTTATCATCTTAATTACCTCAATTAGAGTTCTCATTCTTCTAAACTCTAGAGAGTAAAGGCCTAAACCACTCAATCTCTCTTCATAAGACAAACCCCTCATCTCTGGAATCAATCCAGTGAACCTCCTCTGAACTACATCCCTCCTCAAGTAAGGGGACCAAAACTGTACGCAATACTCCAGGTGTGGTCTCACTAATGCTTTGTACAGTTGCACCAACATTTCCCTACTTTTATACACAATTCCTTTAGCAATAAATGCCAAAATTCCATTTGCCTTCCTTATTACCTGCTGCACCTGCATATTAGTTTTCAGCGATTCATGCACGAGGACACCCAGATCCATCTGCACCAAAGCACTCTGAAGTTTCTCTCCATTTAGATAATAATTTGCCTTTCTATTCTTCCAACCAAAATGGATAACCTCACACTTATCCACGTTAAACTCCATCTGCCAAATTTTGGCCCATTCACCTAACCTATCCAGATCCATTTGTAAATTTCTTATTTTTTTATTGCAACTTACTATCCCACCTATTTTAGTGTCATCTGAAAATTTGGCTATAGTACCTTCTATCCCTACATCCAAGGCATTAATATAGATTGTAAATAGTTGGGACCCGAGGACCAAACCCTATGGCACCCCACTAGTTACCTCTTGCCAACCGGAAAAGGACCCATTTACCCCAACTCTCTGTTTTCTGTTAGTTAGCCAATCCTCTATCCAAGCTAATAAATTGCCCCTAACCCCATGTGATCTTACCTTGTGTATTAACCTTTTGTGCGGCACCTTATCAAATACCTTCTGGAAGTCCAGATATACTACATCTACAGGATCACCATAATCCTTCAACTTTACGTGTTACATCTTCGAAGAACTCTAGCAAATTAGTCAAACACGATTTACCCTTCATAAAACCATGCTGACTCTGATGGATTGTGTTTTGACTTTCTAAATGTCCTGTTATTACTTCCTTCATAATGGATTCTAACAATTTCCCAACGACAGATGCCTCCCTCCCTTTTTGAATAAGGGCGTGATATTAGC
Organism: Heterodontus francisci; assembly: GCF_036365525.1. NCBI lineage: Eukaryota > Metazoa > Chordata > Chondrichthyes > Heterodontiformes > Heterodontidae > Heterodontus > Heterodontus francisci. The sequence goes on along the minus strand of NC_090375.1, from coordinate 107,916,103 downwards.
ATTTTTCCAATCCACTGGATCATTTCCCGCATCCAGGGAATTTTGGAATATTATAACCAATGGATCCACTATCTCCATGGCCACTTCCTTTAAGACCCTAGGATGTAGGCCATCAGGCCCTGGGGACTTGTCTGCCTTCAATCCCAATAGTTTGCTCAGTACTTTTTTCCTAGTGATGATGATTGTTCAAGGTTCCTCCCTTTCTATAACCTCTGCATTACCTGTTACTGTTGGGCTGGTACTAGTGTCCTTCACCGTGAAAACTGAGGCAAAATACTGATTTAGTGTCTCTGCCATTTCTGTGTTCCCCACTATTAACTCCCCAGTCACATCCTCCAAGGGACCAACAGTTATGCAATAGCCTTCCCTGTGATGGAAAGCAGCAATACCACTCTGTAGTTACCGCAATTGGTCTTGTCGCCTTTTTTGAAGATGGTCACAATTACGGCATCTCAGAGATCCCCTGGCATGCTCTCCTCCTTCCAGATGAGGGAGATGAGACCATGTATTTGTGTCAAGAGTCCCTCTGCACCGTATTTTAGAATATCGGTGGGAATTCCATTTACGGCAGCAGCCTTATAGTTTTTTAGCTGTTGGATGTCCTTTTTGATCTCATGTCGGGCTGGGGTTGTGCTGAAGTCATGGAGGGTAACATGCTATGGAACATGGTCGAGGGTGCTTACATCAAGGAATGAGTCGTGATTGAAGAGATCTTTGAAGTGCTTTCTGATGCTTACGAGTTACTGATTCACTGACCAGTGGAAATATTTTTTCTGACTTGCTCTATCAAATCGCTCATAATTTTGAACATCACGATTAGACCTTCTCTTAGTGGGTTGGGAACAGACCTCTCCTGGTAAACTGGAATGAAAGATTGGCAGACAAAATTGTAACAGAACATCTTATTAAAGAGGAGATGGTTCTAGTACAGTCAAGGTGCATTCTCACAAGCGGAAAAGGTAGGACAAATAAAACCAGGGCTCCCTGGATGACGAAAGAGGTAGAGTAAGATGAAGCAGAAAAAGGGGGCGTGTGACAGATGTCAGGTAGATAGTAGAAATGAGAACCAGGTTGAGTATCAAACGTTTACAGGGGCAGTGAAAAAGGAAATAAGAGGCAAAGAGAGAGTATGAGAAGACACTGGCAACTAACATAAAGAGGAATCCAAAAGTCTTCTACCAGCCTATAAATAGTAAACCGTTGTAAAATGAGGGGTGAGGCTGATTAGGGATCAAAAAGGTGATCTATGACGGATGCAGAGGGCATGGCTAAGGTACTACATGAGTATTTTGCATCTGTCTTTACCAAGGAAGAAAATGCTGCCAATGTCATAGTGAAGGAAAAGGGAACTGAGATACTGGATGGGCTAAAAAGTGATTAGAAAGTCTGGCTGTAGTTAATGTTGATAAGTCACCAGGACCAGATGGGATGCATCTGAGAATGTTGAGGGAAGTAAAGGCGGGAATTGTGAGGTACTGACCATAATTTTCCAATCCTCCTTAGATAATGGGGTGGTGCCAGAGGAGTGGAGAATTGCAAATGTTGCACCCTTGTTCCAAAAAGGGTGGAAGGATAAACCCAGCAACTGCAGGCTAGTCAATTTAACCTTGTTGGTGGGAAAGCTTCTGGAAATGATATTTTGGGACAAAATTAACAGTCACTTAGACAAGTGTGGATTAAAAATGGAAAGCCAGCATAAATTTGTTAAAGGCAAATCGTGCATAACTAACTCGATCTTTTTAATGAGGTAAGAGAGGGCTGATAAGAGTGATGAGGTTGATATGGTATACATGGATTTCCAAAAGGCTTTGAAAAAGTGCCACATAATAGACATGTCAGCAAATTTGAGGCCCATGGAATAAAACGGACAGTGGCAGCACAGAAATGTAGTTGGCTGAATGACAGGAAATGGAGTGTAGTGTTAAGACCAGGTGAGAAAGAGGTCTAGGGGTTCCCTTTCAGTCTTCACCTGGTCTTATTGTAACAGGGTTTTATTTTTAAATACACTGTGTTTTGAGCTTCCCCTTGGAGAATCCTTGTTCACCGCTTTCCAATTATAAGGTAAAGAGATGAGCACAACAGGCTTTCTTAGTTTCAAAGAAGAAAAATGAAATTTTATTAAAACTTAAACTTAAACTTTAATTCGGTAAACGCCAATGGATACACGCCGTGCCCCACACTAGCACGCAAACGTGATATGCACCTGAAAATAGGGACAGAAAAGAGCAAAAGAAAAATCAAGTAGAGAGGTTTGAGGCAATCTCTGAAGAGGGTTTTTTTTTACTGTGCTTCGAGCTTGCTGTAGTCCTTGCTTGTAGGTAGCTCTTGCTTTTCGTTGGGGCCCATTATTCTTCTTAAACCTTGTTTGCCATAGGAGACTTTTCCCTCTCGGGGGTTCATGTGGCTTCAATGGTTTCCAAAGCTGATGAGAGAGAGATGAGAGCAGGCAGAGAGGCTGTGGCAAGCAAACCACGAGAGGTCTTTTCACTCCACGAGCAAACAGCTTTCTGCTCAAATTCTCTGTGGCAAGTTCAAAAATAGACCTGCATCAGCCAGTTAGTCATGTGACTAAACTGGTCTGATTGCATCTGTTTGTGTATTCAGCCATCTTAGCAGTCAACCTGGAATGCTAGCTCCTCCACCTTCGACGTCTGGCAATCAAAAGTCCATTGTGGATTGAATGTGACAGGGAATGGTCTTTTGTCCTTTTGAAACACTATCTGTAAATATACAAATGTCTTTCCAGTCTAGGGTCTGGTGATTATTTTTTTCAAACAAGTTCTTTCTTTACTCCAGTAACAGTTTAAAATCAATGTGCATGTGGCAAAATTAATATGCCTCATTCTTGGCAGGTGGAGGCCGGCATGACACCCAGGGGAATGAAATACGATTTGGAAAAAAAATGGCGCATTTCATTAAAAAGTGTGAGAGAAATACAAGATACAGAAAGAAAAACCATGCATTTCTCTCATTCATTTCCATTCATTTGTAACTCTTAAAGCTTATTAAATTTGTCTTTTCTTGGTGCCGTGCTGCTTTAATTTCCCCTTTCTGGCATCCCAGTAACCATGTGGTTCATTGGGGAAGTTTTTCTTCAGTTTGCCTATTGCCATGACCGCTGAAGGTCTTGGTCCCTGCTGAGGTAATGTTTTTTCCAAGAAAGTTAGTAATGGGTGGGTCTATCCAGAACTCTCTTTCAGTGCTTTGTTGAATCATGCAAAGACTTTTGACTTCAGGGGATGGGTGGTTCCCTTTTCCTCTGACTGTGGGGGAGGATTCTTTGTTAATCTCCCCTTTGTTCTCTAGGACATTCCTGCCTGCAGGGATGTGTGCAGACTTGACCGCACTCTCCTGGGGCACTTCGATTAGGTGAGGCATCACCCTCATGGTTTCTGTGCCCCTAGAGGTCTCTCTTTGTCTCTGCAGGTTCCTGCAAATGTTGTTAGCAGCTCTGGTGGGGTGCTTCTAGTGCCTGCATTTACATAGGAGGATGTGAGGTCTAACTTTTCACATTTTATGGGATTGGCTGACCGGACAGTAGGGGTTTTCATTTGGGATTCCTCCAGGACTTCCTTTAACCTATCCTCTTGGTCCATTTTTCCCCTTCTCTTTCTAATCTTTTGCCCACCATTTGCCTGCCTGTCCCCTTTTTTTTCACAACGGGGACCCCTGACAGTTCACCTCAGTTTGAGGGTCCTCCGAACACCAGTATAGGACTTAGGGGTGCAGGTTTCACTATAGGTTAGGGTTTCCCATCAACCTGGCATATGTGGCAACTCCTGCAGTAGTCCACCGCATTTTTGTGCAGTTTTGGTCAGTCAAACTGCTGTCTTATGCGGGCTTTGGTCTTTCATATACCAACATGTACATCCATTGTAGTCCCGTGGGCCCTTCTTAATATTTCTCTCCTGTACCTCTGTGGCACCACTAACTGGTGAACTACTGTCCACTCCTTCCCCTCAGGTCTGTGAGGAGAACTCAATTTCCTCATCAGTACCTCATTCTTTAAATAGTCGCAATCAGCGAATCCCACTGCTTCACTTTCAGACTGGGCAGCCTGTAGTAACTCTTGCAATATTGGGTCAGCTCACTGAGCCTCAGCTAGGGAAAATTCACTTAATTCATTCTCTGGGTCTCCTAACTTTCCAAAGAAAGTCGCGGACAGACAGACCTCATGGTCATCTGCCTGCAGTGCTAATGCAGTCTCCTCTGGGGTGGTTTGATCATTGCCTGACCCACGATACATTCAGGGAAACTGCAGGGAACTGTCTACTGCTGACCTCACTGACCTCCTGCAGTCCTTCTTTTACTACTGGAGGGGGCTACCACCTTCACCCCTGCCAGATCATTACCTAGGAGCAGGTCAACCCCGTCCACAGGCAAACTAGGGACATTCCCTACAGTCACTGGTCCTGAAACTAGGTCGCACTCCAGATGCACCCGATGTACAGGTATAGGCATACCCTGCCCTCCATTACCATTCACCACCATTTTGGTATTTACTGCACTCTCTGGGGGGAAGGTCAGGCCTTTTCACAGTAAAAGGGATCTAGTAGCCCCTGTGTCCCTGAGAATCACTCTGGGCTTGCTTGCCCCAATCGAGGGGTATGGGGTTACTTTCCCTTCAGATACAAAACCCTGATAACCTTCAGGAATCCTATTAAATTTTCCTGCACTGGACATAGTAAGCTTCCTGGGTTGCATTCTTACTGCAGTTAAAGCCACAGCTTGTTCTGCTGTGCTTTCCATCAGGTCCCCATCTTCACTGAGCAGGTGTGCCCTGTTTAACCCTATCGGTTTTTGCTTTAGTTTCTAGCCGTCAGCTTTTAAATGACCCGCTTTGTTACAACGGAAGCACACAGGTCTCCGGGTCTCACTCTTGCTCACAGCATCTTCATTTTTGGCTGGAGGAGGGCCCCCATGCCTCCTGCTTTCCTTGCTCTCCCAGAACTGCCTGGGTGGATATCACCTTCCCACCCTTTGTCCTTTTCGAATTTGTCATACAGTCATAGAGTCATACAGCATAGAAACAGGCCCTTTGGCCCACCCCGTCCATGCCGACCATAATGCCTATCTATACTAATCCCACCTGCCTGCATTAATTCCATATCCCTCTATGCCTTGCTCATGCAAGTACCTGTCCAGATGCCTCTTAAATGTTGCTACTGTTCCTGCCTCCACCACCTCCTCAGGCAGCACATTCCAGATACCCGCTATTCTTTGTGTGAAAAATTTACCCCTTTGATCCTCTTTAAACCTCCTCCCTCTTACCTTAAATCTATGCCCTCTAGTTTTAGTCACCCCTACCATGGTAAACAGACTCTGGCTATCTACCCTATCTATGCCTCTCATAATTTTATATACCTCTATCATGTCCCCTCTCATCTTCCTTCGTTCCAGGGAAAAACAGACCCAGCTTATCCAATCTCTCTTTATAACTCAAACCCTCCAAACCAGGCAACATCCTTGTGAATCTTTTCTGCACCCTCTCAAGCTTAACCACATCTTTCCTGTAGTGCGGCGACCAGAACTGCACACAGTACTCCAAATGCGGCCGAACCAACATTATGTACAACTGTAACATGACATCCCAACTCTTGTACTCAATGCCTTGGCCGATGAAGGCAAGCATGCCATATGCCTTCTTCACCACCCTATCTATTTGTGTTGCCACGTTCAGGGAACTATGTACTTGCACCCCAATGTCTCTCTGCTCAACAACACTCCCCAGAGCCCTGCCATTCACTGTATATGTCCTGCCCTGGTTTAACTTCCCAAAATGCATCACTTCGCACTTGTCTGCGTTAAATTCCATTTGCCAATCCCTTGCCCACTTTCCCAGTTTATCTATATCCTGTTGTAACCTTAGACAACCTTCTTCACTGTCCACTATACCACCAATTTTGGTGTCATCTGCAAACTTACTAATCATGCCCCCTACATTCACATCCAAGTCATTAATATGTATTGTGGGGGTGATTAGGAAAGGTTCTCCCCTGGGAAACTGACTTATAAGTTAAAGCAAACTCAAGGCCAGAACAGCCGCTTGCAGGGCTCCCTGAACCCGCTGCTCCTCTACATGGGTCTTTATTGAGAGTGGGAGAGAGTTTTTAAATTCCTCGAACAGGACTACTTCTCTCTCAGCCACTTGTCAAAAGCCAGCTGCTTACATCTTTCAAACTCCAGATATGTTTGATTAGCTTGCTTCTTGAGGGTTCTAAACTTTTGGCAGTCGGCTTTGGGTACTAATTCATTTCCCCCGAGGATAGCATTTTTGGTCAGTTCATAATTTGATGAACTCTAATCTGGCAACAGGAATAACCCTCATGGGCTTTTCCAGTTAGCTTGCTTTGTAGTAAAAGAGACCAGGTTTCACCTGGCCATTTTAGGTTCTAAAGAAGGGTCACTGACCTGAAACGTTAACTCTGCTTCTCTCTCCACAGATGCTGCCAGACCTGCTGAATTTGTCCAGCACTTTTCTGTTTTTATTGGCCATTTTAGCTGCCTTGCCAGCTTCTCAAAAGACACAAAAAATGCTTCCACATAAAGGCCTTCTACACAACCTGAGCCCCTCGGGACCCGACGACATGTGTTGGGTTTGGGTCGGGTCGGGTCGCTCTTCCGGGTCCGGCTTTCGGGCTCGGGTCGGGTTGGGTCGAGCTGGATCCGGGTCGGGCCGCGTCTGGGTTGGACACACACAGTAAGTATTGCATTTTGCTCTGCTGGCAAGTGTCAAAAGTTGAAACGCCTACCTGAGCTGGGAGTCCGGGACATCAAGGAGGGATACTCTGAGTCTGCGCAGTAAGTGAATGAGCATCTCTAGGATGTCACCACACTCATGCTGCAGCTTCCTGCAGATTCGGAATCAGAAGGTAGATAAAGTGAACATTCTGGTGGTCGGATCAGGCTTGGGTCGAGTCAGGGCGGGCTCAGGTTGGGTCAGACGCAGGAAAAATGGAGAGACTCGGGCCAGGTCGGGCTCGGGTCTGATGTGAGGCTGTTGGGTTCGGGTCGGGTTTTTTTTTCCTGACCTGAATAGGCCTTTACTTCCACATCATCCTCATTGAATTTTGGAATTAGATGAACTAGTTTTAGCAATTCTGTACCCAGTCCTGAATTATGCTCCTCCATATTGGCAATGCTTCCACTGGGGTTACTCTGTCGCCCATTGGTTAACTCAAACCGCTTCAGCTCTCTTTCTTCAGATTCTTTCTGGAATCTTCTTTCTCTTTCTCTCTTGCCTCTCTCTTTCCTTCTCCTGTCTTTCTTTCACTTCATGTTCCTTCTGGAAGGCTCTCTCTTTCTCCCTCTCCTCTAATTCAAGTTTCCTTTGTTCCAAATGTATATTTGCTGGCAGTACCCTGTCGGGGTACGACAATTGGAGAGCAGTTAACAAGGATTCACTGAGGGGAAGCTAAGAACACTGTGTTTTAAAAATTAAACCCTGTTGCAGTCAAACCAGGAAAAGGCTGAGAATAAATCCCTAGACCCCTTTCTCACCTGGTCATAACAGAAATCTGGGGGCTCATTTGGGATTCGACCCACAGTCAAACGAGAAAATTGGAAATGGGAAATCAAATTGATCCTAGTCAAAAAGAAAAAAGATTTCAATACAGGTTTTCTTGTGGTTGTGTGTGTTAGAATACTAACATGTTTGCAACTGAAGCCAGTAGCTCCCCAAGCCAGGGTGAAGTAACTTGGGATAAGTTAAAAGCACTGTCAATGGAGGGGTTGAGGAAAATGGCTGAGCAGTGTGGGATCACTGTCTGTGACAAGGCTAGAAAGTCTGAACTCCTAAGACTGGTGGCCAACCAGTTTTCCCTTTCTGAAGAAACAGAAACAGGGTTAGAAATAGACTCCATTAGGGTATTGCTAGCAAAGATACAATTGGAACAGAGGAAACTTGAATTTGGGGAAAGAGAAAGAGAGAGAGGAGAGAAAGAAATAACCTTCCAGAAGGAATGCAAGGAGTGAGAGCTGAGGTGGCTTGGGTTAACAAGGGGGTGACAGAGTAACCCAATTGAAAGCATGGCCAATATGGAGGATCGTAATTCAGGGCTGGTACTGAATTGTTAAAATTTACTCAACTGATCCCAAAATTTAATGAGGGAGACATGGAAGCATTTTTTGTATCTTTCGAAAAACTGGCAAGGCAGTTAAAGTGGCCAGCTGAGACTTGGACACTGCTGTTACAAAGCAAGTTAACAGGAAAAGCCCATGAGGTTTATTCCCTGTTGCCAGATGAGAGTTCATCAAATTATGAACTGACAAAAAATGCTAGCCTCGGGGCATATGAGCCAGTACCGGAAGCCCATCATCAAAAGTTTAGGACCTTCAAGAAGCAAGCTAATCAAACTTACCTGGAGTTTGAAAGAAGTAAGCAGATGGCTTTTGACCAGTAGCTGAAGGCTCTTAAAATGCAGCCCAACTATGAAAATCTCAGAGAAGTAATTTTGCTCAAGGAATTTAAAAGCTCTCTCCCACGCTCCATAAAGACTCATGTAGAGGAACAGAAAGCTCATAGAGCCAGGCAAGCTGCAGTTCTGGCTGATGAGTTTGCGCTCATCTATAAGTCGGGTCCCCAGGGGAAAACCTTTCCTAATCACCCCCCACAAATCCAAAAAGGACAATGGGTGGGAAGGTGATAGAAGCCCAAGCAGTCCTGGAAGAGAAGGAAAAGCAGGAGACACAGGGGGCCCTCCTCCTGTCAAAAAGGAAGGTGCTGTAAGTGGGAGTGAGACCCAGAGACCTGTGTGCTTCCATTGTAACAAAGCAGGTCATCTGAGAGCTGACTACTGGAAACTATGCGGAAAACCTGTAGGGTTAATCAGGGCACACCCGCTCAGTGAAGGAGAAGGGACCCTGATGGAAAACACAGCAGAGCAAGCTGTGGCTTTAACTGCAGCAGTTGTAAGACCCAGAAAGCATATTGCTGTGAGTACAGGAAAATTTAATAGGATTCCTGAAGGTTATCAGGATTTTGTGTCTGAAGGGAGAGTAACCCCATACCCCTCAAATGGGACAAGCAAGCCCATAGTCATCCTCAGGGACACAGGGGCCACTAAGTCCCTTTTACTGCGAAAAGGCCTGACCATTCCCCCAGAGAGTGCAATGCACACCAGAATGGTGGTGAATGGTATTGGAGGGCAGAGAATGCCTCTACCTTTACATTGGGTACACTTGTAGTGCGACCTAGTTTCGGGACCGGTACCATAAGGATTGTCCCAAGTTTGCCTGTGGACGGGACTGACCTGATCCTAGGTAATGACTGATGGGGGCAAAGGTGGTAGCCCCCCCACTAGTGAAAGAGAGACCGCAGGAGGTCAGCGAGACAGGGCCGTGGCAGGAGACAGTCCCCTGCAGTTTCCCTGAATGTGTAGTGAATTGGGCCATGATCAAATCAGCTCCCAGAAGAGACTGAATTGGCACTGCAGGCGAATGACCATGAGATCTATCTGTCTGAGACTTTGTTTGGAAAGTTAGAAGACCCAGGGAATTAATTAAATGAATCTTCCCTCACTGAGGCTCAGCGAGCTGACCCAGTACTGAGAGAGTTAGCACAAGCTGCCCAGTCTGAAAGTGAAGCAGAGGGAGTCCCTGACTGCTGCTATTTAAAGAATGAGATACTGATGAGGAAATGGAGTTCTCCTCAGACCTGAGAGCAAGGAGTGGACAGTGGTTCACCAGTTAGTGGTACCGCAGAGGTACCAGAGAGAAATAGTAAGAATAGCCCATGAGATTACAGCGGCTGTACATGTTGGTATACGAAAAACCAAAGCCAGCATAAGACAGCAGTTTGACTAGCCAAAACTCCACAAAGATGTGGTGGAGTGCTGTCGGAGTTGCCACATGTGCCAGGTTGAGGGGAAACCCCAAACTACAGTGAAACCTGCACCCCTAAGTCCTGTATCAGTGTTTGGAGGACCCTCCAGCAGAGGGCTGGTTAACTGTCAGGGACCCCTGCCGAGAACAAAAGGGGAAAGGCTGGAAAAAGATTAGAGAGGAGATGGAAAAAAGGAACAAAGAGGACAGGTTAAAGGAGATCCAAGAGGAATCCCAAATTGAAACCCCCACTCTCCGGTCAGCCAACCCTGAAATGTTTGAAAAATTAGACCCCACATCCTCCTGTGTAAATGCAGACACCAGAAACACCCCACCAGAGTTGCTAACAGCATTTACAGAAACCTGCAGAGACAAAGAGAGTCCTCAAGAGAGCATAGAATCTGTGAGGGTGATGCCTCACCTGGTCAAAGTGCCATAGGGGAATGCAGCAGAATCCAGACACATGCCTGCAAGCAGGAGTGTCCCAGGGGACAAAGGGAAGATTAGCAAAGAATCCCCCTCCCCACAGTCTGGAGTAAAGGAAACCAACCATCCCCTAAGGTGAAAAGCCCTTGCATGAGTCATCAAAGCACTGAAAGAGAGCTCAGAATGGATCCGCCCACTACCTACTCTCCTGAGCAGAACTCCAACTTAGGGCTAATTAAATCTCATCCTCTCTCTGTAGACCTCAAAGGAACAAAGGCACCCTAGACAGTCATGGAAATGTACAAACTGCAAACCTCCCCAGAACTCATATATTTATTAGGATGCCCATTCCCAAACCATTGCAGGCTAAGAGTAAAGAAACTTCAAACCTCTTTGGGGCAACACATAGCTAGACCCACCTCAAGGGAAAAGGGGCAGTTTAAAGCAGGACTGCTACAAAGGAAAGACAGGTGGTAACAATTTTTGGGATTTCTGAATGAATGAGAGAGATGCATGAGTGTTTTCGTGTACTTACTCTTCTCTCTAGTCTTTTTTGAATGAAATGCTCTTCTAAAAATCGCATTTCATTCTGCTGGGTGTGGAGGTGTGATGGAAACCCCACCTGCCAAGAATGAGGCATATTAATTTTGTCATATGGAACATTAATTTTTAAACTCTAACTGGACTGAAATATGGCTATACCTGTATTTTAAAAGGACAGTGGCTGGAAACATTTGCATTCTAAGAGACAGTTGCCTGGAGAAGACAGTGGAACTGCTCCCTGATTCAATTAACCCAAATGGATTTTGATCACCAGACATTGAACGTGTAAAAAGCCAGCATTCCTTCCCCTCCCCTCCCCCCGCCCCCTCCCCGCACAACCCTGACTGAGGGTGTCTGCTAAGATGGACAATCCACAAACCGCAGGAGCAGTTGTTCCCAAATAAGGGGTTAGTCACATGACTAACCTGATAGCCAACTTGGAGTTTTGAATTGTGCTCACAGAACAGTTTGAGTCAGACTGCAACTGAACTTGAAGGAAGACAGCACCTCTCTCTCTCTCTCTCTCTCTCATGAAAAGCAGAGACTGCAACTGGATTTCAAGAAGACAGAAAACCATTGAAACAAGTTTGAAAGAGTGCACTGGGTCCCAACGAGATGGCAAGATTTAACTGCAGTCAAAGATTTTGCATCAAACTCAAAAGACAGTAAATGAACTCCAGCTATTGCTTCAAACTTTTCCCCTTGATTGTTTTTTTCCTTTTCTGTCTCTATCTTCATGTGTTTACCGTGTATGCATGCTAGTGTGGTCATGTTGTGTATTTTTAAAAGTTTTAACTGGATTAGAGTTTTAAGGTTAATAAATTTACACGATTCTTGTTTAAATCTAAGAAAACCTGTCTGGTTGATTTCTTTGCCATTACAATTGGAGAGCAGTGAACAGGAATTCACTCATGGGATGTTAAGAACATGGTGTTTTAAAAATTAAACCCTGTTAGGTCAAACCAGGAAAAGGCTGAGAGGGAACCCCTAGACCCCTTTCTCACCTGGTTGTAACAGTGTGTAAAAGCCAGCTAAAACCAGTTTTGTGAGAGAGTGTGCTTGCCTTGAAAGAAGACAATTCTCTCAGCAGAAATTCTACAATGAGCCATAGGTTGTGTTAATTGCCTAAGAGAAAAACATCTCTTTTGAAGAGAACATTCATAATGCTGGAGGTAGAAAAATTCCTTTTCTTTACTTCCAATCTAAGAAGTCATTGCTTCAAGATTGACTCTCTCTTGACTGATTGTGTTTTCTGGAATTCACAGTAAAGTTTCATCTGAAATCTACCAATTTTAAAATCCAAATAATAGACCTGTTGTTATACTCCATGTTGAAGGAACTGTGTGACACCTGCTGCAGCCGAAGTGCTTTGAATGCCTATCAAGTAAAGATGGTTCATCATGGAACTTTGAGTGGCATCTGATTTTTTTTTACACTAGGATAACACACCCATCAGGAACGTAACCCACAAAGACTAACAACCCAGTTATTTATTTATTCTTAAGAAACAGCTAATTTTTTATTTTAAACTGTTGATTTTTGAATGTATGTGTGTGAATGGAGGAGTTAGGTTAAATAAGAAGTTATAATGTCTTTAGACATAAATTTATCTTAATGGCATTAAGATTTGGTTTATTAATAAATAGTTAATTTGTTGTTGTCTAAAGATACCTGGTTTGGTCTGTTTTATTCTAGGGGTTAATAAAGTTTAATTTGGCTGTTTTTTGGTTAAGTGGGAAAACTTTGACAATATGCTGCGACCTGTGGAGTGATGGGACTGAATTGAAAATGCATTGCTCCTGCCTCAGTTGTAACAACGTTGAGTCATTTCTTAGAGTCTCTTTGTTCCTCTAAGTACACAAATAATCTTCAAGATATGGAAGTCTCCCATAGTGGCGTCGAGATCGATGAAAAAGTGGTTGTGGTTCAGCGCGATCATCTTGATGAGGTGGATGATCAACATCATGATGACTAGAAAAGGAAATATATTGCAGTAAAGACATATCATATTCCTACTTTTAAGATACAAACTTTATTTAATGTGGAATCTTTGAAATTGATCTTTCCTATAAAAAGTGGACAATGTGCTGCAAGATGGTCCCGAAGTGCAGCTGACCTGGCCTATGTATTCAAACTATTTCACTGTCTCAAATGGACAAAATGACACATTCCAGACTAAGAGGTGTCAAATACACCCATCCTGAAACCATGAAGAGACATTCCTGAATTGAATGGGTTCTTCTGAAACAAAGAAGGTGTGAAGGAGACACATCATAACAGGATTAATCCTATCCAGACATCAATGGATGGCCATGGATTCCACATCCTGGTCCATTGTGTGGTTACACCAGGGGAGAGGTCCAAGTGTCAACTAACAAAAACTCTAATTTGATGGATATTGACCTTAAATGTCAACCCTCTGGGGAGAGAGAGGGAGATCACAACAACCTCACAGAAGGAGTCCAGCCAAGGGCTATGGAAATATCCAGCCTAACAAGAAGAAGAAGAAGCCTTGCTGCTGATTCTACACTTCAACCTGGTGCAGTTGGGAAGTGAAAGTGGCTGCCACCTCCAGTCTGAAATCTTATCCACCAGAAATCTACACTACCTCAACAAATTTAAGACTACAAACAACTCAGGCCTGCACGTTTAAAAAAGACTGTTCTACTTAGAAGATTCAACAGGTTTACCATAAACTGCACCTACCACACCTTGAACTCTTACCCTTTGCCTTCTATCTATCTTCTCTTGAGAGTGCATGTGAGAGTGAATGTGTGCATGAGTAGTGTTGCGAACATTTCGGGGCATGAATATTTTTCAATAAATAGTTAATCTTCTGTTTTAAACCTACAAGAATTCCTGTAACTATCTGTTTATTTGGCAAGTAAAACACTCAGAAGCTAACTCATCATTTTAAACAAAACACAGTTGCGGTCAGTTGGGAGGTGAACAGTGGAAATCACCGACACCCTTTACCACCTGTCCGTAACAATATCCTCGTAGTCACGATCATTGATATTTCCAGGGCTACTCGCAATCAAGCATCTCACGTTCCGTTTGGTGTTGTTATCCAAGCGATAAGCATTGGTACCGAGCATCCACTTGATCTGGTTAGGTCGCAATAGAGACAATGGAGCTTTGTGGTTGCGATTTGGACTTTTGATGCAAACCCAATCCCTGACTGCATGTGTTCACTTAACGGAGTACACTTTTACCTTGCCTTGTCGCTTTGCAATTTCTTCTGATTTTTCTCTGATATTCATGTTGGATGGCAGTGACGGCTGAAGATTGGTCAGTGGCGTGCGAATGTTCAGCCGGTGTCTTTCCAGTCAGAGAGTGTGGGGTGGATTGATATGCACGAAATAGGATATGAATAGACTGTTCAAACATTGTCCCCTTCAAGATGCTAGCTCTCAAACTGTTCTTGATCACCCTGTTGACATGTTCAATGCCACCGTTTGATTGTGGGTTGTATCACGATGTCAGATGGTGGTGAATTCCATAGCTTGCTAGGAACTCTGTGAACTGACTGGAAACAAACAGTGGTCCGTTATCCAGAGTGATAGACTCCGGCAAAACCCACTTTTGTAAACAATGTGTCTAGAACATCAATGACCGAAGTGGTGATTATGGAATTTGTTGTACTGATTTTCAGCCACTTGCTATGTAGATCATGAACAACAAGCAAAAAATGTTGACTGCTAGGGGCTGCATGACCTTCTCTGAAAATATCTACTTGGAGTTGTTGCCACGGTTTTGTTGGCGAGGGTGTCGGTTGTAGAGGTGCGGGACACAGTTTAACAGATTATTCACTGAGTGTACACGCTACGCAGTTTCTGATGAACTATTCTATGTGGCAATTTATTGCTGGCCAACAGTCTACTTCGCGGGATCATTGTTTCAAGATGCAATATCCGTTGCAGTAGCACTTTCGGGAAAACCACTTGAGTTCCGCCTGCGATACAGTTGTCATCAAATAATGCGAGCTCATTGCATAATCTGTAGTATGGGACCATGTCTTCCTCTATTTCACACAGCTTGTCAGTTTTTAGGTACTGGATTACTTTTTTCAGTACACTGTCTATCTTCAACTCCTCTTGTGTGACAAGATTTGCGGTCACATGCGAAATCACCGCATCTACGTAGTCTTCAATGTCACAAGTTGATTCGCTCTTGCTAACACTGTCTACAATTGTAGAGTAGCCATGCCTGTCAGCTACTCGATTGCATGGGCCTGTGAGATACTTGACCTCAAAGTTGTACTGATGATGGCAATCAGACCATCAGTAGAAGCTTAGAGGTCGATGACCAGATCCTGAAGTGGCTAACAATGTAGTCAGCACTTGGTGATCGGTGCGGAAGGTGAACTTCCTACCATAGAGGTACATGCGCCAATGCTCACAAGTGTAGGTGCAGGCTAGTGCTTCCCACTCTCCAGTGCAGTATTTGCATTCAGTTTCTGACAACAGGCGTGATGCGTATGTGATTAGTCATTCACTTGCTGCAATGTATTGTGGGAGTACAGCTCCTATCACATTTCCTGACACGTCTATTTTGACGTACATTTCCGCATGAGCAGTCTTACAAATACAGCACAGATCAATCAATCACAGAGCAATCAAACGCAATAAGCAGTGGTAAACAGTGTTTTTTTAGACTAGAGGAAGGCATACATTGGTGCTCCCCGGGGATCAGTAAAAGGACCACTGCTTTTCTTGATATATTGTTATGACTGAGGCAGGACGAGTGCACTGTTTATTCTAGTCCCGCTCCTCCATAGGTTACAACATATTATTTTAAATTTTCCCACTTATCAGTTCAGTCAATCATATACTCTATTTTTCCCAGAATAGAACACACTAACCAGGTTTCTTTAATGAGCAACAAAATTCTCAGTTTATAATGAAACAAGTCTTAGCTAGTAATGAAATAAAGCATAAACACACAGATTTAAATTTTACTGTTCCCTTTTTACCTTAGTCCCTTCACACTCACACACACACACACACACACACACATATATACTGGTTAACTAAAAAAAAGGGATTTTTATAAGTTCAGAGTTCTGTTACAGACAAAAAACCTTGGGAAGATTACTTGCTCATTGTTGAAGAAAACAGCAGATGAGATGTTGTTCCAAAACTTGCATACAGTCTAACTTCTGATTACATGTAGACAGTTCACTGAGATCTTGTAGAACAGTTCTTTTCAGGCAGCATTGAAAAGTAGTTTAGCAGGCTTTCTTCAAAGACAAGAAACAAGATGAATTGACACCATGGACTTCTCAGGGTCCTTCGTGGAATTGCTGGAAAGCAAGCTGGGTTGTGGGCTTCTCTCCTTTTTACACTTCTTCAGCAGACTTGACTTTATCAGCCACTCACCAGAAGGTAAAACACATACTGACACACAACCAAAACGCTTGTGAGATTTCCAGCCACGTTTACAGAGAAGCTGGTGAAATCGAGTTCACTCTGTATGTTGCCATATTTGGCATCCACTTTGGAGGCTGTTTTCCCCACCAAAAATGTGCACTTCACAGATGAACTTTTTGACATTTATATTCAGTCATTGGCAAGTTACCTGCTTAAGAAATTTTAAAGGATCGTTGTTACAGGTATATTGTGAAACTGATAACTTTCAACTGTGCCAATTAAATCACATTCATGGAAATTGCACATTGCAAAACCATTCTTTTTATTTGCTGTTTGTTCAATACGGTTAAAAAAAAGGTGACACACCAGTTCATCATTAAAAGAGAAATACCAGGCTTATATAATTTTACACCAAACTGATTTGCACACATAAATGTTATTATAATTTCTGTCTGAATAAGGCTCACATAGATGATTTATATTTATTATTATTTTATTATTTTCAAACCTGAAAGATTTTTGAGAAACATAATTGACAAATGAATAGGAATGGCCTATGGATTATGCAATTTACCTCCTCAGTAGCCTAAATTTCTACCAACATTTGAAGAAGAATAATCTAGGCTGGAATATTATGTAGCTGTGGGGGGGGAGGGTAGGTAAAATGGAGTGGGAGGCTGATGTTGCCCTTCCCGACCCGTTCCCGCCTCCGCTGCAAATTTATGTGGGGCGGCGGCGGTGGCGAGAAATGACCCACCCGTTGCAGGCCAATAGAGGCCCTTAAGTGGCCAATTAACTGCCATTTAAGGGCCTCCTCCCACCGCCAGGGGTATTTTACCCTTGGCTGGTGGGCGGCTGAGGCCTCAGAAAGCCTACCTGATGAAACTAGATGGCCTTCTTGTGGGCTGGAGGGGTGGGGCCCACCTGATCGGGCATCCTGTGCCCCATGGAGGTCCGCCCCCAAAGCCCCAACTGCCCCCAACGCTCAACATGCCTCCAGCCCCCCTCACCGACCTCCCTTGCCTCGCCAGAGCCCGACCAATCATCCCAGGCAAGGCCTTAAAAACTTACCTTTTTCCGGGGTCGTCCTTCATCTTCCTCCTGAAGCTGGGTGTAGTCCCAGCAGTGGCCACCTCTCCTGGTGGCGCTGCTGGTACTAAGAGCTGCCAGCCTGCTGATTGGCCGGCAGCTCCATTAGGCGGGACTTCCTGCCTCAATGGGCTGGAAGTCCTGCCCAAGACCAATTAAGGGCCTGGGGAGCGTAAAATCCGGTCTGGATCCCTCGGCCCAGCACAGGCAAGCTTGCCACTGACATTTTGGCCAGTCAAGCCCCCCGCCCAATAAAAAATTCCAGCTCTAGATTCAGTATGCATCATGTAAAACATTGGCATAAAATACCTGAAATACCAACAGGAACTCAGCAAATTGATGAACGTACTAAAGCAATACAGAGTATGTAATATTTTAGTAGCTGTTCTGTATTGTCTCTGTTTTTATGTAATATATTCATATTCAAGTCAGCAAATCCTGTACTGTTCAGGGAAACTGGTTTTACTAATCAGATATAAGTATTTATGGCTCCCACTAAGTTGGATCTACAATGGAAACCTCCATGAAACTGCAATAATCTACTGTAGCCTCTACAGACTAAACCAAATAAGGTCTTTGTTTACAATAAAAACAGAAAGTGCTGGAAAAGCCCAGTATGTCTGGCAGCATCTGTGGAGAGTGAAGCAGAGTTAACGTTTCAGGTCAGTGACCTTTCATCAGAATATTGTTTACAATGATGGGTTACTCTTGAGCTCTCACATACTTAGGGAAACAATGTATATTAGAATAATTCATCACTTCATTGTCTACCAATGATCACTTTTAGGCTAGTAAGTAGAATATGGCAATGGAAAGAAGTAAGTATGACCTGTAGTGTTGCTCATGCTACACCTGGCTACTTCTTAGATAGCTTTCTCATGCAGTGTCAACTTCCTTCCAGTTGCAGTTGTGATTCCCATTGAGCTGGCATACCAATGTGGCCCAGACTCTCTCAAATCTACTGATCCTTGAGCAGTGACAGTGCTCTACTGAACTGATAGCTCCATAGGACTGAAGCAGAGCTCAAGCCCTTAGCCCCAGACAGAAGGTTAGAATTCTCTGGGCTAAAGTTGGCACTCGGCTTTCTGCCATTTTTAATTAATTTATTATGCTTTAAATGTAATTGTTAGGGGTTATCTAGTTGGAAGGAGCTTGAAAAAATTATGTGAACTACTTAAATGGTTGACTTTTTTATTGTTGTTAATTCCTCAGTCCTGATTGGCCATGATAGCAAACAGGTATTTGAACAAATCAGAATAGTGATCAGATCATGGTTATTTCAGTCAACCATCAAAGTGTGAGGTACACACTATGGTATTCTAATTTAAGCATTGACATTCACAGATAAGGTGTGACACACTAAGGCTAGATTTTTTATTGCATATTTTGTCTACGTATGAAATCCATGCTATGATTTTGGACTTTTCTGCAAAAAAATTCCTAATAAATGTGTTAAAATCAAATGCAATGATGTCATCCAAAATTAGAGAAAAGAAACTCCTTTTTCTGCTGAAGTGCACTAAAGAGAACATCTGGGACCTGAATTATTCATGTTTTGTGAATTATTTCTCATATTAATGTGTAATCATGTGTCATTACATAAGGATTCCATCGTTTTTTTAAAATCTGGGTAAAATTGATTTCTACTGAAATTATTCTTTGACTTTATTTCTAAGATATTTATGAAGCGAAAATGGAATAACATCTTGTTTTATTAACCCAGTTTGCAACGCAGAACCTCAAGATTTTAACTAGTGATATTTTTGTTGCAAATTGCAGTGAAAATTTATAATTAAGTTGATGTACAAAAAAAGAGATCCAACACAACCATCAAATTCATCAACATTGTTCATGTTCTGAAGAACAAAACTGTTCCACTGAACCTTCTTTCTATCCAAATTGTTGTATTAAATTAGAGACAGCAGAAGAGGGTTCAAAATCCCACATCAGGCAGATGTTGCCATTTTAAGCAGGGTTGATTACATTATGAATAGAGCAGACTCAGTGTCTGCCATTTCTCATCAGCTTCCTGTGACCTTTCAAGATGAATGCAGTTTCTTTGCCTATTGAAAATGCAACTGTCTTATTTCAATCATTGTAGATGAATGTTATACGATTCACATATCAAATTTGCAGCATGTATTATTACACCTATACAGTAACCATTACCCAACTAAAGCAGGTCTTTAGCCACATGAAACTAAATCCTTTCCATCAGGACTGTTACAATTGAGTGCTTAATCTCTATTAGTTTGTCTTCCGTACTTATTCTCCCTGCAGTATCTGTTAATATTGGAACAAATGTCTTGCCGTTGCTCACAAGAGGCCTCAGATTAATGAAACCCGTTTGTATGATAGCTCACTATTGCTTTAGTTTCTACACAGAATTCCTGCAAATATTATGTATTCTGGGGCTCATTAAAGTAAATAAAGATGCTCACCAGTGTTGTTTACGTGATAAGAATAGATCAAACATATTTCTTTGCTGGTTCATAAACCTTACTTTCTTAGTCATCCCTTGAGGCATTTTGCTTTGAGGTAACATTATAAGACATTGTCCAATAACATAAGCCTAACTAAGCCATTCATCAATTTATGCACTCCCTCTCTGTGTTTTAATAGCTCCCCTGAAATCATACCACTTTGCTGGAGGATTGATGTAAGTCTCCAGCAATTATAATTACAAGCCTGATTATCCACTAATTACATTATGAGTATTTTGTTATTCGTTACACAAATTAAAGAAAATTAAAGAGGAGCAAGATCCCATGGTGTGGGAAGCATGCCTTTTCTGTTTCATAGATTTCAATATTCATGTAGAAAGAATGGAAGATAAACATAGTTTTTTTTTACTGTGCACAAAACAAGTATTATTAAAACAGCACTTTTAACAGTCTGCTGATATTTTAAAAAACTATTTTCTCCAAAAAGTGTGCATCATTTTCTGAAGATTGCACGAAAATCTTTGAATAATGATTGGGAGAAACTTACATTAACAAAATGAACCAAGCCACAATGGCATCTTGTAAACATACTATAAACAATGCAGATTTCATTTCAAATAGTTTTCAATAGTTTCCAATTAAAGCACTTGTATGCACAATAAAGCTATCTGTCACTTAAAGAGAATGGGATAAATTATATGCAAAGTTAACATTCATTATAAACGTTATTATTCAGTCACATCTAAACAAATCTGAATTGTCTTTAATAAAAGCAAAATACTGCGGATGCTGGAAATCTGAAATAAAAACAAGAAATGCTGGAACCACTCAGCAGGTCTGGCAGCATCTGTGAAAAGAGAAGCAGAGTTAACGTTTCGGGTCAGTGACCTTCGGGTCACTGACCCGAAACGTTAACTCTGCTTCTCTTTCCACAGATGCTGCCAGACCTGCTGAGTGGTTCCAGCATTTCTTGTTCTGAATTGTCTTTAGCTGGGAGGAACAGGTTTGTTCAAATTAAATATAACATCAAATGCAAATTGCCATAACCTTAGGCACAATTCAATGAACGTTAAATAGTCCAAGACTGTCAGTTTCTTGAAAATGGAAGATGTTTATCTTTGATGGTAGTATTGGTGGTGCTGGTAGGGAATTACCCTCAGGATCTGTGGAACTTTAATGGGCATGAGCACTTTTTCCCGAGGGATCATCTGGTCCTAGCATGCTGCTTTCTCTTTTGCCAACATCTTTGTAATGTGCAATAAACAGTTGCTTATTTTTATTTTCTTATATTATGTGCTTTTTACCAGGCCAGAAAGCAGGATATAAAATCAGTAAACTAACCCACTATCTGTAGAAATCAGAGCTCATGATTCTTGTACACAAAACACAGTTTATTTACGGCAACATTTCGCTAACTAAACATGCTCTTGATTAATTATTAATAAGCAATTAGTCAAGACAAACAGTCACTAAATTTTGTCCTGTAACAAAGTCTGTGTTGTTTTTTTTTTAACCTTAGTGTTCAAAGATGCCTTTGCTGTCGATTGGTCCATTGATTTAATTTGCAGATTGTGGTATTAATTTAAATAGAAAGGTTTTTGCACAACAAAGATCTTCAATATCCCATATTGAAGACTTTGATCCAATTACATACTTGGTCAATAATTTTTGTACCTCAGGGATCAGAATCAATATTCCATTTGCATGTGAAATATATAACTTATATTTATGTAATATTGCATAAATTGTTATTGCAATCTCCTCTGTTAATCAGAAAGTTACATGACTTATTTTTTGATCTGATATGCATAAGAAAGTAAATGTGAGTTGCCCAGAAGTTTCAGTTTTGACCCCGTTCTGAGTTAAAAAGCAGAAGCTTTGAGACAACATTAAAATTGAGTCAAAGCTGATGGTCTAGAAATACTGTGAATTATTCTGCTATAAGAAGTTTAGTAAGAAATGTGGTTGATAATTTACAGAGACACTTGAATTAAATCAGTAGGCATACTTACAAAGGGTAATTCACCCAGCAAGGACATTCTTATCATTATATATGTATATTGTTCTTTTACTATTTTCCATTTTTATGCTGCATATTGTTATATACATTGTTTCGTACATAATTTGGTAGTGTACCATGAGATGATGTTACTGTAAGTGAGGGAATTGTGAGCTCTTTGGTATGCACATCTGCAAAGTAGGATAAAAGGAAAAGTAAAAATAAGAAATGCTGGAAATACTCAGCAGGTCTGGCAGCATCTGTGGAGAGACAAGCAGAGTTAATGTTTCAGGTCAGTGACCCTTCTTCAGAACTAGCAGATATTAGAAATGTGAAGGGTTATAAGCAAGTAAAGCTGGGGTGGGGCAAGAGATAACAAAGGAGAAGGTGTAGATAGGACAAGGTCACAGAGAATAACTGACCAGAAGGTCATGGAGCAAAGGCAAACACTATTTTTTTTATTTTAGAGAATCGACAGGGGAGGGTGGTGGTGGAGGGACACCTTTTCCTCATTTTCCATCCATACTGTAGGTCTTTGCTCCTTCACTGATGGTATGCTGCTGTTATGAGTCCTGTCAGGGCCCTTTTCAAGAGAGATCCTTCATTGCTTATTTAGGTGCACCATCTTGCCTGCCCTCGCCGACTGGTTGGGAAACACGGAGGTGGGATGATAATTACTTCACTTTCAGAAAGATCAATGACAAGGCGCGCAAATCAGTGATAAAAACAAAAAACGCTGTTCTTGTTTTTATTTCAGATTTCCAGCATCTGCAGTATTTTGCTTTTATTTTAGCACAAATCAGTGAGTTGAGTTCCCAACCCGAAAATGTTCCCACTGTTCTGGAAGGGACTAAGTGGACAAGATCCTACCCATTGTCTTTCGGGAGGGATCTTCATACGATTCCTCCCGGTCTGTGTACTTATGGAAGATTTTGCAGCCTGGTTTATATGGTAGAGGTCCTCAATGCACTTCTACTTTCAATTCCACCTACCATTTGCAGGCAAATTAGGGAACTTTTTCCCCACCCAGATAATTTGAGCAGGGTCAGTGGTGGAGCATCCCAGCAGTTAAAATAATGGCAGAAGTGCTAGAAATGTTGGCCAATGGATTGTTGGGATCCATTGTATATTGGAGCTGTTTTTTTTTATTCACACAAAAATGATTCACAGGTTTCTGACCTTCTTGAGCACTTCAGTTAGGTTTGCTGTGAAAATAAATTTTTCACAATCTTGGTGTGCCACAAAGATGAGATGGTTGTCTTAGTTATCCCAATATTAAGTAACACACCATGGAATCTATAAATAACGCATAAGAAATGCAAGTAAGTCAGTAAGTATTATTAGAAATACAAATACATCCAAGACTCATAAGCAGATTTCAGCAGATATTGTAAAAGATATAAGGGTTTGACACCTGTTATCAAATGCAGGCAGACCTCTCACCTTTTATTTTGCTGCATTTGAGTTTTGGTGTCTTTAGTTAAGAAAAGATCTTATAGTTTTTATTGCTGAGTTTAGAAAATGCATTATAGTCCTTTAGCATAAATTCTTGCAAGGTTTCAATATTTCTTCTGCTGTAATTCTGTCACAGAATGATAAGAGCTGGAATGTGTAAAAAGGGAAAATTAACGTACAAAATATTGAATGGAATTATGATAGAGAAGCATTTGTTATGAGTGAGAGCATGGTTTGGCATACTTTCTATACAAACCTGCAACGTAAATGTCTGGGAATAGAAGGAGTATTTTATGCATGAAGCATTCCCAGTTTAGTCCTCTTTATGTGTGGTATTGGGGGCATTTATTGATGTGATCTTAAGTAAGCATAACTAGAGTCTGTCGCATCTTCAGTTAAAACCTAGATGATCAATAGTTGAGGATTAGAACATACTTGAGAAGTAGAAAGTTGAGAAATATTGGTGTCACATACACCAGAAGTGTGATGATACAACAATCATGAACTAACTCTGAATAATTATGGAAAACGGACTTTGTCTTTAAAAAAATGAACCTTTATTTTAAAAAGTGAACAATGATCTAAAATGGCCACTGAAGGAAAAGAGGATTGACCTTTTGTGTATTAAAACAGTCTGACAAAGACAAAGGACAAATCTTCAAAGCCAAAAGATGTTAATGAAATCCATCTTACACCTACCCTTAAAAAATTCCAAAATTGAATGTCTTCTTCTGAAACAAAGGAGGTGTGAAGTAGACATGTCCTGGGCCATTGTGCGATCACCTTGGGGAGAGACTATCTCCTACCAGGAGGTGTGAGCTGACAGAGTTTCACCTTAGAAAAAGACAGCCAGAGAGAAAGATCGAGAGACTGACCCAGAATGTGAAGCTACTTGTAACAGCTTGAGGTCCAGCCAAGCCAGAAAGCACAATGACCTGCTGAAAAACTCCAGTATACAGCAGTGAAAGGTAGAAGTAACCCACCATCTTCAATAAAACCTTCAATTAAGAGAGAAATCTACAATCATGCCAGGCCTGCATCCATCTAGAACATGATTCTCAAGAGAATTCAACAGGTTTATAGTAACCTTCCCCGCCCCCGCTCCACTAATAACTACCATTCTCTTTCCCTTCTCTATCTGTTTCTTCACATGTGTATGTGTGTGTATGTGGATGTGTGTGTGCACGCAAGTGAATGCGTGATTGGATGCAGTTGCGACAATCTTGGGATAAGGCATGTTGATCGATAAACAATTGACTTTCTGTTTTTTAAAGCCTACAAGAAAACCAGTCGCTGTCTGCTTATTTGAGAAATAAAACACCAAGGGGCTAAACTCCAACACAAGTACACGTGCTGCGATCAGGTGGGGAGTTGAACAGTGAGAACCACCCATGTTACACCAAGTGGGCGTAAGGAATTGGGGGCTCGAAGCCAGGTTCTGAACCACCAGATAAAGGAGAGAGTTGGAAAACAGGAGGAAAATTGACCTCTAGAATTGTGGAAAAATGAACAAACAGGTTTTCTTGTGTTCTTCCGTTTTTTCTCTACGGTGCTAGAAACAAAAAGAGATGACCACCTTTAATGCTAAGGAGTTTGTAGAGTAGGGAGAGCTATCCCATGATAAGTTAAACAAATTAAGAGTTGAATATTTAAAAAGCTTAGCTACAGAGGTGGAAATCACTTTCAGACAAAAAGCAAAGGAACCTGAACTGGTGAAAAGTCTAGCCAACCATTTCAAACTTATCCCTGAACTAGAAGAAGGACACCTAGAATCAGAGACTGAAAACATAATTCTAGCTAGCTCTATCCACTTAGAGATGAAAAAGGTAGAGAGTTTCAGCATCAAAAGGAAAAGGAAGAAAGGACTTTTCAAAAGGAAAAAGAGGAGAGTTTCAAAAGGAAAAAGAGGAAAGGGAGATGCAGTTGAAAAGGGAAGTGTTGCAATTTCAGAAGGAAAAAGAGGAAAGGAAGATGCAAAGAGAGGAAGCAGCAAGAAGGTTTGAGTTACAGAGACTGCAAACCCAAAATTAAAATGTTACTATTCACAGAAACCTTATTCCAATTCAGAGCAAAACTTTGATGAGCTGAGACACTCAAGACTAGTGCCAAAATTTAATGAGGAGGAGGTTGAGTCATATTTTATCTCATTTGAGAAAACAGCTACCAGGCTAAAATGGCTGAAAGAATTCTGGACTCTCCTCTTACAAGGTGAGTTCGTGGGTAGGGCTCGTGAGGTTTTTTCCTGTTTTAAGAAGAACGTTCCTCTGATTATGAACAAACTAAAACTGCAATTCTAAATGCATATGAGCTGGTACCAGAAACATATAACTAGAAATTCCGACACACCCGGAAAAGATCCACACAGATGTACATTGAATTCGAAAGAATCAAACATATTGCTTTTGATTGCTGGATATGGTCTCTGAAGTTAGAACCCTCATATGAAAATTTGAGAGAAGTGATCTTGCTGGAAGAGTTTAAAAAAGCATCCCAAGTAGTATAAGAACCCACATCGAAGAACAAGAGTCACAAGAGTAAGGAAAGCAGCTAAAATGGCCAACGACTATGAATTAATACCTAAATCCCGAACTTTGCATAAATTTGGGTTTAGTAACTCATACAAGCTAGGGAGAGATAGCAGGGATGCAGAAGAAGCATAAATAGGCTCGAGAGAAAAGGAGACCAGGGAAGGAAAACCAAACTAGCCTCCAACTTTTAAAAGAAGGAACACAGGGGATAAACCAGTAGGAGTCCACCCAGCATGTTTCCAGTGTGGCAAATGTGGGCATGACCAGGCCAATTGTTGGTATGCCAAAAAAACAGCAGGAGGCTCTGCAGTCAAGCCTGTATCTGTGGCTTTGAAAGTGGTAAGCCTGTTTTCTAATATAATGCAAGAGCAGAACACATATCAAAACTTATTGCACAAAGGAAAAATGACTCCTTTTGCGTCCCAGGCACAAAACAAGGAGAATAACCATCCTCAGAGATATCAGTTGTTTTCAGCCCCTACTGGTAGCCAAACTGACAGAAATGCCACAGAAAAGCAGAACAAATACCACAGTATTAGTAAAAAGACTTATTGATAAAAGCTGGAAAGTTCCCTTATTTAAAATTTACCTACAGAGTAAGTTGGTCACTGAGGTAGTGACAGTCGGAATCATTCCGAGCTTACCCATGCAGGAGGTAGACCTATTGCTGGGCAATGACCTGGCAGGAAGCACAGTATTGTACCCAGAGGGTCTAGTACATCCAGGGAGACTGGCGAAACTGAGGGGAACAAACAAAACTTTGTACAGCTGCAGCGGGCTGGCGAAGTCCCAAAGATCCCACAGCAGGTGATAGAACCAGAAGAATTTAAAAGGGTCCAGATAGAGCCAAAAATATTTAAAGAAGCTAAGATAATAGCCACAAAATCTGAAAGAAAATCAACCAAGATATGGTTAGCTGAAACCTTTTTTAAAGATTTAAATAGGGATAAGGAAAGTTCCCAAACAGGAAAGCCAAGCATGAGGGAGATGCCTCATCTAGTTAAAGTGCCACAGGGGAGTGCAGTGGAAGCTATACAAACACCTGTGAGCAGTAGTGTCCCAGAGGACATGGGGCAGATTAGGGAAACACCTATCTCTGAAGTAAAAGGAAAAGGGAAGGTAGCATACTCTAAAGTAAACCACACTTGTGAAAAATCACAAGAAAAGGGCAGCATAGTGGCACAGTGGTTAGCACAGCAGCCTCACAGCTCCACTGACCTGGGTTCGGTTCTGGGTACTGCCTGTGCGGAGTTTGCAAGTTCTCCCTGTGGCTGCTTGGGTTTCCTCTGGGTGCTCTGGTTTCCTCTCACTGCCAAAGACATGTGCATTCATAGGTAAATTGGCCATTGTAAAAATTGCCCCTAGTGTAGGTAAGTGGTAGGAGAATTGAGGGAAGGTGGGGTGTGAGAGGGAAAATGGGATTAATGTAGGATTAGTATAAATGGGTGGCTGATGGTCAGTGCAGACTCGGTGGGCCAAGGGCCTGTTTCAGTGCTGTATGACTCTAAAACTAAAAGTGAGGTCAGCATGGATCTACCCACTGAAAAATCACGCGATCAGGTTCCAAATCCAAAATGAATTAAATCGAACAATTTAGTGTTAGAACTCAGCAAGAGCAAGGGGGAGGAAGAAATCCCAGATGCTTTGCAGGGGCTAAAAAAAACAATGTATCATTCACTATCACCCTAGAAATAAGAGCTATCAATGTGCCAGAACTTGAATGGTTAACACCATATATTGTGGAAGCAGTAGTTAAGGGGTTAAAGCTTACACAAATAGTGAACCTTTCCCCAAGCAGTAACAGAAATTTGCATGCGACAAGCTTCACCAACAATCACATGGTCCTGGAGATTAACATTCTAAAGTAGTACAAACTGGTGTGAGAGAAACTGCAACCCCATTTGACATGGAACCAAAAGGAATGCAATTTTTGATGGTACCTCATCCAAAGGGACAATGATGAGAAAACCTATACTTGAACCTCAAATGCCTGTTAAAAGCAATGCCAGCTGTAACAGTTGTAAAATGCAGGAGTGAACGAAATGAATGTGTAAAGTGGTGTGATCCTAAACTGTCTTACTGTTTCTTTTTTTCCCTGTTTCTAAACCCCCCCAAACAAAACACAAAAATGAAATCCAAGGAATGTCAATTTTTTCCCTTTTGGGGGAGGTGTCACGTACACCAGAAGTGCAATGATACAACAATCATGGACTAACTCTGAAGAGTTATGAAAGACAGACTTTGTCTTTAAAAAGATAAACCTCCATTTTAAAAAGTGAACAATGGTCCAAAATGGCCACCAACGAAAAAGGGGATTGGCCTGTTGAGTAGCCAAACAGTCTGATAAAGACAAAGGACAAATCTTCAAAGCCAAAAGATGTTAATGGAACCCATCTTACACCTATCCTAAAAACATTCCAGAATTGAATGTCTTCTTCTGAAACTAAGGAGGTGTGAAGTAGACATGTCCTGGGCCGCTGTGCAATCACCATGGAGAAGAGAGGAGAATGTCTCCTACCAGGAGGTGAGAGGTGACACAGTCTTACCTTAAAACAAGACAGCCACAGAGAGAGATAGAGAGACTGACCCAGAAGATGAAACTACTTGTAACAGCCAAGCTGAAAAAATCTGACATCTACAGCACACAGATTGAGAGCTAGAAGTAATCCACTACCTTCAACAGAACCTTCAATCAAGAGAGAAATCTACAATCATCTCAGGCCTACATCCAAGTAGAATTTGATTATCAAGAGAATTCAACAGGTTTATCATAACCTTTCCACCCTGCACACCCACCCACCCCCCCTCCCACCCCCATCAAGTAAAAACCACCTTCCTCTTACCCTTCTCTGTTACTTCGTGTGTGTGTGTGTGAGCAAATGCGTGAATGGATGCAGTTGTGATAATTTCAGGTAAGGTGTACCGATCAATAAACAATTGACTTTCCTGTTTTTAAAAACCTACAAGAAAATGTGTCGCTGTCTATTTGAGAAATAAAACACCAAGGGGTTAAAGTCTAATACAAATACAATTGCTGAGGTCTGGTGGGGAGTTGAAGAGTGGGAAGCACCTATGTCACACCATGTGGCCATAACAATTGGTGACAATAGAAGACTAAATTCGGCTAAGCAGATTGTAGATGGCCTGGAGGTTTGCATGTGGCTGAGGTCAGGTCAAGTATGATCATGTTTAAGGTTAAATGTTTCGTTCCCATCAATAACCTGACAAGAACAAATTAAAGAAAATGAAACAAGGTTAAGAAATTTCTGGGTTGCAAGAATGTTTTTCCTTATCTTTAATAATATCTTTGCTATTTTAATGTGATGTTGCTTGGCATACTTTAGCATATCCTAAGAAAATCCTAAGCTGCTGCAGAATTTAAAGCTATGTAGCAGCTTAAAAGGGCAGGTGCAAAATTTCAAACATGGCTTCATTGTGTGACATTTCCTATAAGCATGTCTATAATTGATTCTCCAAAGCTCCAAACTCCTCATTTCTTGGACTTGTCCGTGCAGGTATAACTGACCCAAATATGATCAAGGATATTTGGTACCTTGGCTGGCCATAATTGGCCCCCATCCTGTTGTCGTCCCCGTTCTTTCCTGGCATTTACTGCAGCCTGAAATTTGTTTTCAGCAATAGGTGAGCCTTCCCATGCAGCAGACCTCTCAGTTGGGGTGCATGCTTTCTGGGCTGTGTAGATTCATGTGGGTAGACGCCTCACCCACCCAAGAAGACAGCACTGTTAAAATGGCCATGTAGGTGTAGCAAGCCTTAGGTACACTGCTTGGAATATAACTCTCGTTATCTGCCAGGTTGGGGTGGTGGGTGGGGTATTCAAATTACACATATGCACCTTTTGCTTTTATCTAATTTCTTCTGCCAGGTTCCATCTCTGAGGTAAATAAATAAACACTTAAAATTGGCTCATGCCTGAACCTAATGGCGGCAACAACTGTCGCGCCAAAACTGGTGCACAAGAAGACCACGTGGAATAAGTCCTCTTGCC
Organism: Heterodontus francisci; assembly: GCF_036365525.1. Classification (NCBI taxonomy): domain Eukaryota; kingdom Metazoa; phylum Chordata; class Chondrichthyes; order Heterodontiformes; family Heterodontidae; genus Heterodontus; species Heterodontus francisci. Next base: position 107,886,416 of record NC_090375.1, on the reverse strand, counting down.
TTTTCAGAATGTGACCAGCTTGCTGGGAAGCAACTCATGTCCCAGAGGCAGTGCACTAGCCCTGAAGAGGCCAAAAGTCAGCCAACTGGGATGCTGGCTTTGGACCCACAGTGAGTTGGTGGGTGGGGGGGGAGAACAGAAGGGAGAGGTGGCAGTGTCTGGCAGCAGCCTGTAGTTTCAATTTGAAGCCACTTATACTCAACATTTACGTTAATAAAAATATGTATGCTTACCTTTTTGTGGCAGCGTGATCCAATTTCTATGCCAATTTTTATGTCAAACTTTAGCTTAAAAATATTCTAAGATTCATGCTGCAACTTGTCTTGAAACCTTTGGAAAATAAATAATTAGTTCTTACTTTACCCACTGTAGCTGAATAAATAAATATTTATATGAACAATGGTTATTTTTGAATCCTCAGCATGAAAAACACAAATTCTCTTTCTCTCTTTATCTCTTTCTATCTTTCTGAAGCAATCTCTCTGAAGTTAAAAAAAAAGATTTCTGAAAAATGGTTTTCTGTCAAACCTTACCTCAAAAATGTTCCATGGTTTCTGTTCCAGCTTGTTGTGAAATAACTTGGAAAAACAACTGCATAATTACTGTTACAGCCTGAAAAAAGCCAAGCCTCAAGATTTTGCATTGAGAGCATCATATTGATGCATTTTGAGATTTCTGCACAGTGCACACATTCAGACTATGGCATCTGGGGATTTGAATGCAACTGTATAGCTCAGAACTCTGTTCAGCTGATGGAATAGTAGGTCTGGAAAGAATATCTACACAAAACCTTTTTAGAGCATAGAAAATAATTATTGAGTATTTCCCTTACACACTGCACCTATAGGAAGAAAGTTTTGGAATCAAACGTATAAAATTCCACTCTGATATTTTTCCATCTATTAAAATTAATGGAAGGAAAATCGTGGGAAATGCATCCGCAATTTCCTGATATATGTATCATACGAACATACGAACTAGGAGCAGGAGTAGGCCCTTCACCCCCTCGAACCTGCTCTGCCATTCCATGGGATCATGGTTGATCTATTTGTGGACTCAACTCCACTTTCCTGCTAACCCCCAATACCCTTTGACTCCCTTATTTGTCAAGAATCTGTTTACTTCTGCCTTAAAAACATTCAATGAACCTGCCGCCAGCACTTTTCGGGGAAGAGACTTATAACCCCTGAGAGAAAAAAATTCTCCTGATCTCTGTCTTAAATGGGAGACCACTTATTTTTAAACTGTGCCCCCTAGTTTTAGTCTCTTCCACAAGGGGAAATATCCTTTCCACATCCACCCTGTCAAGTCCCCTCAGGATCTTTATATGTTTCAATCAGATCACCTCTCATCCTTCTAAACTCCAATGAATACAGACCCAACCTGTTCAACCATTCCTCATAAGATAACCCTCTCATCCCAGGAATGCCATTTCTTTGTTTCCCATCAGGGGGAATTTATAATGGGGAACAAAGAAATGGCAGACCAATTAAATACATACATTGGTTCTGTCTTCACAAAGGAGGACACAAATTACCTCCCAGAAATGTTGGGGAACATAGGGTCCAGTGAGAAGGAGGAACTGTATGTAATCAGTATTAGTAGGGAAATGGTGTTAGGGAAATTGATGGGATAGAAGGCCGATAAATCCCCCGGGCCTGATAATCTACATCCCAGAGTACTTAAGGAAGTGGCCCTAGAAATAGTAGATGCATTGCTAGTCATTTTTCAAAATTCTATAGACTCTCAAACAGTTCCAATGGATTGAAGGGTAGCTAATGTAACCCCACTATTTAAAAAAGGAGGTAGAGAGAAAACAGAGAATTATAGACCAGACATCAGTAGTGGGGAAAATGCTAGAGTCCATTATAAAAGATGTAATAGCAGAGCACTTGGAAAACAATGACAGGATCGGACAAAGTCAACATGGATTTACAAAAGGGAAATCATGCTTGACAAATCTACTGGAATTTTTTGAGGATGTAACTGTAGAATAGATAAGGGAGAACCAGAGGATGTGGTGTATTTGGACTTTCAGAAGGCTTTCGATAAGGTCCCACCTAAGAGATTAGCGTGCAAAATTAAAGCACATGGGATTGGGGGTAAGGTACTGACATGGATAGCGAACAGGTTGGCTAACAGTAAACAAAGAGTAGGAATAAACGGGTCTTTTTCCGAGTGGCAGGCAGTGACGAGTGAGGTACCGCAGGGATCAGTGCTAGGACCCCAGCTATTCACAATATATATTAATGATATAGCTGAGGGAATTAAATGCAATATATCCAAGTTTGTAGACAACACAAAGCTGGGTGGGAGTGTGAGCTGTGAGGTGGATGCAGAGAAGCTCCAGTGTGATTTGGACAGGTTGAGTGAGTGGGCAAATACATGGCAGATGCAGTATAATGTGGATAAATGTGAAGTTATCCACTTTGGTGGCAAAAAACAGAAACAGATTATTATCTGAACGGTGATAGATTGGGAAAGGGGGAGGTGCAGCATGACGTGGGAGTCCTTGTGCATCAGTCGCTGAAAGTAAGCACGCAGGTGCAGCAGGCAGTTCAGAAGGCAAATGGTATGTTGGCCTTCATAGCGAGAGGATTCGAGTACAGGAACAAGGATGTCTTGCTGCAATTATACAAGGTCTTGGCGAGACCACATCTGGACTATTGTGTGCCGTTTTGGTCTCCTTATTTGAGGAAGGATGTTCGTACTATAGAGGGAGTGCAGCGAAGGTTCACCAGACTAATTCCTGCGATGGCAGGACTGACGTATGAAGAAAGATTGGGTCGATTAGGCTTGTAATCGCTAGAGTTTAGAAGAATGAGAGGGGATCTCATAGAAACCTACAAAATTCTAACAGGACTGGACAGACTAGATGCAGGAAAGATGTTCCCAATGGCGGAGGAGTCCAGGACCAGGGGTCACAGTCGAGGATAAGGGGTAAGCCATTTAGGACTGAGATGGGGAGGGTATGCTTCACCCAGAGAGTGATGAACCTGTGGAATTCTCTACCACAGAAAACAGTTGAGGCCAAATCATTAAATATATTCACGAAAGAGTTAGATATAGTTCTTAGGGATAAAGGGATACGGGGAGAAAGCGGGAACAGGGTACTGAGTTTGGACGATCAGCCATGATCGTATTGAATGGCGGTGCAGGTTTGAAGTGCCAAATGGCCTACTCCTGCTCCTATTTTTCTATGTTTCTATCAGTCGAGTGAACCTTCTCTGAACTACTTCCAATGCAATTATGTCCATTCTTAAGTAAGGAGACCAAAACTGTACACAGTACCCCAGATGTGGTCTCACCAATATCCTGTACAACTGCAGCAAAACATCTCTACTTTTATACAGGTCGGCGCAACATCGAGGGCTGAAGGGCCTGTACTGCACTGTAATGTTCTATGTTCTATGTTCTATATTCCATTCGGCTTGCAATAAACAACAACATTGCATTTGCCGTCTTAATCACTTGCTGTACCTATATACTAACTTTTTGTGTTTCATGTACTAGGACATCCAGATCCCTCTGCATCTCAGTGTTCTGCCATCTCTCTCCATTTAAATAATATATTGCTTTTCTATTCTTCTGGCCGAATTGGACAAGTTCACACTTTTCCACATTATACTCAATCTGCCAAATCTTTGTCCACTCACAACCTATCTATATCCCTTTGCATGCTCCTTGGCCTGCATTTTAAAAGCCCGCACACTTGGGGCCCACATCACGGAGCCGCCACGATTCCAAATGCGGCGGCTCATTAACATGACCGGGGCGGTCACCCCGCCCTCCTGCCCCCCGATGACATGGAGGGGGTGGGCGAGCCATCCCCGGCAACAGCTCCTGGCACCAGTGCGCAGGCGCCAGCACCATTTTTAAAGGGCTTAGAGACATAAATGAGCATTTAAACTTTTAAAGGAACATTTCATTTTAAATTAATAAAAATAAGTGAAAAATTGTTTCCATCCCCTCTCACACTCCTCCAATAGCCTTACATTAAATTCATTGCCCACTCACTCCCCAAAATACTTACCTTGACGACCTGACCTTCCCCGCCACAAAGTTCATGAACTGTAACCCTCAACCCCTTCCCATCATCTTTCCAACAAATCTGAAGCATTTTAACTCCTGCCACTACTTTTTGCTGAACTGTATGCTTTTCTTACAATTTGGCGCTATCTTTAACTTCCTTAGTTAGCCACGGATGGTGCGTCCTTCCCTTAGAGTCTTTCTTTCTCACTGGAATGTATCTCTGCTGAATGTTATGAAATATCTTCTTAAATGTCTGCCACTGCATCTCTACTGACCTATCCCTTAACCTAATTTCCCAGTTTACTTTAGCCAGCTCTGCCTTCAAACCCTCATAATCACCCTTATTTAAGTTTAAAACATTAGTCTTAGATCCACTCTTCTCACCCTCAAACTGAATGCGAAATTCAATCACTGCTACCTCGGGGTGCATTTACTATGAGGTCATTAATTAATCCTACCTCATTACACATTACCAGATCTAGAACAGCCAGCTCTCTGGTTGGCTCTAGAACATGCTGCTCTAAGAAACTATCCTGACAACACTCCATGAACTCATCTTCCAGGCTACCTTTGCCAATCTGATTCATCCAATCTATATGTACATTAAAATCGCCCATGATTATTGCTGTACCTTTCTCACAAATCCCCATTATTTCTTCCTGTATACCCCGTCCTACAGTGCGGTTATTGTTAGGGGGCCTATAAACTACTCCCACAAGTGACTTCCTACCTTTACTATTTCTTATCTCTACCCAAACTGATTCTACATCTTGATTTTTAGAATTAAGGTCACCTCTCTCTAATGTACTAATGTCATTCTTAATTAACAGAGCTACCTTGCCACCTTTTCCTAGCTTCCTGTCCTTCCAAAATGTCATGTACCCTTGAATATTCAGGTCCCAACCTTTGTCATCTTGCAGCCATGTCTCTGTAATGGCTATCAAATCATACATATTTATTTCTATTTGAGCTGTCAATTATTTTTTTTTTACAAATGCGATGGGCATTCAAATACAGAGCCTTCAGTTCTGTCTTTTTACTATTTACGCAACGCCTTGCCTTAGCTGCTTGCACACTCTTAATTTTGTACATTCTGACCCTTCCTGCCACACTCTGATTATTATTTCACTTATTGCTACCTTGCCCTCTTGCCTTGCCCTTTCTCTTTAATTTAATTCTCTTTAATCTCCTCTTACTTGATCCCTTGCCGCCACTATTTAGTTCAAAGTCCTCTCTACTGCCCTAGTTATTCAACTCTCCAGAACACGGGTCCCAGCATGGTTCAGGTGAAGATCGTCCCAACGGTACAACACCCAGTTCTGGTGCCAGTACTCCATGAATCGAAACCCTTTTCTCCCACACCAATCTTTGAGCTACGTGTTTAACTCTCTAATCTTATTTACCCTTTTTCTGGTTGGCAAGATGTAATGAGTGGTGTGCCACAGAGATCAATGCTGGGACCTCAACTTTTTATAATTTATATAAATGATTTGAATGAAGGGACCGAAGGTATGGTTGCTAATTTTGCTGATGACACAAAGATAGGTAGGAAAGTAAGTTGTGAAGAGGAAATAAGGAGGCTACAAAGGGATATAGATAAGTTAAGTGAGTGGGCAAAGATCTGGCAAATAGAGTATAAAGAGGAAAAATGTGAAATTATCCATGTTGGCAGGAAAAATAAAACAGACGTATATTATCTAAATGGTGAGAGATTGCAGAGCTCTAAGATGCAGAGGGATCTGGGTGTCCTAGTGTGTGAATCACAAAAGGTTAGTCTGCAGGTTCAGCAAGTAATTAGGAAAGCTAGTAGAATGCTATCGTTTATCGCGAGGGGAATCAAATACAAAAATAGGGAGGTTATGCTTCAGTTATACAGGGCGTTGGTGAGGCCACATCTGGAGTACTGTGTACACTATTGGTCTCCTTATTTAAGGAAGGATGTAAATGCATTGGAAGCAGTTCAGAGAAGGTTTACCAGATTAATACCTGGAATGGGTGGATTGTCTTATGAGGAAAGATTGGACAGGCTGGGCTTGTATCTGCTGGAATTTAGAAGAGTAAGAGGCGACTTCAAGTAGGTCATTGGATATGAAGGATTTTTGGATGTCCCAGGAGACATGGTAACGTCCTACATAGATGGAACAAAGAACAAAGAACAGTACAGCACAGGAACAGGCCATTCGGCCCTCCAAGCCTGCGCCGATCTTGATGCCTGCCTAAGCTAAAACCTTCTGCAATTCCGGGGACCGTATCCCTCTATTCCCATCCTATTCATGTATTTGTCAAGATGCCTCTTAAACGTCTCTATGGTACCTGCTTCCACCACCTCCGCCGGCAACAAGTTCCAGGCACTCACCACCCTCTGAGTAAAGAACTTCCCTCGCACATCCCCTCTAAATTTTGCCTCTCGCACCTTAAACCTATGCCCCCTGGTAACTGACTCTTCCACCCTGGACTTGATTGAAACGTATAAGATCCTGAGGGGTCTTGACAGGGTGGATGCGGAAAGGATGTTTCCCCTTGTGGGAGAATCTAGAACTAGGGGTCACTATTTAAAAATAAGGGGTCACCTATTTAAGACAGAGATGAGGAAAAACTTTTTCTCTCAGAGTGTCGTGAGTCTTTGGAACTCTCTTCCTCAAAAGGCAACAGAAGCAGAGCCTTTAACTATTTCTAAGGCAGACGTAGATAGATTCTTTATAAGCAACTTGGTGAAAGGTTATTGGGGGTGGGCGGGAATGTGGAGTTGAGGTTACAATCAAATCAGTGGCCTACTCCTGCTCCTAGTTCATATATTCTTTATTCAATGAATGGTTAGAGTGTGGAACCTGCTGCCACAGGGAGTGGTTGAGGCGACTTGCATAGATGCATTTAAGGCAAAGTTGGATAAAGACATTAGGGAGAAAGGAATAGAATGATATGTTGACGTGAACAAAAGTAAAATATTGTGGATGCTGGAAATCTGAAACAACAGAAAATGCTGGAAATACTCAACAGGTCAGGCGGCATCTGTGTAGAGAAAAACAGAGTTAATGGGCTGGATTTTACCAGCCCTTCAGTGTCATGGATGGCGGCAGGGAGGCTTGTAAAATACTTGCGGGAGAGGCCCGTCTCAACCCATGACGCCGAGAAGACCCCATCGCATATTACCAGTGGCGGCGGGACCTCGGTGCAGCCCCCGCTGCTCAGCGGCGGCATCCCAATTATAATATGTAAAGGGCTACTTACCTCTCCTGATTATGCATCCCGCCGCCTCTCGATCCACACTTCCGCATTTTATGTTGAACGGGCTGCCGTCACGTGCCGTCCCATTCACGAGCCTGAGAAGCCAATGAAACATCGGAGGCAGGAGTACTCGCTCACAGTAAAGGTAAGTCCAGATATACAGGGGTCTGAACTCTGCATACTTGAAGGGAGGTGGGATTACAGGGGGCGAAGATCTGCATACTTTAGGGGAGCTGGGAGGGGGGGGTGGGACTACTGGAGGTAAAGCTCTGGAGGCATGAAGGGAGGTATTTCTTACCCTACTTCCGTGAATGGTGTCTGCTCTGCGCCATTGTACGTTTGTGTATGTGAAGGAGCAATGTCACTCTCGTCACCCTGTGTGTGGGGAGGGTGCCAGAACTGGCAGGAGTGTAAAGGTTACCTGGCTGGTGGGGGCAATCGATGCAGTTGTTAGAATCTTCATGTGGTCATGCTGTGCCACGCTTAATAAGAATAAAGATGGGCCATGCCATGCCAAATAGTTGATCCATGAAAGCACCTGATGTACCCATCAACAACAATGCCTACCCTGTTAGGAGCTTTCAATTAAGTGAAGGAAACAACTTTATTTATCACATGGAAATGGGTCTGGCTCATCCTACATTGTGTGATTCTCTGCATGTGAGGATCCTTATGCACCGGAGACAAAATCAACAGGCAGGTGCGGTCCATGTCGAGGCCCTCGGTCGTGATCAGCAGCCCTCAAGGGTAGCTCTCCATTACAGGCCGCGGCACATCTACAGGCCCCACATGACATGCCAGCGGATGCCAGAGCACCAGTGTCAGAGGCCATTGCGCATGTAGAGAGGGTGGTGACACGTCTCTGTGCCCTGCTCAACGATGATCTGTAGCCCTTGGGCATCGGTGGACATCCTATGCTTGCGGTCCTCATAGTGTTAGCGGCTCTTAAACTTGACGGTAATGCAGCTTTTCAGGGCCCTTTGTGGGGTCACACAGTCAGCAGTGCACCGCTGCATCCGGTTGGTCACCAATGCCCTGCACCTGAGGGCCAGTGAGTATGTCCACTTCAGGACGGACTCGCACAGCCAGGTCCAGAGGGCCATCGGTTTCGGCACCATTGCCGGATAACCAAAGGTTTTAGGGTTCATAGACTGCCCCCATGTGACCATCAAGCCTCCCACCTGGCTGCCATGTGCAGATATTACCATTAAAGAAATCCTCTCAATCTAGGTGAAGCTGGTATGTGATCACCAGAGATGCTTCATGCAAATCTGTGCCCGCTTCTCAGGCAGCTGCCATGACACCTGAGTCCTGCACCAGTCCCGGCTGTCACTGCTGTTCACTGAACTGGCTCAGATGGATGGGTGGCTTCTTGGAGATAAGGGTTATCCCTTGCAGACATGGCTCCTGACACCAGTGAGAGACCCCACCACTGCTGCAGAGGAGAGGTACAACACCAGCCACTGAGCTGCAAGAGCCACCATTGAGCAGAAGATATCAGCATGCTTCCAATGCCTGGATAGATAGGGTGATGCCCTGTACTATGGGCCGAAAAGGCCAGCTTCTTTGTTTGCTGCTCGCTGTGCTCTGCACAACTACACACACAATAGGAGCCAGGCCTGGCATGATGAGGAGAGACGTCAACAGCATTCCTCCTCGAACTATGAGGACACTGAGGACCTACAACAGGAAAGGTGCATGGGAGGGCAGATGACAACCAGGCTCCGCATGCAGGGCTATCAGCAGGCTAGAGATGTACGGCAGTGGCTTATCAGACAAAGGTTGTCTGCTCCATAGGAACCGACATGAGCTCTGCAAGCCACACATCACCCTCTGTTGCAGTGCAGCAGTCCACATCTGCAGCATCCCTGTGTAAATCATTAGAGGCAGCAGCTGACTGAGCCAATGTCCATGTCACTGCTTCCGTGGAGACGCTCATGAGGAATGGCGGCATGGCAATGATATTATTGTATACATTGGCTTTCCTGAAGGGCCAACAGTGACATTGGTGCCACATGCTGGCACACATCATTCACACAGACAAAAGGACACACATGTTGGTGAAGAACATTTAGTGAAAGATGTATTTACATTGCTGTGACACCCATGCATTCCCATTCGTGTCAGTGTGTTCTCTTTAAACGCTTGCAAGTGCCCCTTCTGCAACCTCTGCACTTGCAGCCTGACTGGAGGAAGGCTGCTGATCTGATTGCCCTTTGGCTGTGGATGACTTTGGCGATTGTCCTCTGCGCGCAAAAGGCTTAGAGGGCCCCGGTTGGCTGGGGGAATGATTGTTCATCCTCTTCCGGCATTGAACTCTTTGACGCCGGATGGCCCCACGGCTACTCACCTCGTCTGCCACCTCCAGCCAGGCTGCCTTGGTCAGGCGGGAAGGCCTCTTCGTACCATTATCGGAAAAAGGACCTCCTGCCTTACCCGCACAGCCTGGAGGACAGTGAGCAGGGAAGCATCGCTGAACTGTGGGGCCACCCTGGAACACCCCTCTGCCATCCTCGGTTTTTGGTCTGGTCCTTTAAATGCAAAGGTGACTCCACAGTGTAACTGCTCTAACTTCAACTGCAACTGTTTTTCTTACACATGTTTGAAAATCAATGCAATCACATCCAGGGAGAAGACTCGGAGGGCGGAGTTCCGGACCTGTAAGTATAAAAAACTTACCTCGGGGATTCACGGCCTACATCCAGGGAGAAGACTCGGAGGGCGGAGTTCCGGACCGGTAAGTATAAAAAACTTACCTCGGGTAAAAAAAAACGAAAAATAAACTAAAAAAAAAGAAAAAGTGAAGTCACAGGAAAGCTGTGACCTGATTGGCTGGTAGGGAATTTGTACTGAATTTGAAAATAAAACATTGATGAAAATTGATTAAAACCGAATTAACTAATTAATTAATAAGTAGAGGAGTAACTAAACCAGAGGGAGGAGATTACTGTATTTAGTTAGCATTTAATATTTATAGTAGAAATCTAGCACTAGGGACCATATAGTTAATTGTAACATAACTTAGTAAGGATTTAATAAGTATTTATTTATTTTAAGTTAATTTATTAATTAGTGCAAGAAATGTCAGTTAGAGGGGTGAAGTGCTTCACCTGTGAGATGTGGGAGGTCTGTGACGCTTCCAGCGTTCCGGACGACTACATCTGCAGGAAGTGTACCCAGTTGCAGCTCCTCACAGACCGCATGGATCGGTTGGAGCAGCAACTGGATGCACTTAGGAGCATGCATGTGGCAGAAAGCGTCATAGACAGGAGTTTTAGAGAAGTGGTTACACCCAAGGTGCAGGCAGAAAGATGGGTGACTGCTAGAAGAGGCAGGCAGTCAGTGCAGGAATCCCCTGTGGTTATCCCCCTCTCCAACAAGTATACCGTTTTGGATACTGTTGGGGGGGATGGCCTATCAGGGGAAAACAGCAGCAGCCAGAGCAGTGGCACCACGGCTGGCACTGTTGTTCAGCAGGGAGGGACAAAGCGCAGAAGAGCAATAGTTATAGGGGACTCTATAGTCAGGGGCACAGATAGGCGCTTCTGTGGATGTGAAAGAGACTCCAGGATGGTATGTTGCCTCCCTGGTGCCAGGGTCAAGGATGTCCCTGAACGGACAGGGGGCATTCTGAAGGGGGAGGGTGAACAGCCAGCAGTTGTGGTACACATCGGTACCAATGACATAGGCAGGAAGAGTAATGAGGTCCTGCAGGGAGAGTTTAGGGAGTTAGGTAGAAAGTTAAAAGACAGGACCCCTAGGGTTGTAATCTCGGGATTACTCCCTGTGCCACGTGCCAGTGAAGCTAGAAATAGGAAGATAGTGCAGCTAAACACGTGGCTGAACAGCTGGTGTAGGAGGGAGGGTTTCAGATATCTGGACCATTGGGATCTCTTCAGGGACAGATGGGACCTGTACAAGAAGGATGGGTTGCATCTTAACTGGAGGGGCACAAATATCCTGGCTGCGAGGTTTGTTAGCGTCACTCGGGAGGGTTTAAACTCGTGTGGCAGGGGGGGGTGGGAACCAGAGCAGTAGGACAGCAGGTGAAATAACTGAGGGGGAACTAGTAAATAAGGCCAGTAAGACTAAGAGGAAAGGCAGGCAGGGAGATGTTGCTGAGCACAGTGGGACCGGTGGTCTGAAGTGCATTTGTTTCAATGCGATAAGTATAACAGGTAAGGCAGATGAACTTAGAGCTTGGATTAGTACTTGGAACTATGATGTTGTTGCTATTACAAAGACTTGGTTGGGGGAAGGACAGGATTGGCAGTTAAATGTTCCGGGATTTAGAAGCTTCAGGCGTGATAGAGGGGGATGTAAAAGGGGTGGGGGAGTTGCATTACTGGTTAAGGAGAATATCACAGCTGTACTCGTGTGGCATGAAACAGGGCTGTGTTCTCTCACCTACACTGTTTGGGATTTTCTTCTCCCTGCTGCTCTCACACGCATTCAAGTCTTCAGAAGAAGGAATTTTCCTCCACACAAGATCAGGTGGCAGGTTGTTCAACCTTGCCTGCCGAAGAGCGAAGACCAAAGTACGGAAAGTCCTCATCAGGGAACGCCTCTTTGCTGACGATGCTGCATTAACATCTCACACTGAAGAGTGTCTGCAGAGACTCATCGACAGGTTTGCGGCTGCCTGCAACGAATTTGGCCTAACCATCAGCCTCAATAAAATGAACATCATGGGACAGGACGTCAGAAATGCTCCATCCATCAATATTGGCGACCACGCTCTGGAAGTGGTTCTAGAGTTCACCTACCTAGGCTCAACTATCACCAGTAACCTGTCTCTCGATGCAGAATTCAACAAGCGCATGGGAAAGGCTTCCACTGCTATGTCCAGACTGGTCAAGAGAGTGTGGGAAAATGGCGCACTGACACGGAGCACAAAAGTCCGAGTGTATCAAGCCTGTGTCCTCAGTACCTTGCTCTATGGCAGCGAGGCTTGGACAACGTATGTCAGCCAAGAGCGACGTCTCAATTCATTCCATCTTCGCTGCCTCTGGAGAATCCTTGGCATCAGGTGGCAGGAACGCATCTCCAATACAGTAGTCCTCGAGGCGGCCAACATCCCCAGCTTATACACACTACTGAGTCAGCGGCGCTTGAGATGGCTTGGCCATGTGAGCCGCATGGAAGATGGCAGGATCCCCAAGGACACATTGTACAGCGAGCTCGCCACTGGCATCAGACCTACCGGCCGTCCATGTCTCCGCTTTAAAGACATCTGCAAACGCGACATGAAGTCCTGTAACATTGATCACAAGTCATGGGAGTCAGTTGCCAGCGATCGCCAGAGCTGGCGGGCAGCCATAAAGGCGGGGCTGAAGTGTGGCGAGTCGAAGAGACTTAGCAGTTGGCAGGAAAAAAGACAGAAGCGCAAGGGGAGAGCCAACTGCGTAACAGCCCCAACAACCAATTTTTTCTGCAGCACCTGTGGAAGAGTCTGTCACTCTAGTATTGGCCTTTATAGCCACTCCAGGCGCTGCTCCACAAACCACTGACCACCTCCAGGTGCTTACCCATTGCCTCCCAAGACAAGGAGGCCAAAGAAGACTGCGGGAGGACACCTCGGAGGGGTCATGCAGCGAGGCAATATGGGTGGAGCTCAGGAATAGGAAGGGTGCAGTCACGATGTTAGGGGTTTACTACAGGCCTCCCAACAGCGAGCGGGAGGTAGAGGAGCAGATATGTGGACAGATTTTGGAAAGATATAAAGGTAACAGGGTTGTAGTGGTGGGTGATTTTAACTTCCCCTATAGTGACTGGGACTCACTTAGTGCTAGGGGCTTGGATGGGGCAGAATATGTAAGGAGCATCCAGGAGGGCTTCTTGAAACAATATGTAGATCGTCCAACTAAGGAAGGGGCAGTACTGGACCTGGTATTGGGGAATGAGCCTGGCCAAGTGGTCGAAGTCACAGTAGGGGAGCATTTCGGGAACAGTGACCATAATTTCGTAAGTTTTAAGATACTTGTGGATATGGATAAGAGTAGTCCTCGGGTGAAGGTGCTAAATTGGGGGAAGGCTAATTATAACAATATTAGGCAGGAACTGAAGAATTTAGATTGGGGGTGGCTGTTTGAGGGTAAATCAACATCTGACATGTGGGAGCCTTTCAAACGTCAGTTGGTTAGAATCCAGGACCGGCATGTTCCTGTGAGGAAGAAGGATATGTTTGGCAAGTTTCGGGAACCTTGGATAACGAGGGATATTGTGAGCCTAGTCAAAAAGAAAAAGGAAGCATTCGTAAGGGCTAGAAGGCTGGGAACAGACGAATCCCTTGAGGAACATAAAGAAAGTAGGAAAGAACTTAAGCAAGGAGTTAGGAGGGCTAAAAGGGGTCATGAAAAGTCATTGGCAAACAGGATTAAGGAGAATCCCAAGGCTTTTTATACGTATATAAAGAGCAAGAGGCTAACCAGGGAAAGGGTTGGCCCACTCAAAGACAGAGGAGGGAATATATGTATGGAGCCAGAGGAAATGGGCGAGGTACTAAATGAATACTTTGCATCAGTATTCACCAAAGAGAAGGACTTGGTGGATGATGAATCTTGGGAAGGGAGTGTAGATAGTCTGGGTCATGTCGTTATCAAAAAGGAGGAGGTGTTGGGCGTCTTGCAAAGCATTAAGGTGGATAACTCCCCAGGGCCTGATGGGATCTACCCCAGAATACTGAGGGAGTCAAGGTAAGAAATTGCTGGGGCCTTGACAGAAATCTTTGCATCCTCATTGGCTACAGGTGAGGTCCCAGAGGACTGGAGAATAGCCAATGTTGTTCCTTTGTTTAAGAAGGGTAGCAAGGATAATCCAGGAAATTATAGGCCGGTGAACCTTACGTCAGTGGTAGGGAAATTATTAGAGAGGATTCTTAGGGACAAGACTTACTCCCATTTGGAAACAAATGAACTTATTAGCAAGAGGCAGCATGGTTTTGTGAAGGGGAGGCCATGTCTCACTAACTTGACTGAGTTTTTTGAGGAAGTGACGAAGATGTTTGATGAAGGAAGGGCAGTGGATGTTGTCTATATGGACTTCAGTAAAGCCTTTGACAAGGTCCCTCATGGCAGACTGGTACAAAAGGTGAAGTCACACGGGATCAGAGGTGAGCTGGCAAGATGGATACAGAACTGGCTCGGTCACAGAAGACAGAGGGTAGCAGTGGAAGGGTGCTTTCCTGAATGGAGGGCTGTGACTCGTGGCGTTCTGCAAGGATCAGTGCTGGGACCTTTGCTGTTTGTAGTATATATAAATGATTTGGAGGAAAATGTAGCTGGTCTGATTAGTAAGCTTGCGGACGACACAAAGGTTGGTGGAGTTGCGGATGGTGATGAGGATTGTCGGAAGATACAGCAGGATATAGATCGGTTGGAGACTTGGGCGGAGAAATGGCAGATGGAGTTTAATCCGGACAATTGTGAGGTAATGCATTTTGAAAGAACTAATACAGGTGGGAAGTATACAGTAAATGGCAGAACCCTTAGGAATATTGAAAGGCAGAGAGATCTGGGCGAACAGGTCCACAGGTCACTGAAAGTGGCAACGCAGGTGGATAAGGTAGTCAAGAAGGCTTACGGCATGCTTGCCTTCATCAGTCAGGGCATCGAGTATAAAAATTGGCAAGTCATGCTGCAGCTGTACAGAACTTTAGTTAGGTCACACTTAGAATATTGCATGCAATTCTGGTCGCCACACTACCAGAAGGACGTGGAGGCTTTGGAGAGGGTACAGAAGAGGTTTACCAGGATGTTGCCTGGTCTGGAGGGCATTAGCTATGAGGAGAGGTTGGATAAACTCAGATTCTTTTCACTGGAATGACGGAGGTGGAGGGGCGACATGATAGAGGTTTACAAAGTTATGAGTGGCATGGACAGAGTGGATAGTCAGAAGCTTTTTCCCAGGGTGGAAGAGTCAGTTACTAGGGGACATAGGTTTAAGGTGAGAGGGGCAACGTTTAGAGGGGATGTGCGATGCAAGTTCTTTACACAGAGAGTGGTTAGTGCCTGGAACTTGCTGCCGGGGGAGGTGGTGAAATCAGGTACGATAATGACGTTTAAGAGGCATCTTGACAAATACATGAATAGGATGGGAATAGAGGGATACAGTCCCCGGAAGTGCAGAAGGTTTTAGTTTAGGCAGGCATCAAGATCAGCACAGGCTTGGAGGGCCGAATGTCCTGTTCCTGTGCTGTACTGTTCATTTTTCTTTGTTCTAGTGAGGAAATCTGTGCTGTTATCGTGGCTTTCATCTATGACACATATTCACGTACACTTTGCTTCTGCAGCAGCTGATCATAATTATTGATGTAATATTTTTAGTTGGCAATGCAGCTAGAATATGAACTTATTTTTCTTTAAAGTTATGGTTCTTTACAGAGATCTTTTAATTGTATTTACATGTCTTTTCACATAACAGTTAGCAGAGAAATGAATACAGATTCCAAATGCATATTAGTGTGCAGCTTTTCACAGTCAGATAATTAGAAGCCCATAGTATGTAGATATTCTTCAATTGTGGTTTTATTTATGTTTTGTATTTGCCTTTTATTGAACAATTTAGTCTCACATCCTGGTAGGTGCAAAATTAAGATTATTCACCCAGGTGAATCACACCTTCAAGAAGGAATGTTTCACTTGAGCGGAAGACGGGGATCACAACTTTACAGGACACTGGGACACAGCAAGGTAAGTATGTAGCAGAAAAGCAGAAAGCGCTGGGGAAACTCAGCAGGTCTGGCAGCATTTATGGAGAGAGAAGCAGAGTTAACTTTCAGGTCTGTGAACTTGGTCAAGTTAACTCTGCTCCTCTCTCCACAGATGCTGCAGGACCTGCTGGATTTCTGCAGCACTTTCTGCTTTACTGTCAGATTGACAGCAGCCCCACTCTTCAAATGGGATGTAGGTATTTCTTTGGCAGCTGTCAGGAAGCAGGTGCTGGGGCACTTTAAATAGGGCCCCAGCACCTGCTACACAGCTGACAAAAGGTTCCTCACAACACCAGATGTCCCGCCTCTCCCCATGTAAAATGGGGGAGTGGGGGAGGTGACGCATCATAGTGATGCTAATGCGACCCTAAGCATAATGTCTCGGGGCTCTGCAGCGGCCTCTCAGTGTGGGCAGGCCACTGATTTCAAAGCTGTGATGTGCAGCGCGCTAATAAAATTCAGCCCAATTTTTCAGGTTTATGACCATAAGATTAGATTTAAGAAGGGTGGGAGCAGGTTTGTGTGGAACATAAACACCAACATGGACCTGTTGAGCGGAATAGCCTGTTTCTGTGCTGTAAGTACTATGTAAGCTCTGTAAACTCTGTAAAAAGTACAATGGAAGCAACCATTGGCTAAAATGTGCTAAAAGCTTCTGCTACATTGGCCCAACCCTTAACCTATGTTGATTGAATAAGTCTTTCTGTTTTTAATGGCAAAATGTGAATAATTGGACTTGGCTGAGGGGTATCACTCTTATTTCTAAATCAAAAAGATGTAGGTTCATTTCCTATGTCAGAACTTGAATACATAAGCTAAGCTGAGGCTTAGATACAGTCATGAATGCATTATCAGAGTTGTTTTTTTGGTTGAAGTGTTAAACTGAAACTCTCAACACTGAAACAGATCAACTGGACATTCATCACATTGTTGTTTGTCAACCTTGCTGTGTGCAGATTGGCTTTCACATTTGCCTATAGAATGGTAATTGCACTTCAAAAAGCATTTATTAGTTGTGCAGCATTTTGTGATGTCCTGAGGAACAGTGAAAGTGATTATATAAATGCAAGTTCCTTTTCTGTTCTCAAGAAATGCATGACATCTTTGGTGCATGGAGCTGCTTAAGAAGTAAGTAAAAAAGAAGCTAAATATAACAGAATCTGTCAATACAGTCTGGATATTGTTAATTCTTCATTGTATTTCAATACAATGTAACTGTAGTTGACCCTGTTAATAATTCTCAGCCCAGTTTGTAAACATGGTTTGGAACAGCAGCATGAGGGTAATTTTGACTTTTACCCAATTAAAGAAAAAGAAGGTACATGCATTTATATTGTGCATTCATGATCTCAGGTCTTTTCAAAACACTTCACAGCCTATGAGGTATTTTTTTAAGTGTAGTCACTGTTGTAATGTAGGAAAATAAAGCAGTTCATTTGCACACAGTCGAGTACCACAAACAGCAATGTGATAAATGACGAGACAATTTGCTCTAGTGGTGTTGGCTGAGAGAGAACAGTTGTGCAGGGCACCAGGAGAGCTCCCTTTCTCTTTTTCAAACAGCGCCATGTGATTGTTGATGTCCACCTGAGAGGGCAGAGGAGACCCCAGTTTAATACCCTATTCAAAAGACAGCATCATTGACAGAACAACCATCCCTCAGTATTGCAGTGAAATGTCAGCCTGGATTATGTGCTCATGTCTCTAGAGTGAGGCTTGTAAACACAAATGTCTGACTGAGAGGCAGGTGCATTGGAAAACACTGCTGATACATTGGAAAAACTCATTATAAAGTTTACTGGATGAATTACTCTTATTTAAAAAAAAATCCTCCAATGTTGAGCTTTACTGAACAAATTTCAGGTCCAAAATTGTATAACTTTGGCCCTACTAAAAGTTACAGTGTGGAATCAAAGGTACACTGAGTTGGGATGAGTGCACCTCTTAACAAATTCAATTTTAACTACTGGAGGCAACTCCTCAAATCACATTCAATCTGCAGCAAAATCTGAAAAAAAATTATCTTAAACTGCTAAAAAAAATTGAACATTTTGTTTTCACTTTGAGTGATCACCAGTTATTGAAATGTGTGAAAGAATGAGGAATAGGCAAGATTTGTCGTTTTCATTGAAAAATGGACAGTTACAGATGTTATCTCCAGAACGCCAGTAAAATCGTGGGAACATCTTAAAATCCCATCTAATAAAAATAGCATTTGGCCTATTGAGTCACTATAAAACAATGGGCTTAGTGATAAATTGATAGAAGCGTGGAATGCGATCCCAAAAACAGGAGTAAGCATTCCATAATCTGGTATAATAAAAATGGAAAAGCAAAATGCTGCGGATGGTGAAAATCTGAAATAAAAACAGAAAATGCTGGAAATACTCAGCAGGTCTGGCAGCATCTGTGGAAAGAGAAGCAGAGTTAATGTTTCCAGTCGAGGACATCAGAAAACAGAACGAATTTGACTTTGTTTGATCACCGTGAAACAGTGGCCTTGTGAATGAATAACTAAATAAGGTGTAGGGGGATTGCCATCAGTGCATAACCCCAAGCTTTCCACAGAATGTGGAAGAGGGTAGAATATTGCTCCTCGTGGCTGAAGTTAATGAATTAGTTTAGTTTAATTGGCGGGGAGGGGGTCGCTGAGATATGTTAATAATGGCTAGAATGACAGTACTGGCACGTTGTCTAATGGTTCATTTTCTGAACATCAAAACAAACCATTTGTTAGGCAGGATAAAGCATGGCTTTGTGTTAGTTAGCTGAGGGCTGAGTGTTATGGTTATAAGGATCAATGAGCCTGTAGCTGTTAGATTGCCCCCTGGCTACCGCTGTGTGCTAGTGCGGCTGGAGCCTGTCTCTTTGTGTGCAAGCTGGTGCCGCTCTCGTGCTCTCCTCGCTGTGTTACAGCGAAGCTCATCGGCTGCCGAAGGCTGACAAAACTACACATCTCTCTCTTGTAAGAGGAGGGGGGAAAGTCAAGAAATTTCCTTCACCTCGTGAAAAAATCTTTCTTACTGACTTGCTTTTAAAAAAAAAATCTTTAAGTATTACTGGACTGCAAAGCGGTTTCTTTTGGAAACAGAAAACTACAGGCTGCTGCTCTGCTTTTTTTTTTGGAGAGTTCTCATACTGTAGACCACAGACGGATGTGAGACAGGGAAGGTGTCTCTCCTCCCTCTCCTGTTTCATCTCTCTTTTTCTTTCTGCTGTCACGAACAAGCCAGAAAAAAAGGGGAGCTGCTGAATGTGTTCACTGCAAATTTCACTGAAATGGACGTGAGGTTTTATCTACAGACTGCTCCAGCTAACATCTCCACAGATACTCCCTGCCTGGGACCTTCACCCTGCTTAGATCCATACTATAGCAATAAGGTGATTTACTTTACTTTTCTTTAAAGCATGCATTGTTACACTTGTGTCTGTTTCAATGTTTCTGGAGTTCTGGCGCGATGCAGAGCTGCAATCAGTTTAATGTAAGCCTGAGAGAGAGCAGTGTTGAGCAGCCACTTGGGCTCTTTTGGCTGGGTACAATAAGGTGGTACTGATGAGTTTTGAAGCGCATCGTATTGCATTGCAAGTGAACGTTCAGGCCGGGATGTTAGCGGGAAATCTATGTATAGTACACCTCGCGTTTTGCAGCTTCCCCCCCCCCCCCCCCCCTTAATCATAGGATGTGTACAGTAGTGAGTGGTATGATAGTAAAACTGCATTGATGTCAATTAACTAGTTCCGATTCATTTTCTTTCATTATTGTGTCAGAAATTGTGACTGAACAGGTTGCGATCATTCTTGTGGTCCTGCACTGTCCGCGGATAAGCTAACAGTTGCCTTCTAAAATTTTAAAATCTCCGGACATGAGTGCAACTTTCTCAGGAACTATTTTTTCCATATCTGGTCATTCCAAATACAGTAATAGTAGGCTAAATGTTTCAAAGTAGTGATATGGTCTAATGTTCTACTGACTGCTACATAACAAGTGAATAAACTTTAAACATTTCCTTTAGATTCAGTTGACTGACTTTTTGGTGTATGTAGTATTTAAGCACGAAGGACGGAGTACAATTAAAATGAATCAATTATTATGGTGTCAGTTTACTCCCGTTGACAACGTATTTGCTTGTATTGGGTGGTTGGATTAGTTCAAATTAGTTTTAAGCTGTATGAAACCTACTGTTTGGAAAGTTTCCTGTGTACATCAGTACGAGCAATTCAAACAAGGCTGGTTATGGTATCTCTTGTGTAAACAGACAAAAATGGATGGTATGATGTTGTATGTGGGTCAGACTACAGGACAAACACAGAGGACCTTTCAGGAGCTGAGTGTAAAACATGATCAGAAATCATAAAACGGCAGCAAAACAAATCAAATGTATGTGTTAATATTCCCCAAACTAAAATGTACGTATGCAGCAGTTATTTCATTTGAACATCAATGTTTAATTTTCTATGATAATGCACATTAACTTAGGAATAGCAGTGTATAGAAAATCATACAATTGTCTAATTAATGTTAGATCATGAGGCAATAATGAATACATTTAAGTACAGATACAATTAACCTATTGCAAATGTTAACATTACGTTTGGTAGTATCAATTTCCTTTTAAGAGCATCTTCTTTGAAATTCTTATCAATTAAATTTTATGGTTCATTTTTATCATACAATCAATATTACCTTTGGCGATATTGAGTTTGGTAGAATTTACCTGTTAAAAGTTAAATTTCAGAATGTGATATGCACAGAAGAAGGTAGATCCTGAAAATTCAGGAAGAGAAAAAGTTACAATTTCAGTGGTGACATAACAAAGCTTTGTTACTCCTTTGTGAGCAGCATGATGCATCACGGACAGGTGCACTGTTAGGTTTTGGTAGCATTAACACTGCTCAAACAAGAAGGCAAACTCCAAATAAACAAAAATTGTCTTAGTTTTTTCTGTGTAATGTACATTTGAATATATGTCCACATGTACAACACACATTTTCCCTGTCTTTTTTAGATTGATACACACTCACCTTTAGTATGTTAGGTTTTTGCCCACATCTTCTGATGCAAAAAGATGCACATCATACACAAAAATGAAATCAAGCTTCATTTAGTAAAATGTTCAGAATCTAACATGCAGTATTTTATGTAGAAAAAGAGATCCAAAACTATTAAGATATGTGAAAAATTCCAGTATTTTGTAAAAGTGAAAGTAACAGGTATAGGTAACTTTGAGACTACAGTCTAGCCTCGGTGTTTAAGATTACATTTATAAAATGTCTCTTGGTTTATGATGTCACATGAACCCCAAGATTGGATTACAGCCTTGTAATTCATTCTCAAGTTTCCTTTGTTTTCTATGTCATTATCTAAAATAACATCTGAGTCTTCACTTGAATGAATGAAAAATGAATGAATGAAATTAATAATTTAATTTACTGAAAAAACAGGAAGGTGTAAAGTGCTCAAAGTTCATTTTCGTGTACTAGCAGGTTCTAGTGCTTATCCAAATGCCCAACAAATTGTTACCTGTTATACATAACCTATTATTTTTCACTTAGCACAATTCTCAAAATTGCGTCAACGTGCCAGTTATGAGCAAATAATTGTTAACTTGGCAGTGCAATATCTTCCCAGTGAATCCTAATCAGTGTTCTGATCATTGTTGTGTCCTTTCATTCAGTTTCATAGGATGCTGGTGATTTATTCAATTTGTTTTAGCGAAACTATAATTTTCTTTGTAAGCATTTGAATGTTCTGAGCAAGAATTGACCTTTCTGAGTAAATGGTGCTGGGTGCAGTTTTCTCCAGTCAACCATATATCATTAGTAGCTATGGTGAATTGCCCAGGGTTGCTCTTTACCAAGTAAAAAGCCATTTATTTTCAGTCTTTTAAATACCTTTTAACTTGTTGCAAAATACAGCAAATAACTAAAAAAAATGTTGCAGGAGTAATTTAGTAACTGCATGTATCGACTTTTCAGAGAACAGTAACATTTGAACAAATGGGCTATTTAGAAAAGTACAGATCGTATAATGTAATAATCACATTTAGTGGTTAATAAAAGAACCCTATCTACGCTCCCTTGATGGCTATAAAAAGCTGTTATGTTCATGGCATCATTTGGGATACAGCTGCTATGCTTTAATGATACATCATTGTCTGACTGATACACACAGAAGAGGTCAGACCTGAAGTGACCCTCAGAACACTTAACAAACTAATTTAGTTTTAAATAACATATTACTACTCCAGAAAGCTAAGTATTTCTGGCATCACATTGGACAGTCCCAAGTAAACAGATGTCAAGGAGGACAACTTCTATGGTGATAATCAATGGGAGCTAGAAAATAAAGATGTCCTCTAAAGTTATTATACGTTAAATTTTTGTTAATTCGAACCCTAAAATCATTAAAATTAACAGAGAATGCAACACTATCAGAATTTTAAGAAAATATTCATTTAATATTCATTGTGCATTTTAATGCAGGAGAATTTTATTCCTGCATTTAACTGAATGTTTAGGAAATTCAGTTTTATTTCCATTTCCAAGAGCATTGTTTGAGCATCTAGTTTTGCACATTTTAATTTCCATAGTAAGTTTTTTTTATTTTTAATGCATTCTCAATTACATTGCTTAGATACAGCACTTGTTTTCAAACATGTCATGTGTTAAAGCACTTGTAAAGATCAAACCGAGACAACATTTTAATCTGTTTCAATGGTTTTACCAACATTTTAAATAAACAGTAACCAAGTTACATTAAAACATTTTAAAGGAAACCACATGTGACATTTTGGGGAAGACTAGGATAGAAATGAGCATTAGATGCAGCTCTGTTTAAATTATTCTAGGTAAGTCAACAGGGGATGTTTTCTGTTAAAATATTCTGCTAAACAGAAAACTATTCAGGAACAGATCCTTAAGCAAAAGTAGTGTTACTTTAGTCTGATTTTCTTTGCATTTACAGCAATAAAAATCTATCTGAAGACAAGAAAATACTACTGATCCATTCTCTTATTCTTGTGTTTTGTAGTCAAGCTTTTGATACAACAATCCTAACAATCCTACTTTAATTTGTACCTTCCACAGTTATTTTGCATTATTTTCACATTGTATATCAATGCACAAGTGACACATTTTTCAGCTTCAAATCTTGCACCTTTTCAATTCACAGTTTGGATGATGGTGCCAGTTTTGCTGTGAGGTCTGTTTTGGCAGCTAATGAAGTTTTTATGTGATGAGTATTTCAGCAGCTGCTTGCTCGTGAATAAGAAATTATGTTATATTGTTAGTTTCAGACATGGTATTACCTTTTTAACAGAAAATATATACACCATTCGTCAGTGGTGAAGCAAGCCTTTTATTCTCTGTAGAGCTTAGCTCTCTGGCTGATGTGAACTAGAATGGCATTGGTTATATGGTCAGCAAATGAATAGGTCTACTTTGAATCTGGACTGCTGCCAATTTTGAGCAGACAAAAGAACTGACAAAAGAAAGAATTGCTAATGCAAACTAGGAACAATCTGGAAAAAAAAAACTAGTGACAGAAAAATGTTGACCATATGGCAGCTCTAAATTTCAAATTGTTAGGTATTTAATGTATCTTTGTAATATAAAAAATACATTTTGGGAATCCTTCAGCTGCAAAAGTTTCTGGTTCAATTTATAATGGCATTTATAAAGATTGCTGTTAAGTTAATCTGGTACAGTACATCAAAAATTAATTCTCAGTATGTGTTTTCAAACACAACAATGCACCCTGCAGGCTTTTTGCCAAGAAAACAGAGTTGTCCACAGTTGGAGTTCCTGTTTTCTAGTCTGTGTTGTAGTGGAAACAGTAGTTGATCAGCTATGCCATGCTTCATATGTGATACTCATTAGTGTATACTTGTCACTACTGTTACAGTAAAGATGCATCTGTGCTCACCTCATTTAGAAACATGAAACGTAGGGAGCCAAATTTTTTTAAGATCATGTCAATTGTACTTACTGGTAATTTAGGTGATGGTCATAGTTGTGTACTTTCTGACCTAACTGTTTAATAAGGTAAGCTGATCAAGAAGTACAATATGCAGTAGTTTTGAATAACTACCACAGACTGAATTTAAATTAAAGACATAAAGAGCGTATTTTTATGTAGTATCTTTCACATTCTCAGGATGTTTCAAAGTGCTTCACAGCTCGTGAATTACTTTTGAAGTTTAGTTATTGTAGTAGACAAACATGAGGCTTTTTGCCTCAATTTGTGTAGTCTTTAAAATCAAATTTAAACCTGTGATTTCCGTAAGCAAACAGTAACCAAAGAGAACACATTGTTTGAATAATGGCATCATTAACTTCCATCTTAATTTATGAAGTTTCCTTATGTTCTGGTAGAAAACATGGCACACAGCTGTGGTCGTCGATAATCTGAGCTCCAGTGATGGCCAGTGTTTGAAATTCTCTATTTGTACATATGAACATTTTTCTCAGTTCAGATCAACACTGGTGGGGCAAGAGAACAATTATTGCAATATGGGAAATGCAGGCACCTTTTAATCTCACTGGAAAATACAACTGCTGATGATGGGAAATAAACTGAATAGCATTTGTTTTGGAAGCTAAGACAGAGTAACTACACAACATTCTTACAGACTGTCCTACCTAGAGAAAGAGCTTAGCAAACAAAATGGGGTATAAAAACTAAATAAAACATGTCTTAATGTTAAGCTACTACTAATGATAAATAATACAATGCAAGGGTTAGATTGCTTTTGGAGAGCACCATACTAGCTTTGTGAAATTTATGATATATATTCCGTTAAGGGTTACAAGATTTTGGCAGAAATAGAGATAAAATTAACATTATAGAAGTTATTCCATAAAATAATAGGTGCATTGTTATGGTTGTTCCATTAATGGGATCTTAAAGATTAGTTCAGTCATTGAGTCAGACAGATGTAATGCTTTGCTTTTGGTGCTTATGTTCCTACTTTGATGAGAGGTTTGTTTCAGATAATGTATGCTTCCATTATAAGGCTTTTTCAGTTAAAAATGTGCTAACATATATTACCTTAATGAAATGGAACAGATAATAAAACTGAACCTCATAGATTGTGGTCACACATAAACAGTTGTGTTTGAGTAGTTTTACATTTTAAACATCATATTGACTTATGTTAATTAAATGTTGCTTTTGCAAAAGTTATTTGACAGCAAATGAAATGAATGCATCTCACCTACTGTACCAGTTCACTTTATCCAAAAGAAGAAATTAACAGTAGATGGAACAATTATCACTTGATTGCTTTCAAGTATACTTTTTAGTTCCTCTACATAAGAAACAATTATATAAAAAGCCTTTTGTAGTAAATGAGGTGGAATTGCTGGGCAAATACTCTTCTTTTATTAACTTCTAGAGGCCTGGCTTTGAAAGTAGCCTAGAGTCGTCCCAAGGTTCTTCTAAAATAAACCAGGCCTTGTGGGCATCCAGACCTTCCTTGTGAATCTGTGATGCCTATTAAATTGGTGCCTGTGGTTATATACAGCTCAGAAATTGCCAGCATTTCATGAGCATTGTGAATCTGTACTATTTAGTGTAAAAATGAGGGCTGGGAGTGGCAGAAGAGAAAAGCAGATAGTGACCATCCACTCACTATCATCCTCTCCAGTTCATCTTAATAATAATTTTCTAAAGGTTACAAAAGAATTGCATTGTGGCAGTGGGGCTGTTTCAGCCAACATGAGTCCGTAGCATGAACATGGCCCCAGTTTGGAATGAATTCATCCATTTACTCTGATAAATCTGTAAAGGTGTGGAATTATACAAAGGAGTCAAATGAGTATCGGAAAATGTTCCATTCTTCAGTGTTGCCATCTTTATCAAGAAACAAATATCAAAATCTGTAATCCATATTATAAAGAGGCGGATGATAACTAAATGATTGAGAATATTTAGTAGATTGCCCAATACTCAATTGTAATTGACAAAAACATGTATTTAGAAAATTTGTAAAATGTTAAC
This sequence comes from Heterodontus francisci, assembly GCF_036365525.1. Taxonomy (NCBI): domain Eukaryota; kingdom Metazoa; phylum Chordata; class Chondrichthyes; order Heterodontiformes; family Heterodontidae; genus Heterodontus; species Heterodontus francisci. Next base: position 107,860,449 of record NC_090375.1, on the reverse strand, counting down.
AAGCATAACATAACTATTATTAAAAGCTTCATCCTTTTTCAAACTTTAAAACATTCAGATCTGCTAAAATACAATATTATAAAATAATAAAACTGTTGTGTCTTTTAAATGCTTTGTCCTTTATCCATAAACAGGAGTATTAAATATAACGAGAAAAGAATTTAATGTTATTGTAAGGTTTCAAACTTTTCTCACATGTCAACATTTAAAAAGAGATGTCTTACTAATAAAGTTAATCAAGGTAGAATTTTTCCCTGCTTGTAACAAAGGCTGTTACTGTTTAAGTTCCTGTTCAGTGGTTAGTCTGTATGGTTCATTGAGTGTTGTCAAAAAGGCTTTTCTCTTGATTGACAGCCTCACAGGAATGTGAAAGGGGATTTTAATTGCATATCATCTGTTTATATCAGAAGGAGTGCATTGGCAGCACTCACTGCAATTTATTACTGCTGAGGTCCATATCTACAGGTCAGCATATAACAGTTGTGTGAATAATTTAAGAACTAACTACAATCCTGTAAGTGTATTACATTTTTTTAGAGTTGTTATTCAGCCAGTCAGGATAAGGAACACAAGATCATAAATAAATTGCCATCATTTGCATTGCAGAAACTATTTGCAGTAGCATTTTGAACATTTTGCTATCATCAGTTTTATTCAACCTGGATTTCATTGCCAGTGTTGACTCATGCAAATATATTTTTGAAATTAAGCCACAGAATGCAATACTGTGCAGGGACTTTCTAAACTGTGGGCTTTCAAACTTTGTAAAAGTAGTCAGCATTTTTTGGTAAAAATTGTTATCATTGCTATCTCATAGCATTAATGCATAGTGTTTAGTTTTATTATATAATTACTGACTGCAATGCAAATTAAATTGAAAGAATAATTTAGAAACATTTTTGCTACACTAACTTATTTTGCAATTTATTTACTGAAAATAGTCTTTCAGAACTTAAGCATTTAGATGATAACAATTTAGTTAGTGAAATATGGGGCTGAATTTTACCAGCCCCTCAACGCTGTGGGGCGCAGCAGTGGGGCCTGTTAAATTCTACGGGAGAGGCCCACCTCGACCCCCGCATATTACCGGCAGCGGGGGGACCTCAGTGCAGCCCCAGCGGGGCCTTCATCTAAATATTAAAATTAACAGAAATTATATGTAAATGCACTTACCTGCTGATGGCGGCCGTCCCACACCGATTTTACGGCCTCCGGGGGGGTGGAGTTGGGTAAGGGCCTCCATAACCTAAGTATTTATTTAATAAAAAATAATTATAATGCACCTTTAAAAATGTAAATCTTTGCTAAGGGCTTGAAGCTCTTAAAAAATGGCACTGGCACCTGTGCAGTGGCACCAGACACCGTTGCCGGGGACGCGGTGGCCATCCCCTCTATGTCATTGGGGGTGGCTGCTCCGCCCCCTCTATTTAAATCAGCCCCTGCGCGTAATATCGTGGGGGCTGTGCGGCAGAACTTCCCTGTCGGAAGGCCGCTGCTCACACAGCGTGCCGCCGCGGCATTCAGTGCGCTGATAAAATTTAGCCCATTGGGTTTTATTAAGCAATTTAGTGTTTGCCAGGCAAGTAGGTAGCATGTTTAAAATTTTACGCTGTCCTTACTAGTGTCATGCCTATCGCTAAATCTGACTTTAATTCTAAATCTAACCCTGAGTCTTATCCTAATCCTAGATCCAAAATTAACTCTTAAATCAAACCCTGTCCCTAAAACTAACCCTGAGCCTCAGTGTAGCTCGAAATCTACCCCTCCCTCAGAACCCTAATTTTAATTCTATTGGCACAATTGACTAACTGCTGATACTGAAACTGAAGGAGAAAGGCCGCTCAAAAAACTACACTGGCACGAAAGTGAGTGTCTATTATGATGTCTCTCTATGACGTGGGGGAGTCTTGAACTTTATAGAAGCATAGGTGCACTGCCTTGAGGTAACTTTGTGCCTCAATTTCAGAATTGGTGATTAATTGATCACACTGTTGCCTCCTGCAAAAGTATCTACACAAGTTCAAGCATTCTGTATATCCTACTACATCCATGGTATCGGCATTAAAATAGCCCAGGCAAGAGTTAATGCAAATACGTCAACTTGGTAGGAAAATAAAATTATAATGTTTAGTATTATTTTGTAGATAATTTCTAACTTCTGACCTTTGCACTTCAAAATATTGCCCATTTCGAAATGTCCGGGGCTGAAAAGAAGCCTCAGAAGGAGACAGCCCATCCGGGGCCATCAACAGGGGATCCAGCTGAGGTTAACTGTTGGGCCCTATTAACAAGTTGCTAGTTGACATCATGACTATAACAGTCAGGAAGTAGGCATGAAGAGGTTGCCTGGCTATTAAAATTGGGTGTTGTGGATATTCACTGGTTTGAGAAAGTTGGGGGGGTTGTAGGTGGGGGGTGCAAAAGGTAGGTCTGGGCAGGTAAAGTCTACACTTCCCTTGTGGGCCCTGGAGGAACACTCCAGGTCCTCTTGACCCCACAAAGAAAAGAATTAAACTTATGTGAAGGCACCTCTTTTCCTGTTGCTCTTCCTCCCACTAGCTTCAGCCTGTCAAGGGAGCTGCAGCCACTTCACCACTAAGGCCAATATGAATGTGGTAGTCTGCATATTTAAAGAAGGACTTTAATATTTCCATTGGTGGGATCAGGGCAAGAGGACAGCAGGAGAATCTCCCACTCCATTTTACATGCCCTCTGCCCACATTTTGGCAGGCGGGGGAATTAAGGTTTCTCCTGTTATCTTTAGCCATACTGCAACATGAGCATATACATGTGCCCTAGATTCCTTAATGTATTTTGGTATTTCTGACAATCTTCTAGTATGACAACAACCACAACTTGTATTTATATAGCACTTTTAACATGATAAACCGTCATTCTAAGGTAGACAGTGGGCTGGATTTTAAGAGCCCACTGCCAATCTCGGCGGCGAGCTAAAAAAAGGCGGGCTGCAAGCTGAAGAGCCACTGCAATCTTAAGCGCAGCGGCTCATTTAAATAGCTGGGGCGGTCCACCCACCCACCCACCCCCTCCCAATCACGTGGAGGGGGTGGGCTGTCCATTCCCGGTAATGGCGTCAGCTGACTGTACGCAGATGCTGGCGCCATTTTTAAACGGCATCAGCCCTTTCGGCATATTTACATTTTTAAAGAAGGATCCCCCAAAATTAAATAAATAAATTTCTAACACCCCTTTCCCACCACCCACCCCCCAGTAACAATTACAGTAACTATTTGCCCTCCCCTGCCCAAAGCCCTTAGCTTTTACATCTGATCCTCCCCCAAATCTACACAAAGTTTGTTCAACACTTTCCACCAGCTCCTACACACATTACGTTTGTTCCACCTCATTCTCCCCTCTCCCCCACCGTACTGACAAACTTACCTCCTCCCCCCTCTCCACCAGTGTGGCGCCGCGTTTCCCCGGATGGCTATCTGAAGGCCCAGGAGTGCCAGCCGCCATGCCAAAGATCGCGGCGGGCCCTCAAGATCCGAGGTATATGTACTTAAATTGATTAATTTTATTGATTTGCATATTTTAATTGTGGTCCGTCGCTCAGCAGTTGGGGTGCTGACACGGAGCCTCACTACCGCTGGGAGGATGGGTTCGGGCCCTCCCAGCATCAAGGTCTATGATGGGCCTCATCCGGGGCCATCTTCAGGCCCCCACAGCCACAGATCACAACGTCGAGGGCTTGTTCAAATCCAGCCCAGTGTGTCAATATCTGAGCTGTTGGCTGCAAGTGTCAGATGAAGTGATGGTGCTTCTTCATCAAAGGTCAGGTGCAGTTGTCATTCCCTCCATAAGGTTGCAGTGGCTGGTCAGGTGGCAGTTCCTGGGAATCTGAAAGCATAAGTGCAAAAGGGGAGGGTAGGGGGGAGAGAGGAGAGGTGAGATGGAAAGCAAGGTGTCCATGGTGTTATAAAGAACAAAGAACAAAGAACAGTACAGCACAGGAACAGGCCATTCGGCCCTCCAAGCCTGCGCCGATCTTGATGCCTGCCTAAACTAAAACATTCTGCACTTCCGGGGACCGTATCCCTATATTCCCATCCTATTCATGTATTTGTCAAGATGCCTCTTAAACGTCGCTATCGTACCTGCTTCCACCACCTCCCCCGGCAGCAAGTCCCAGGCACTCACCACTCTCTGTGTAAAGAACTAGCCTAGCACATCCCCTCTAAACTTTGCCCCTCGCACCTTAAACCTATGTCCCCTAGTAACTGACTCTTCCACCCTGGGAAAAAGCTTCTGACTATCCACTCTGTCCATGCCACTCATAACTTTGTAAACCTCTATCATGTCGCCCCTCCACTTCCGTCGTTCCAGTGAAAACAATCCGAGTTTATCCAACCTCTCCTCATAGCTAATGCCCTCCAGACCAGGCAACATCCTGGTAAACCTCTTCTGTACCCTCTCCAAAGCCTCCACGTCCTTCTGGTAGAGTGGCGACCAGAATTGCATCAATATTCTAAGTGTGGCCTAACTAAAGTTCTGTACAACTGCAGCATGACTTGCCAATTTTTATACTCTATGCCCCAACCGATGAAGGCAAGCATGCCTTGACCAAGGTGGGAGGAGTGCACTGTTTTTTGTAGCTCCACTTCTCCACAAGTCACAGCATATATTCAAATGTTACTGATACAGTCAATCATCGACTCTATTTTTATCCTAGAATAAAATACACCAGCCAGGTTTCTTTAATAAACAACAAAATTATCAGTTTATTAGAAAACAAGACTTAACCAGTCATGAAACGAAGCATTAGCACACAGATTGAAATATGAAAGTTACCTTTTTACCCTAGCCCCTCACGCATGCACACACACCAGTTAACCAAAAAATAGAGATTTTCTTTTTAGACCTCTGTTACCAAAAAAAAGACAAAAAAGAATACTTTGGCCAAATACTTGCTAATTCTTGAAGAAAAAAGAGAAGATTTGGAAAGATGTCAGTTGTCCCTTTTTGGTTTGGCATCCCAAATACACGTAGATGGCTGTCACTGGGATCTTTCTAGAACAGTTCTTTTCAGGCGACATTGAAGATCAGTTTGGCAGGCTTTCCAGGAGTAATGCGGCATCAGGGGTTTCAGGCAGGCCATTCAGGAGGATTGCAGCATCAATTTCTCTATTTCTTGCACTCACTTCAAAGAGTTTCTCAAAGAGATGGAAAAGTGGTAGGCTTTTCAAAGAGATGGAAGAGGGTACTGATGTTGACTGCTCTCTTGGCTGTTTTTTTCCAACTGCCTTCAACACAGTTCACACCCCAACACACTGTCCAAAGCGAAACCAAAAACAATATCTTAAGAGTCAAGCCTCCTAACTCCTATAAATCTTGACCTGTCACTTCTCTGTAAACCTATTCACCAAGTTAAAAAGCCCCTGCTGGGTATTTATCTGAAAACAGGTGACTTCCAGTACTTGCTTACAAACAAAGTCCAAAAGACCTTCTGATGACCTCTTTTCAATGACCTCGTGAAAAAAAATCCATGGATTTTTTTTAAAATTCATTCATTGGATATGGGCGTTACTGGCTAGGACAGGATTTATTACCCATACCTAATTGCCCTTAGGTGGTGGTGCGCTGCGTTCTTGAACCACTGCAGTCCATTTGGGGTAAGTATGCCCCGGTGCTGTTAGGAAGGGAGTTTCAGTATTTTGACCGATGACAGTGAAGGAACAGCGATATAGTTCTAAGTCAGGATGGTGTGTGGGAACTTGGAGGGGAACTTGCAGGTGATGGTGTTCCCATGCATCTGCTGCCCTTCTCCTTCTAGGTGGTAGAGATCGCAGGTTTGGAAGGTGCTGTCTAAGGCGCCTTGGTGCGTTATTACAGTGCATTTTGTAGATGATACACACTGCTGCCACTGTGCTTCAGAGGATGGAGTGAATGTTTGTAAATGGGGTGACAATAAAGCGGGCTGCTTTGTCCTGGATGGTGTTGAGCTTCTTGAGTGTTGATGCACCATCTAGGCAAGTGTAGAGCATTCCATCACACTCCAGACTTGTGCCTTGTAGATGGTGGACAGGCTTTGGGGAGTCAGGAGGTGAGTTACTTACCGCAGGATTGCTAGCCTCTGACCTGCTCTTGTAGCCATGGTATTTATATGGATACTCCAGTTCAGTTTCTGGTCAATGGTAACCCCCAGCATGTTGATAGTGGGGGATTCAGCGTTGGTTTTGCCATTGAATGTCAAGGGGAGATGGTTAGATTCTCTCTTGTTTGAGATAGTCATTGCCTGGCATTGTGTGGCGCGTATGTTACTTGCTATTTATCAGCCCAGGCCTGGATATTGTCCAGGTCTTGTTGCATTTCTACATGGACTGCTTCAGTATCTGAAGAGTCACGAATGGTGCTGAACATTGTGCAATCATGAGCGAACATCCCCACTTCTGACCTACTGATTGAAGGAAGGTCATTGATGAAGCAGCTGAAGATGGTTGGGCCTAGGACACTACCCTGAGGAACTCCTGCAGTGATGTCCTAGGACTGAGCTGATTGGGCTCCAACAACCGCAACCATCTTCCTTTGCGCTAGGTATGACACCAACCAGCAGAGAGTTTTCCCCCAATTCCCATTGACTCCAGTTTTGCTAGGGCTCCTTGATGCCAAGGGCAGTCACTCTCACCTCAGCTCTTTTGTCCATGTTTGAACTAAGGATGTAATGAGGTCAGGAGCTGAGTGGCCCTGGTGGAACCCAAACTGAGCGTCACGAAGCAGGCTATTGCTAAGCAAGTGTCGTTTGATAGCACTGTTGACGACACCTTCCATCAAGTTACTGATGATTGAGAGTAGACTGATAGGGCGGTAATTGGCTGAGTTGGATTTGTTCTGGTTTTTGTGTACATGATATACCTGGGCAATTTTCCACATTGCCAGGTGGATGCCAGTTTTGTTGCTGTACTGGAACAGCTTGGCTAGAGGCGCGACAAGTTCTGGAGCACAGGTCTTCAGTACTATTGCCGGAATGTTGTCAGGGCCCATAGCCTTTGTCGTATCCAGTGCCTTCATTCGTTTCTTGATATCACATGGAGTGAATCGAATTGGCTGAAGACTGGCATCTGTGATGCTGGGGATTTCAGGAGGAGGCCGAAACGAATCATCCACTTGTCACTTCTGGCTGAAGATTGTTGCAAATGCTTCAGCCTTATCTTTTGTACTGATGTGCTGGGCTCCCCCATCAGTGAGGATGGGGACATTTGTGAAGCCACCTCCTCCAGTTAGTTGTTTAATTGTCCATCACCATTCACGGCTGGATGTGGCAGGACTGCAGAGCTTAGACCTGATCCGTTGGTTGTGGGATCGCTTAGCTCTGTCTATTACATGTTGCTTAGGCTGTTTGGCATACAAGTAGTCCTGTGTTGTATCTTCACCAGGCTGACACCTAATTTTGAGGTATGCCTGGTGCTGCTCCTGCCTTGCCTTCCTGCACTCTTCATTGAACCAGGGTTGATTCCCCAGCTTGATGGTAATGGTAGAGTGGGGGATATGCCGGGCCATGAGGTTACAGATTGTGGTTGAGTACAATTATGCTGCTGCTGATGGCCCACAGCGCCTCATGGATGCCCAGTTTTGCACTGCCAGATATGCTCAAAATCTAACCCATTTAGCATGGTGGTAGTGCCACACAACATGATGGAGGGTATCCTCAATGTGAAGATGGGACTTTGTGGTGGTCACTCCGATCAATACTGTCATGGACAGATGCATCTGCGACAGGCAGGTTGATGAGGACGAGGTCAAGAAGGTTCTTCCCCTCTTGTTGGTTCCCTCACCACCTGCCACATACCCAGTCTAGCAGCTATGTGCTTTAGGACTCGGCCAACAATGGTGCTACCGAGTCACTCTTGGTGTTGGACATTGAAGTCCTCCACCCAAAGTACATTCTGCACCCTTGCCACCCTCAGTGCTTCCTCCAAGTGGTGTTCAACATGCAGGAGTACTTATTCATCAGCTGAGGGGGAGCAGTAGGTGGTAATCAGATGAAGGTTTCCTTGCCCATATTTGACCTGATGCCATGAGACTTCATGGGGTGCGGAGTCAATGTTGAGGACTCTGAAGGCAACTCCCTCCTGACTGTTTACCACTGTGCCACCACCTCTGCTGGGTCTCTCTTGCCAGTGGGACAGGACATACCCGGGAATGGTGATGGCAGTGTCTGGGACATTGTCTGTAGGGTATGATTCTGTGAGTATGACTATGTCAGGCTGCTGCTTGACGAGTCTGTGGGACAGCTTTCCCAACTTTGGCACAAGTCCCCAGATGTTAGTAATGAGGACTTTGCAGGATCGACAGGGCTGGGTTTGCCATTCTCTTTTCCGGTGCCTAGGTCAATGCCAGGTTTCATGGCCATCATTAGACTAGCTTTTAATTACAGATTTATTAAATTCAAACTCCACATTTTGTTGGGGTGGGATTCAAACCCATGCCCCCAGACCAATACTCTGGGTTTCTAGTCCAGTGACAATACCACTACGCCACCCACCTTCCTTTCCAGTTATCCCAAATAAAACAATGTCCATAATTCTAAAATACACGAGTCCTCAAAAAAAAATGAACAAAAAATATAGAAGCACTGTCGTAACAATGGTCACACCATTTGCAGCATGCACTTCATTCCAAATAGTATGATGAGGATGAGGTGGGATTTGAGAGGGGCATAAGGCAGAGACATACTGTCATCCTGAATGTTCTCAGCACCCTGGATGCAATGACCTCCATCACAGCTGTCTCCATGATGATGGACACTGAGATGAAGCTGGCGTCCTTGTCCCCTCCAATTCTGCTCTGCCCACTCCTCTTATGGAGCACCTGGTCCTGCAAGAGAGTGAAGAATGTCACTGAATGTGTTGCAATGTGTTTGGGTGGTGCCTGCCAGAGCTGGGTGGAACACTACCTAGAACTGTACTCCAGGGAAAATGTTGTCACTGAGACCGCCCTCAATGCAGCCCAGTCTCTGCCAGTCATGGTTGAGCTGGACATACAGCCAACAAAATCGGAACTCAGTGATGCCTTTGATTCTCTAGCCAGCGGAAAAGCCCCTGTGAAGGACGGCATTACCCCTGAAATCATCAAGAGTACCAAGCCTGCTATACTTTCAGCATTGTACGAACTGATTTGCCTGTGCTGGGACGAGGGAGCAGTACCACAGGACATGCGCGATGCCAATATCATCACCCTCTATAAGAACAAGGGTGACCGCGGTGACTGCAACAACTACCGTGGAATCTCCCTGCTCAGCATAGTAGGGGAAGTCTTCGCTCGAGTCGCTTTAAACAGGCTCCAGAAGCTGGCTGAGCGTGTCTACCCTGAGGCACAGTGTGGCTTTCGAGCAGAGAGATCCACCATTGACATGCTGTTCTCCCTTCGCCAGCTACAGGAGAAATGCCATGAACAACAGATGCCCCTCTTCGTTGCTTTCATTGATCTCACCAAAGCCTTTGACCTCGTCAGCAGACATGGTCTCTTCAGACTACTAGAAAAGATTGGATGCCCACCAAAGCTACTAAGTATCATCACCTCATTCCATGACAATATGAAAGGCACAATTCAGCCTCATCAGACCCCTTTCCTATCCTGAGTGGCGTGAAACAGGGCTGTGTCTCGCACCTACACTGTTTGGGATCTTCTTCTCCCTGCTGCTCTCACATGCGTTCAAGTCTTCAGAAGAAGGAATTTTCCTCCACACAAGATCAGATGGCAGGTTGTTCAACCTTGCCCATCTAAGAGCGAAGACCGAAGTACGGAAAGTCCTCATCAGGAAACTCCTCTTTGCTGACGATGCTGCAGAATCATCTCACACTGAAGAGTGTCTGCAGAGACTCATCGACAGGATTGCGGCTGCCTGCAACGAATTTGGCCTAACCATCACACTCAAGAAAACGAACATCATGGGACAGGACATCAGAAATGCCCCATCTATCAATATCGGTGACCACACTCTGGAAGTGGTTCAAGAGTTCACCTACCTAGGCTCAACTATCACCAGTGACCTGTCTCTCGATGCAGAACTCAACAAGCGCATGGGAAAGGCTTCCTCTGCTATGTCCAGACTGGCCAAGAGAGTGTGGGAAAATGGCGCACTGACACAGAACACAAAAGTCCGAGTGTATCAAGCCTGTGTCCTCAGTACCTTGTTCTATGGCAGTGAGGCCTGGACAACGTACGTCAGCCAAGAGCGACATCTCAATTCATTCCATCTTCGCTACCTCTGGAGAATCCTTGGCATCAGGTGACAGGGCTTTATCTCCAACACAGAAGTCCTCGAGGCGGCCAACATCCCCAGCATATACACCCTACTGAGCCAGCGGCGCTTGAGATGGCTTGGCCATGTGAACCGCATGGAAATTGGCAGGATCCCCAAGGACACATTGTACAGCGAGCTCCCCACTGGTATCAGACCCATCAGCCGTCCATGTCTCCCCTTTAAAGACATCTGCAAACGCGACATGAAGTCCTGTGACATTGATCACAAGTCGTGGGAGTCAGTTGCCAGCGATCGCCAGAGCTGGCGGGCAACCATAAAGGCGGGGCTAAAGCATGGTGAGTCGAAGAGGCTTAGCAGTTGGCAGGAAAAAAGACAGAAGCGCAAGGAGAGAGCCAACTGTGTAACAGCCCCGACAACCAATTTTTTCTGCAGCACCTGTGGAAGAGTCTGTCACTCTAGAATTGGCCTTTATAGCCACTCCAGGCATTGCTTCACAAACCACTGACCACCTCCAGACGCTTACCTATTGTCTCTCGAGACAAGGAGGCCAAAGAAGATATAGGTGGGTGTGAGGCTGGCAGCATTGGTTTGTGTGGGTGAGGTGGAGTATCTGAATGTTTGGCCTGAGTCCTGATTGCTGGAGATTGTTGCTGGATTAATGATGGAGGTGTGGTGCAACGAGCAGTCTGAGTAGTGGGTAAGAGATGTCATGTGAAGATGCATTGACTGACCTTGACCACCCAGTTGAGGTTATTAAACTTCTTGTGGCACTGCTGCCAGACTCCGGAATTGTTCTCCCTGGCCGCCTACTCCCATTGGGGCGGCACAGTGGCGCAGTGGTTAGCACTGCACTCACAGCTCCAGCAACCCAGGTTCAGTTCTGGGTACTACCTGTGTGGAGTTTACAAGTTCTCCCTGTGACTGTGTGGGTTTCCTTCGGGTGCTCCGGTTTCCTCCCACAGCCAAAGACTTGCAGGTTGATAGGTAAATTGGCCATTATAAATTGCCCCTCGTGTAGGTAGGTGGTCGGAGAATGGTGGAGATGTGGTAGGGAATATGGGATTAATTTAGGATTAGTATAAATGGGTGGTTGTTGGTTGGCACAGACTCAGTGGGCTGAAGGGCCTGTTTCAGTGCTGTATCTCTAAATAAAGTTTAAACATTCCCTTTCTCAGTGATTGCCTTGAGGGCCTCCTGGCTCCCTGTAGAAATATTGTGTCTCTCCTTTCTACTTCTTGTACTGATGCCTCTAAGGTCACATCAGAAAACCTGGGAGCCCTCTCTCTTGTCTGTTGCTCCATTTTCTGTGCTTTTGCTTCTCTCTGAGTTTTCCACAGTCTACAGCAACTTCTGTGCATTGAGTACAGCTCTCCTTTAAGAGGGGCAGGCTGCCTTTAAGATGTGCAGGCTAGCTGAAACACATATTAACCAAGCATGCTGCTGGGCCCCCCTTTCAGCGTGCAGCCAGTCAGTGGCATGTTCGATGCTGGGCTGCACGCTGAAATCATTTAGGTGAGGAGGCATCATGAGTTTACGTGCTGTCTGCTTCAATCGGACCAGGCACGGAGTGATCGTGCATTGCAATCCCCTCACCCGAAAATGGGCCGAAATGCATTTTCTCCCCTGCGCCTTCAATTAACGCTCATTTTAATTCTTTTAAATGGAATCCTTTCACTTGTTTTGCTCAGGCTATCCAGTGCATTATGCGGCTACTAGTCTGTAGTAATCTTTTTTACTTTCTGTAATGTCACTTTGTGAAGACTCTTATTCAGTGACATTAACAGTCATGAATTTATTTCTGACACCCATGATGGTCCTTCAGCTAATTATATTTAGTGTTGTAGTTCAGTGATATCATGATATTCACTGTTGTTCACAAACCCCAGATTTTTAAGGTAGTTCCTTGTAACTATCAACTGTAGAAGTGGGCAACTGAGAAGGCAACTTATTATTGCAGATTAGTAAATGCTATGTAAAATTTAAATTTACAGTTCTTATTAGTCAGAGCCCAGTAATAGGTTGCACAGTTTCAAGTCATTATTATTGTGCAATATTTAAATCCCACTTCAAATAGCTGTGTACCAAGCTAATATGCCCTAATTAATGTGAAAGATGGAAGGAGTAATTAGATTTAAAGAAATAGATACGATTAAAAGAAAATTAACAGATCAGTTCAAAAGCAAAAATATTAAATTGCATTTATTTAGCATGTATGACATAGAAAAATGCCCCACTGCATTTCAAAGAGACTTAAGGGAAGAAATGGATGCAAAGTCAAAGAAGTAGTTATTAGGAGGTACGATCAAAAGCTTGGCCAAGAGATGACTTTAATGAGTGTGTTAAAGGAAGAGATAAAGGTGTCCACTGCCTTCATGTTGTGCCCATCAACTTCAATATCTTGCATCGTAGTATTTGTGCTGTCACTCAGGGCTTTTGCCTCTGTCCAAGAAACCAGTGGACCACTTGTGCTTTACGCTGTCCAATGTGTCCAGAGGAGAAGGGCGACATCACTTGTGCAGGCCAGGTCAGAAAAAGATGTCTGAGTGATGTTTGTGCTGATGATGCAGTCAATGATCCAGCCCAATGCATGACAGAACAGAGTTGGAGCCAGGACAAACCTATGTCTTGCTGCAGGTCTAGTGTTAAATCTCTCAGACTTGTGGTTCCCCAGTTGGACTCTTACTTCTGGGTCATAATGTAGATTTTGAATTAGTCTCAGGAGGATTTCAGGAACACTGATACCTCGTAGAATGTTCCATAGGGCATTTTTTGTCAGAATTAAAGGCTGCCTGAAGTCTACCTTTGTGACTACTAGACGGTAGGAACATAGGAAATAGGAGCAGGAGTAGGCCATTCAGTCCATCGAACCTGCTTCGCAATTCAAACAGATCATGACTGATTGTCTACCTCTATGCCATTTCCCCCCGCTATTCCCATATCCATTGATGTCATTAGTATCCAGAAATCTATCAATTTCTGTTTTGAACACGCTCAATGATTGAGCTTCACAGCCCTCTGGAGATAGAGAATTCCACAGATTCACCACCCTCAGGGTAAAGAAATTCCCCCTCATCTCAGTCTTAAATGGCCTTCCCTTTATTTTGAGACTGTGTCCCCTGGTTCTAAACTCACCAGCCACAGGTTATTGAATTTGCCATGAATCTCAAACACCAAGCGTAGAGCAATGATAGCATCCAGTGCAGGTCGCTCGTTGGTGAAACATCATTATTCAGAATGGCAGTGTTTCATTAGAAGTGGCTAAGCTGAGCAAGTAGGGCATATGCAAGATATTTCCAGGAACACAGAGTTATTGGTCGATAACTGCCACATTAAGTGCATGGGTCTTTATCTACCGAGGTATAAAACTGTCATCAGAGGGCTTTCGTGGTCCAGGAATATTGAGCAGAATCGGTTTAGCAGCTTTAGAAATGAAAGATCTGGACATGGTCTGGAGTCAACCGAAGGTGAAAATCCTCGTCAAAGCACAGATCTGTCAGACCTCCATCCTTCCACTACCTTTGTATGAATCTCAAAGATGCCCTTTGGGGCCGGGTGAGAGGCGGGAAGGCTACCAAAATGGTGCGGGAAGTGGTCGGGTGGTGTGCCCAAAGTCTTCCCAACACCAGGCCATTTTGCCAGTGGTGGGAAAGATGGCAGACTGGCTGCCTGCCAGGAGCCCAATTGAGCCACTTAAGTGGCCAATTAAGGGCCTCTTCCCGTCTCTACAGGCATTTTGCCCGCTTCAGGAGGGCCTGCCGCCGTGTGGGGAGATTGCCCAGTGAACCATGGTAGCCTCCCAGTGGGTTCTGGACAGGGGACCTCCTTTTTGCACACTCCATGGCCCATGGAGGGGCCCCCCAGTGGCAATGGCCACCCCTGCAGCAATGGTGCCACCTGCCCTCAGCGACCCACCACCTACCCCACCCGATCCCCAGGCCCGCCTGCCTGGCCCCAGTGTCTTTAGACCCCGCTTACCTTTCTTCAAGGTTGCACAGCAATCGATGCACCCTCATCCTGTAGGTGCAGCGCCAGCAATGGCCACCGGTAGTGGTGGCGCAGCTAAAGCTGCTGATCTGCGTCTCTGATAGGGACGGCTGCTCTTGGGGGTGGGCCCCTGCCCTTAATAGAATGGCAGCCCCTGCAGCAGTCACTTACTTTGCTGCCGTCAGCAATATGCCGCCTCAGGGTCCTGCTGCCAGCTGAAGCGGGCTTGCCTCCTGCTTTCGGCTCTGGGGGTGGGGACTTCTGCCTCCTACATAAAATTCTGGCCATGGATGCTGCTTAACCCAAGACATCAAGGGCTGAATTTTCCCAGCATGCGGGGATGGGCATGGTGGCAGGGAAACCAGGAAAATGGGGAGCCGCATTGGGGGATGGCTCCCTGACGCATTCCCACCATCAGAGAAGATTCCGAGGTGTTCTTATGAATGGTCACAGACCTGAAACGCTAACTCTGTTTCTCTCTCCACAGATGCTTCCAGACCTGCTGACTATTTCCTGCATTTTCTGTTTTTAATTCCTAGTGGCGGACTGGGAATCAGATTAGCTGACTGATCCACGGAGGCAGGCAGCCAATTACGCTTTGTTAAGGCCCCATTTTGGGGCAACTTTGTGGCCTCACTGGCATTTTGCCACAGATTTCCCCCACCACGTGTGGTGGTCACCAACACAACAGAGGCGGCCTCCCTGCAAAAGGCTGGTGGATCATCAGAGCTGGAGATTCCATGCTCTATTGATGGGGCTGCGAGCATGAAAGGCTGCAATCATGACTGAACCTGATCCAATGGAGGGGTTTCCCCTTCATCCCTATGGATCTGCCCGCCTAGATTTTGTTCATTTCTGCACTGCTATGCAGCCCAGTGAGGGCGCTTCCATGTTGAGGTGCCCTTACAGTTCCCTGACCTGCCTCAGCAGCACCCACCTCTTCTGGTGTGGCTGTCGAGGTTACGGAGCTGCCAACCTTCTGATTGGGTCTGCAGCATCGGGAGCCTGTCTCTCGTGTTTAATAGGGTGATCGCGGAGGCGGCCAATTAGGAGACTTCCTCCCAGAAGATTGCTGAGACGGTCTCACTTCCAGCAAGTGCGGTTTCAGGACCCCCATTTGGTCTCAACATCGGGGTCCCGAAGTCCATGGCAAAATCCAGCCCCAAGAGACATATGCACTGTCAGAAGCAAATGCTGCAAATGAGATCATTTGACGTCCGCCAGAATACATTTGTAACAACGCGAACTGGACTTCAGAAGATCAAAGTCATCATTAATCATCGCACGGTTTGGCCACCTGGCCTGTTTCGTAGACAAAGTTCCCATACACCTGTCACTGAAGATCGGAATCAGTGTCTGGAACGGACTGGATGTGTTCATGGCATTTTCCTTGATAAAGGATCAGTAATGAGCCAGTTGAACTCTTGAACGCTCAGGTAGAAGAGACTCAGGAAGAATGGTAGTGGAAAAAAGAAGCCATGATTATCTTCGTCCTCTGGGTTGATCCTAGAAGAGTGGTGGAGGAATGTAAGGTCTGGTAGAGCATGATGTGGTCTAGCTGCTGGATAACTAAATCTGTTTGCAAATCTTAGACTTGAGAGATCAAGGATGTGGATGTACTGCGGTATGGATGGGATGAAAGATAATGAATTTTTTCTAGGGATAAGGGCACAAAAGATGGAGATGCAGGAGTATTTGAACAAATTAACAGATGCAGAAGTATTATGGCAAATGTAGGGCCAAAAGTTAGACAGTTAAGGGTTTGAAAAATACAGCGGTAAGTGTCTTAAGGGAGAGTTTTTCCAGGGGCACATGCAGGAAGTGGGGTTGGAAGTAGACCAGGGAATGTGGTTATTGAGGAATAAAAGAAGGTGGTCAAAGATGTCAGTGAACAAGACCATGGAAGTAGAGAGACCATGGGAGGTGGCAAGGCCTAGGGAGTGGCCATGAATATAGAAAGCAGAGATTATTTGTTGCAAGAGTTTTAAGGAGAGCAAGAGAATGGTGCATTCAGATGAGGGAAGGCAAGAAAAAATGAAATGAAGCTTGGAATCACAGGGATGAGGAGTTGCTCAGTGTGAAAGCTGTGGGAGGAAAGGAGGAAGGATATTTGGTAGAAAGTCAGGATATGGCTTGGGGAGACCGAGACAATGGGGATTTTAAAGGAGTGGTGGAAGGATTGAAGTAATGAGGTGATTGAAGGAGCAGAAAGTGCCGGAAGAGTTGAGGTGTGACTTGCACATAAAGGCCATCATTTGGGTGGGGACTTACCAGCCAGACTGGTAGGTTTTGTTGAGGAGTAAGGTATTGCCACCCATGAGCCAAAGCCAAGACGTCCACAATGAGGGTGTGGATGGAAAGGACCTTGTCTGCAAGTGAATAGATTTCATAGAGGCATACGGATAGTAAGTGTTGTCAACACTGCTATCAAAAAACACTTCCACAGCATTAACCTGCACACTGACACTCAGTTTGGGTTCCGCCAGGGCCACTCAGCACCTGACCTCATTACAACTTTGATTTAAACATCGACAAAAGAGCTGAACTCCAGAGGTGAGGTGAGAGTGACTGCCCTTGACATCAAGGCAGCATTTGACCGAGTGTGTTATCAAACAGCCCTGGCAAAATTGAAGTCAATGGGAATCAGGTGGAAAACTCTCCACTGGTTGGTGTCATATCTAGAACAAAGGAAGATGATTGTGATTGTTGGAGGATATCGCTGCAGGAGTTCCTCAGGGTAGTGTCCTAGATCCCCCTTCTTCAGCTGCTACATCAATGACCTTTGCTCATCATAAGGTCAGAAGTGGGGATGTTCGCTCATGATTGCACAATGTTCAGTACCATTCGCGACTCCTCAGATACTGAAGCAGTCTGTGCCAATATGCAGCAAGACCTGGAGAGCATTCAGTCTTGGGTTGATAAGTGGCAAGTAACATTCGCGCCATACAAGTGCCAGGTAATGACTATTTCCAACAAGAGACAATCTAACCATCTCCCCTTGACTTTCAATGGCATTGCCATCACTGAATCACCCACCATCAACATCCTGGGAGTTACCATTAACCAGAAACTGAACCAGACCAGCCATCTAAATACTGTAGCTACAAGAGCAGGTCAGAGGCTTGGATTTCTGATGTGAGTAACTCACCTCCTGGCTCCCCAAAGCCTGTCCACCATCTACAAGGCACAAGTCAGGACTGTGATGGAATATTCTCCACTTGCCTGGATGAGTGCAGCTCCAACAACACTCAAGAAACTCGACACCATCTAGGACAAAGCAGCCCACTTGATTGGTAACCCATCAACCAGTTTAAACATTCACTCCCTGCACCACCGACGCACAGTGGTAGCAGTTTGTACCACCTACAAGATGCACTGCCGCAACTCACCAAGGCTCCTTAGACAGCACCTTCCAAACCTGCGACCTCTACCACCTGGAAGGACAAGAGCAGCAGATGCATGGGAACACCACTACCTGCACGTTCCCCTCCACGTCACACACTATCCAGACTTGGAACTATATTCCTTCACTGTTGCTGGGTCAAAATCCTGGATCTGCCTTCCTAACAGCACTGTGGGTGTACCTACACCACATGGACTGCAACGGTTCAAGAAGGCAGCTCACCACCACCTTCTCAAGGGCAATTAGGGATGGGCAATAAATGCTGGGCCACAATTCATAAAAAAAAGTAGAAAGGTGCATTGATTATTTATCTGCAGGCAGCATTGAAGGATACAGTAATGGGTGGAATGAGCAGGTCAGAAATTAGGTTGGTGAGGTTAGCCCTTAAGAGTTGCACTGAATGAGATGCTTTGGAGAGTTGGATGAGAGAGTTTGGATTGCTGCTTCAAAGGAAGAAGTGATGGGTGCTTCATGGTCTCTTTGGAGAATGTCTAGAGAAGCACAGCAGGTAACCATGGGCTTATTCTAGGGGGGGATTGAAGCTTGGAATGTCAGTAGAAGAGTAGGAAGGCAGGTGAGTACTGAGACTCATTTTGAGAGATTGGAGGATATAATCTACCTTAGAGGAGGGAAATGAAAGGTGGCATAGCCAGGTGACAAGAAGTGGGGGGAGACAGGTGACAGGAAGGGAAAGAAACAGGGGAGAAGCACTCAAGAGGAGCTGAAGGAAAAGTAAAATGAAATAGAAGTAATGGGCTCAGGTCTGTACCAGTAATGAAAATGCACACACAAATAGGCATCAAGGGAATTTGGATTACATAGGGATGGCAGAGATTAGGGACAGGACTTTCCTGACAGGCTTCTGAACCCCGCCATCAGGCTCATATGGGTGTCAGAAGCCACAGCTGTGGGAAACAGTCACTCAATGTGATTTTCACTGGAGCGACCAATTAATGACCAGAAGGTGGGCTAGCTGTCCAATTAAGGATGGCAGGCAGGCTCTCGAAGCTGGAGGGCCAATCAGAGGCCTTCCAGCTTGAAAGCAGCAGCAGGAAACAGTGGAAGGTAAGTAAGGGAAAGGGCACTTCAAAATGGAGGCACCCTCTCTCAAACTTTTTTAAAGTTTAAATAAGAAATGACTTTTGCAGCCAAACCACCAGTGTTGGGGTGGGGGAGCCCCTCTACAGGGCGGCCTGTAGCTACTGCTCCACCCAGGCAGGCAGGGAGGGCCTCTCAGTCTGCCGGGAGCACCGGCTTTCTGGCCTGCTAAACTGGCCTCCGCTGCCTGCAGGAACTCCGAGGTTGTCTGGAAAATTCCAATTGGCCTTTTTTAATTGGTCTTGAGTGGCCCTTATCGAGCCTGATTGGCTACCCAATGCGTGTGGGCGGGGTAGTCCTGCTGACCCCCATCCCGCCTCCGTGAAAATGGCCTGGGCCTGGAGGGAGCTGGGGAACTGGCACACTGGCCAGAGGCGCTATTTTTAGCACCTGCCTGCCTCTGTTCCCAGCCCCTTTGGGGCAACAAATCAAGCAGTCAATGAAACATGACCTGGTCATAAAGAGATGACAGGAAGGAGATAATTTTTAAAAATCGTTAAAAGTTCAAGTAGTGGATGAAGCAAACTTGTAGACAACATAGTCACTTCATAGTGTCCAAAAACTAACGTCCGGGTTCAGAGCAATTTGTGGAGTGGGAATGGATCCAGGAGCCATCTAAAGTTCAGAGTATTAGCGAAGTGGAATCAGAAGACCATGAGAAACACAGAGTAGAGGTTGATCCAGCCAATATGTGTTGTAGCCTCAGGTGTTAATAATGTTCACCAGTCAATCTGGTGGATCAACAGTGAAGACCAGGGAGCCTGGTGAGGGTGAAGGATAAAGGCACAGGAGCTGGTCTAAGGAACAGATATTGGGCTATGTTAAACTTGAAGAGATTGAGTGGCAGAGCACAGGCTTGGCAGCCGAGGCATACTGTTGGGATGGGAAATGTTCTCCGTACAGATGCCATTAACTTATAGCTTGAACTTGTAAATTGAGTTACGTATACCCACTATTAAGATTAGGGAGTTTCAGAGAGAGAAGATTGAAGAGGATGGGCAAAGGATTGCAGTGGTTAGTCAGAGATGGAATTGCAAAGGAAAAGAATTCAGTGAGAAGCTGCTAGTCTGGGAGCCACCTTGCAGAAATTTTACATCAGTGCAGTAGCGAGCTTCTAAATTGCTGCTTGTAGAAGTAAATGATCTATAATTTGGATATAAAATAACAGGTTTGGCCTTGAGTAGCAGCTGTTAGTGTTGGGCTTTCAACTTCAAGGCTTGAATTTGAATCTCCAGGTCCTATTTGAGTTGCATTCAAGCTTCCCCTGGAGGCTGCTTGCCAGTGCAGCTTGGCTATGTAAGCTAAGGAGAGGAAACATTTTGTGGACTCTTCACCACAGTGCTCAAGCCTCTTTTCTGAAGGTTAACCATACTGTGGCATTGATGATATCCATTGACATGCCCATGGTCTGGACCAGCTCGCTGCTTGCCATTTTGAGGAGGACAGCTTTAATCAATGTAAATGCCTATCTAGATATATACTGGTTCAAGTTTTGATCTTGCTTTAGATATTCTTGTCATTACAGCGATGCTAATCACAAAAACAACTTGCACTTATATAGAACCTTTAATGTCAGAAAACACCCCAAAGTGGAGTATTCAAAAAAATCGACATCAGGCCAAATAAGGAGGGCCGATCAAAGATTGGTCGAATAAGTCAGTTTTAACGAGAGTCTTAAAGTGGGAGAGGAAAGTGGAGAGACAAAGAGATTTAGGGAAAAAAATTCCACAATATAGTGCCTGGATGGCTGAAGACCCAGATGCTAATGGTAGGGTGAAGGGAGGAAGAAGTTATAGCGTCTAACCACTCCTGTAAGTGGTCTGAACATTTTACATTTAGGTATATGCCCGCAGTACCCAATATTTAATTATATGCTAGCATAACACAGTGATGCAATTATAGTACCCCCTTGTGATCTGAATGGGTTTTTGTGTTTTTCACACATTCCCCCTTGTGCAGCTATCCAGACTTTTCAAAGGCTGAAATAGCACAAGGCAGGATGAGGCCAGGTTACTTTATTTAATAACAAGTGAACAACAGTTAGGGTCAGATTCACTTAGTTTAATCACTACAAATTATCATTATGTAATAATACAAAATAGTGAACATGCTGTCCTTCCCTACATCAGTGCGTTATCTTACATGACTTAAACAGAATTCTAAAAGCTTTCCTGGATCCTAATCTTCTGAGTCTGATGAATGCTTACCCTCATAGCATTTTGTTTTGTAAAACAAAATCTGGCTTGTCAGTTAATGTTCTCATCCAACTTTTATCTCCTCGTGTTCACAGCTAGAGATGAAGACATATGCCAGACAGGCCCTGCTGAATGCTTGGGACTAAGGATTTACTGACATAATGGGTGTGAAGTGTTTATTAATGACTGAGACAAGCTAACGAATTGCTTATTGTTTTTCAATCTTTGAGGAAACAACTTCAAGAGTTATAACAGAATGAATAAGGATAGTGCACCTCAGTCATAGTCACATAGGATGTCATGTGTAACTTTGATTAGGGCGGTCTATTATAAAACAGTCTATCTGAGTTATCACTGCAAGTCATCTATTCATTTAACTTGCACACAAAGGGCTGAATTTTGTGCGGCCGTTTAAGGCGGGACTGGTGGCGCGGGGGATGAAGAATTGCAGCAGCGCTGTCTGCCCTGAAATCCAGCATTGTTATATAGTGTCCCGATTTTGTTAGAGGAGGGGAAGTACCATGGCGGAATTGACACCCCAACGTGACAGGAACCTATTTTTAAATTGTTGAAATGCTGTTTAACATGAATTTAAATGTAATAATCTCCAATTTAATGAGTGGACTGTGATTTTGTAGATGGCGTGCAGCACTCATGTGCCTTCAGCTTTGCGACCGTTAAAAGCTGGTGGCACCAAGGCGAGAGGCCTCAGTGCCGTGACAGGGAGGTATCCTGACCATTGCAACATAGGGGAAGTGGTGGCTTTTGAGGTTATTGTTGCACTGCTGATGTAGGCTCTGCAAGAGGGTATTGTGTATCGGGGGCTTTGCAAGGGGGTTGTGTCTATCGGGGGACTTTGCAAGGGTTCAGGTTGAGTGTATGTATCATAACTGCTGTGTTACTGTGTGCGGTGGCTCACACTGCTGCAAAAGATGGTGGCCCATCAGTACGTTTGAATTCTGAGGTACATCAGGCATTCCGCTTGGCAAATAGCGATAAGCATAGTTGCCAAGGCAGGGTCGTCTCTACATCTGAAGCAATCCGAAGGCCCCAGGATATCTGCCGATTGTCTCATATGCCCTGTGTTTTTGGATCCCCTTGGCGTGTTGAGGCCCTTCTGACAGAGGCAGGCCCAAGAGGCAGCTGCGCCTGACCCTGAAGCTGCACGTATGGCAGAATGTCTACAGGACTCGCATCACCTACCTCCAGCTGTCTGAGCGACACTGTCAGTGAAGACTACAGCTCTCCAGGGAGGCTGTTACCAATGGATGCTGCCTTTTGCAGGACGATTTGCGACCTTTGGGATTTAGGGGTCACCCTATGCTAGTGGTCCTAAAGATTAATGTGGCACTAAACTTCTACGCATCTGGATCTTTCCAGGGATCCACCGGGGACATGTGTGGGGTCGTCCAGGCTGCAGCCCACCACTGCATTAAGGAGGTGAACAATACCCTGTTCAAGAGGGCCGATGACTATGTGCACTACCAGACTGACCCTGACAGTCAAGCCGAGAGGGCCATCAGTTTCAGGGCCATAGCTGGATTCCCACAGGTGTAAGGTGTAATAGATTGCACACATGTAGCCATCAAGTCTCCCATGGACCAGCCAGCCGCCTTCATCAACAGAAAGGGCTTCCATTTAATAAACATTCAACTGGTCTGCGACCACTGAAAGCGTTTCCTGCAGGTGTGTGCCTGCTTGCTGGGAAGCAGCCATGATGCCTATGTACTTCGACAGTCCCAGGTGCCTCCACTTTTAAATCTTCCTGCTCGCATTCAGGGATGGATTCTCAGGGACAAGGGCTACCCATTAAAGACATGGCTACTGATGCCTGTGAGGAATCCGCACATTGCAGTGGAGGAGAGATACAACATTTGCCATGGCTCCACCCGAGTAACCATCGAGCAGGCCATTGGGCTGCTAAAGATGAGGTTCCGCTACCTCAATCGATCTGGTAGAGCCCTGCAGTATGTCCCAGTGAGGGTCTCGTGTAATCTAGCTCTGCAGAGGGAGGAGGCCTTACATGAGGCGTATATGCCTGAGCGACAATCATCCTCTGATAAGGAGGACACAGCGGAGAGACAGGGGAAGGCAGCAATGAATGATGATAACAACACGATGTAGACTAGACATGTTGAGTAACGTGCAAAGGATGCAAGAGACAACCTCATAATAACCCGCTTTCAGCCACCCTGATGTCCACTCACTGAGAATCCGATAAAGACTGAACTTCATGTATGTAGTCTGCCGCTTCCTTTTCATCTGTGTTCCCTGAATGCCGACCAGCTGTAATGCATGCTCGTGCCCATGGGAGAACAAATGTTAATGAGATCTGTAGTCACATTGCCATGATAATGAGGGTTGTGGCCACATTGGTGCTATACTGAAGGGTAGGGTGGAAGTCAGAAGTTCACAATTAAGGCATGATGAAATATGGGTTTCACACAATGATGGTTCATGATTGGCACAAAAGAACATATTTGCAACACCTGTGAATCCCCAAGTGTGGCTAGGTGCTTTTCTTAATACACTTGCAGGTGCTCCTATGCGGTGTGACCCCTGCACTAGCAGCTGTGCTGGAGGCAGGCTGCTGATCAGGATGCCCCTTGGCCTGAGATGACTTCAGTGACCGACCTCTGAGTGCCTGAGGTCTGGAGGGCCCCAGCTGCCTAAGAGTTTCCTGCACTAGTGCAGGACTCTCCTCAGGTGCCGTGGCTGCTGGAGCTGGTTTCACTGGCGGAGGAGCTGAGGAGCTAATGTCCACACTTGGAGTACCCTGAGGGGAGCCCCCAGATGTGGAGGGCAGCCTCTCCTCCCTTTCAAGACTCGCTGGAACATCATGCTCACCAGAGAAGCACGAGGAGTGGGAGAAGTCTCCAGGCTCCTGGTCCTACTCTCGCCTTGCCACTGCTGAGTTGAACTCATGGCCAAGGCGATAGTGTGCAGGTCCTGGCACATCTGTGGAATCTGGCTCTCCATGAGGGTCGCCAACCCTTTGATGGAGGAAGCAATGCGCTCATATGCTTGGGACATAGCAGCAGACATGGCATGGATGAACTGCTTCATCATCTGCTCATGGCTGTGTATGGCCTCTGACGTCTCTGCCGGATGTTGCCTTACCTTTCCCTGCAATTCCAGCATGTTTTGCGCTGACGACACCAGAGGCTCGTCATCAACCTGGGGCTCAGCATGGGCCTGGCTACCCACAGTCCTCCAATTGTCAAAGGCCTCAGCGGTCTCAGCCTCAGCCAGCTGCTCGGGCGCATGTGCAGTGCTGTGCCCAGCTGGTGACCCTGATTATAATGCTGATCGATTACCCACCAAGGTGAAAGTATCTGCACTGGTGGAAGGTACAGGAGAGTCATGGGATGGTGCATCCTCTGAGTGGTCCTCCTTCTCCAAGGTTAACTGACGTCCTTCCATGGCTGCAGTCTCCTGTGAACGCCGACCAGCATGCGAGAATAAAAATGTGTGGGTTAGTCTGAACATATCCCATAATGGCAAACATGCCTGAGGTGACTCTCCATCATTCATGAATATTGAGATGAACAGCAATAATCTCTTACGCAGGGACTCCAGTATCCCCGTCAGATATAGTGCATCCACAGGGGCTCCCCACCAGTTCTAAAGCCTCTTCCTCAGCCGGCTTAGACGACGAATGTCAGGCACTGCTCCACCAGTCCTGGCCGCCTCCCTCCTGTTATGGGCCCTCTTCACTTGCAGGAGGAAGGATGGAGAAATTATAAATTGGCATAAGTTCTGCTACTATGGATCCCTCATTCCCAACTGGGAGATCTGCTATACTTTATGCTGACACTGCCAAGAGATTTACTGGGGGCGTGCTATGAATGACAGAGGCGTGTGACCCAGCCATGCATCTGTCATTGCGCTGGCATTTGCACCCTCACCATGTCGCATACCCTGCCGCGCAGTCACAGGCAAACCCAAAAAGAGCATTGGAACGTAACACTCACCTTGGCTGAACGCAGAAGGTCATTCACCCTCTTCCTGCACTGGACCCAGTTACGTCAGGTGACCCCACGGCTGCTGACTTCCTCTGCAATATTCACCCAGGCTTGCTTGGTCAGGCGGGAGGACCTCTTCTTGCCATCACTGGGGAAGAGAACCACATGCCTTTCCCTTGGAGCCTGGAGGAGAATTAGCAGGGACACATCACTGATGCATGGGGCCACCCTTGGTTTGCCCTCAAAAATCCCATCCACTCTTCCGAGGGGGGTTTGTTGGTGTTGGAAACAGTGCTGTGAAATTTTATGCCTCACAGTTCACAGAACGTCTATTGACTGCAAGGCAGGAGTGAATGCAGGGCTGGCAGGCTTTTAAAGATGGCACCAGCACCTGATCTTCTGTCAGCTGATACTGTAATCGGCGTCTCACCTCCAACCCCTGCCATGTGATTGGGGGTGACCGGTGCCTCCATTATGTTATATGGCCGCTCGCTGGGTAATCACAGCAGTGCAGCTGAACATGTGACGCACAGGACCACTGCCTATTTCTAGGCTGGGGGTAGGGTCATTTAAGTCAGCCCAAAAATACAAACCAAAGGCATTATTTAATCTTAAAACTTAATTTATTTATTGTGTCTCCTGTGGACCGCTTCAACTAGAATAGTGACTAGGTTCAGCTCATTGAATTCTCAATGAACAAAGCCCGGGGTAAAATTAAACTTTAGCAGGTGAGCAAACAGGCTATAACAGATCTTCAATGGAAAACAACGTCTGGCGAGCTGTATAACAGGTGGCTCATCCATGCCCGCCCGTTTTACACAGAGTTTGAAATTATTAAGAAGCAGTCCTGGGAATTTAACCCATGGCAATCAGTCCAGGAAGTAAACATTACAACTGGTTAGCTACTGATCTGTTCATTAAAATCTTACAAGACTTGTAAAACAATATTTTATGGAAATTATTATGCTGGTACAGATGTAGTGGAATAAAAAGAGTTTGTTTTAAACTTCTAGAGCTTTTGCTTTTGAACCGTCAAAGGCTTGAATGCTATGGAGTTAACACCACATAATAGTGAATACTCACTATGTTTCATGTTCTACAATCTCAAAATTGAAAATATATTTTCCCAATCAAATGTGTAATAGCTTATATAGAAATAAAATCAGTTCCTTAAATGATACAAATTCAATTTTTCCCCACCCTTCAGCTCCAATTAAATTTGTGCCACTTGGATTTCCAGAAGGCTTTTGACAAGGTGCCACATAAAAAGTTATTGCACAAAGTAATAGCTCATAGTGTAGGGGGTAACATATTAGTATGGATTGAAGATTGGCTGGCTGGCAGAAAACAGAGAGTATGCATAAATGGGTCCTTTTCTGATTGGCAGGATGTGATGAGTGGAGTCCCACAGGGGTCTATGCTGGGGCCTCAACTTTTTACAATTTATATCAATGACTTAGAAGAGGGAAGCGATGACATGGTAGCTAAATTTGCAGATGACACAAAGATAGGTAGAAAGTATGTTGTGAAGAGGACATAAGGAGGTTGCAAATCAATATAGGTAGGTTGAGTGAGTGGGCAAAAATCTGGCAGATGGATTATAATGTGGGAATATGTGAAGTTGTTCACTTTGGCAGGAAGAATAAAAAAGCAGAGTATTACTTAAACAGAGAATGGCTGCAGAATTCCGAAGTGCAGAGGGATCTAGGTATTCTCGTGCAGGAGTCACAAAAAGTTAGTATGCAGGTACAGCGAGTAATAAAGAAGGCTATCCTTTATTACAAGGGGAATTGAAAATAAAAGGAAGGATGTTATGCTTCAGTTATACAGGGCATTGGTGAGACCGCATCTCGAATACTATGTGCAGTTTTGCTCTCCTTATTTAAGGAAAGGTGTAAATGAATTGGAGGCGGTTCAGAGGAGGTTTACTAGATTGATATCTGGAATGAGCGGGCTGTCTTATGAGGAAAGGTTGAACAGATTGGGCTTGTTTTCACTGGAGTTTAGAAGAGTGAGGGGAGACTTGATTGAAGTTTATTAGATCCTGAATGGTCCAGACAAGGTGGAGGTAGAAAGGATGTTTCCTCTTGTGGGTGAGTCCAGAACTAGGGGGCACTGTTTTAAAATTAGGTATTGCCCTTTATTTTGACAGATAAGGAGAATTTTTTCTCTCCGAAGGTTGTCCGACATTGGAATTCTTTGCCTTAGAAGGTGGTGGAGGCAGGGTCATAGAATATTTTTAAGGTGGAGGTAGATAGATTCTTGTTAGGCAAGGGAATCAAGGGTTATCAGGGGTAGATGGGAGTGTGGAATTCGAAACACAACAGATCAGCCATGATCTTATTGAATGGCGGAGAAGGCGTGCAAGGCTGAATGGCCTATTTCTGCTCCTAATTCGTATGTTCGTATAAGGTCAGAGGTGGGATGTTCACTGATGATTGCAGTTCAGTACCATTCACTCCTAAGAAACTAATGCAGTCTGTGTACCTGGAACTGGACAACATTCAGGCTTGGCTTATAAGTGGCAAGTAACATTCGTGCCACACAAGTGCCAGGCAATGACTATCTCCAACAAGAGAGAATCTAACCATTTCCCCTTGACATTCAGTGGAATTACCATCACTGAATCCCCCACCATTAACATTCATTGATCTGATACTTAACTGGACCAGCCTTATTAACCCTGTGGCTACAAGAGCAGGTCAGAGGCTGGGAATTCTCAGGCGAGTAACTGGCCTCCTGACTCCCCAAAGCCAGACCATCATCTATAAGGCACAAGTCAGGAGTGTGATGGAACGCTCTCTACTTGCCTGAATGAGTGCAGCTTCAACAACACTCAAGAAGCTCGATACCATCCAGGACAAAGCAGCCTATTTGATCAACACCCCATCCACCACCTTCAATATTCACTCCCTCCACCCCAATGCACAGTGACAGCAGTATGTACCATCTACAAGATGCACTGCAGTAATTTGCCAAGGATCCTTCGACAGCACTTTCCAAACCTGCGACCTCTACCACCTAGAAGGACAAAGGCAGCAGATGCATGGGAACACCACCACCTGCAAGTTCCCCTTCAAGCCACACACCATTCTGACTTGGAACTATATTGCCATTCCTTCACTGTCGCTGGGTCAGAAACCTGGAACTCCCTTCCTAACAGCACTGTGGGTGCTCCTGCACCACATGGACTGCAGCGGTCGAGGAAGGCAGCTCACCACTACCTTCTCAAGGGCAATTAGAGATGGGCAGCAAATGCTGGCCTTGCCAGCGATGCCCACATCCCATGCTTTTGTCAGGCGGCTTTTCTCGGGCCTGTGCCGCCAGCTTGCCAAGGGTAAAATCCCTGTGGCGGTGGGCGGAGGCCCTTAAGTGGCCATTAACTAGCCAATTAAGGGCTTTGATTGGCCTGGGGCGGGCAGGCCATTTTTTGCTGCCACTGTCTGCATAAAGTGGCGGCAGAGGCGGGAGGGGCTCGGGAACGGCTCCCCAAGCCTCCCGCTCCATTTTACGTCCCCAACCCCGCCACCTTCCCGCTCTTTGGTGGAAGTGGGGGGGCGTACAATTTTGGTCAGTATTTCAGGTCAATGACCTTTTGTCAGAACTAAAAAAAGTTAGAGATGTAACTAAATTGAAAGAAGTACAAGTAAATCACTATTTCATCTTGAAGATTTATTTGTACCAGTGATTTAGTTGTACTTCTTTCATTTTAGTATACTGTATCTGCTGCTTACGATGTGGTCTCCTCTACAGTGGGGAGACGAAATGCAGATTTGGTGATTGCTTTATGGAAGACCTCCATTCAGGCCACAAGCATGACCCTGACCTGCTGGCTACTTGTCCTTTTTATTCTCTGTTGCACTCCCACTCTGACCTCCCTGTCTTTGGCCTTCTATGCTGTTCCAATGAAGCTCAATGTAAACTTGAGGAACAGCACCTCATCTTTCAATTAAGCACTTTACGGCCTTCCGGGCTGAACATTGAGTTCTACAATTTCAGATCATAACCTCTGCCCCAGTTTTTATTTGTGTTTTGTGTTTTTGTTTGGCAGCTGTTGGTGATGATCCTGCTATTCCCATTTCCACCTCATCTAGATCCATCTGTTGTTTCTTCACTTGTCTCATTACGACCCCTTTTTGCCTTGCACCATCATTATTTGTCATTTAATCTCTCCTGCCTTCCACCCTATCACAGACCTTCCTTTTTGGTCTTTTCCCCCTCTCCCTTTACCCTGTACTTACTAAAATCTATTATATCTCTAACTTTTTCCAGTTCTGATGAAAGGTTATTGACCTGAAACGTTAACTCTGCTTCTCTCACCACAGATGCTGCCAGACCTCCTGAGTATTTCCAACATTTCCTGTTTCTATTTCTGTTAGTAGGATTGCTCTGACTATGATAGGTAAGAATCTTAAATGAGGGAAATCCTACCAAGCTGGACAATGGAGGAGGGATGTTGGTGGAGGGTGGTGTGATTGACCATGTTAATGGCTCCAGAGAAGTCAAGGAGGATGAAGAGAGATATTGCACCATGGTACTGATCACGAATGATGTTTTTCATGTCTGTGGTTAGAGCTATTTTCGTGCTTTGTGAAGGTAGTAACTAGATTGGAGAGATTCAATCATTTGCTGAAGGAGAGAAGGGCAAAGATCTGGGGCAGGTAGGGTGGGGGTGGGTGGAGTAACCACATGTTCAAAGTCTTGGGAATGGGAAGGGACTTGGAGATGGGGCAGTAGTGTGCAAGGACAGAGTGCTTGAGTATGGGAAAATTTTGAGGAAGAAATGATGACAGCAGTTTTAAAAGGGAGGGACGCAGTGATTGAAGAGTAGCAACTATTTACAGTGTCAGCAAACAGGATGGCCAGGAAGATTCAGATCAAATAAATTCTAACCTAATAAATAGAAAAAAACAAGAACACTATTTTCTTATTGATTTTCTCTGCCTGTCACCTTTCACACTTTTTCAGTTAGGTTAATTTAATAGCTAAATATAAATTACTTTGCTCAAATTAAAGCTCGCCTAATGAAACAAAATGCATGAATTGCTTCACGTTTCAAACCAAAATATTTGTGCAGTGTTACATTCACAAGTGTTAAACTTTGTTAAGTCTCTAAGGAAGTAGCTGAAATAGAATGGAAATATCTTTTAGATGTGGTGTCAAATTCAGTGAAGGTCATTATCCAGTACTTTAATAGTCCTTATGCAACATAAAGCATGTATTTCTTCAGGAACTTACCATTTAAGAGCAATGATTTGCATTTTTGCTATGGTAATAAAGTGGATTTAATTAAATTACATTAAGTAATGTTACTATAATTCATAATTTTAATATAATTGGAGTAATAGAAACCGGCGCATTTGTCGCACAGATGATTCCGATGGTAAAATAAATTCAACTTTCTCACCAATTAAAAATACAGTAATTATTGGACATTAAAGTTTTATATAACTTAAGTTAGCTGTTGAACATTTGCTGTTATTTAACTTTTTGACAGAAATATTTTGAAATGGCTGTGCTTTGTGTGGAAAAAGCTCATTTCATTACATCCTTTGAAACATGTGTTTCTTCTACTATTAACTGTGATTTATACTGTGTTATAAATGTTGTGAAACAGTTTTAAACCTTGAGGTGGATGTATAGTAATGGCTGCTGAGAGATTTGCACACATTCATTTTGTTTCACTAACACCAGATTGCAACAGAGAATAAAATGGCTGATTGGTTATTTAATAAATCTCAGCTCAACAGGTTACTTTCTGAAGATAGAATATTTACTCCACTGAAAGGGAATTGGACCTTTTAAAACTTCATCCTACCATCAACAGATTATGTTAAATCCCCATTTAGTGTAATACGTTAATATTTTCAGTGGCGCACTAATCCAAGAAATAAATGTGTCGGTTACTATGGTTACATTTAATGGTCACAGCCAAAAGATTGTGCCTTCAGGCCACATAAAAGACTTAATGTTGGGACTGAATAGTAACACATTATTTATTACTTAACCATCATGCTGTGAAAATTTAGTGATCTCATTTTTAGATTTGATCTTTTAACCTGTGCCAGTTTACTTGGCTGCAGTTGCTGCAAATTTAGACCTGTACTGTTGCTGATGTTTGCAGTGAAAAATACCTCAGATTGATTTTAGTAGTTCCAAGTCTCCAGACCATTGTTAAACAGAAAATTTAAGTAATAATTCCAAATGAAATAAAATCTATTTTCTTCATTTTAACCCGGTGGTTAAAAATGCAAAGCTTTGTATGTCCCAGTTTTGTTAACCGTATTGTCTTCATTTTATTCCTTTTTTAACCAATATCCTTCCCTCTGCTTATCCTTTCTGAAGGGTGATGGTTCGATGGGTCCTGGACGCTCTCCATTACCTTGTACAATTGAATAACTTTAATGTTTCATCCAATTGGACAGTGAAGATGAGCAGGCTATTCAACCACAAGGGTCAACAGAACTCAGCCCAAAACTGTCCTCACCTGACACCCTCAGTGATACGCAAAAGTAGCAGGGGTCACAGGATAGGGATCAGATGTTCGAATCATCCTTAATTCAGAGTAGCAATGTCAAGTGGCTTTAAAGGGATGGGGATCGTAGCACCAGGCACTTAAGTGCCTGAGCGCCATTGAATCACGCCGGGGTGGGGAGGGTGGAGCTCTGAAAGGCCAAGACGGGGTTCCTCTTGCTTATTTGGCCCAGTGTTAGGAGCACCACCAGCGTGACTAAATCCAGCCTGTTGAGCACGGAGGATTCCGGCGCCAACTTTGCATTGGGCTTTACGCAGAACTTGGAACACATCCTTTCCAGCATGGAAATACTAGCCAATTCCATTAGCACACTTATGGACCCAACCATGTTGCAGGATCTCATGGCTGATGTCTCAGCTTCCATTGCAGAACAAGCAGAAGCCATCCAACTGAGTGCTGCAGTGGAAGCTCAGACTTCTGTCATGCAGGCTTTGCTTTCTGCTATACAATCTCAGACTGCTGCCATCATGACTGAAGATACCAGTGTTCAAAGAGGTTTGCAGGTTTCACAGCAGTCCAGCAATTTGTCCTCGAACAGATTACTGGGATTGTTGAGGTACTGCCCAGGAGGAGTGGCAGTGACTCCATGGAGCACAAACCTGCTGTCTCCTCTCAGAATGACAGCATTTGTCCTCCCACTCCTGCGATTCTGCCGGTGCTCTTGTTGTTGCCCATCAGCCAGCCAGACCAGACTCCTGTCACCCATGCTGGGATGTTGTGTTTCAAAGCTCGGCCTTCTAGGCCCCTAGAGCTTCTCAAGATTGTTCTCCAAGGCCATCTGCAGTCTCCTCCACTGAAAGTCAGTAGCCTTCAACCTGCCATGCTCCAGCCACTGGAGTTGCATTGTGTAGGAGCACTAGTACAGGCAAAGGTACACAGATAGGAGGCTCTAAAGGTAATTAGTTTATGTCTGTATGCAATGTGGCACGTCCTGATTTGTAAATTTGGTTTGGAATGTTTATTTTGTGGTGGTTTTTATTTTTGCATTGTGGCCTCTGATGATCACTGACAGAGGGAAGGTAAGATGTGGGACTGTTGCTAAATGGAGAATTGATGTTGTGTTTACTGGTATTTCAGTTGGATGAATTGTGCACTGACAGCCTTGCCAGAAAGAGGCTATCTACAAAAGCAAAATAATGTGGATGCTGGAAATCTAAAATAAAAACAAAAAATGCTAGAAATGCTCAGCAGATCTGGCAGCATCTGTGGAGAGAGAAACAGTTAACTTTTCAGGTCGGTAATCTTCCAGCAGAACTCAGGTGCTGTCTAGGATGCCGCCTCCATTCTTCTTCCTCTTCCTCCCCCTCCTCCTGTTCCACAGCTGCTTGCTGTATAGCTGGGGAATGGGCTGTGCCCTCATGATGGTGAGGTTGTCCAGCATGAATCTTGACACCCGCTCTGCTGAACACTGCAGGGTTTGTTCAGAGCACTGCAGGAAGGGGAAGCATTGCTTCAGCACACCAGTGGTCTTCTCTATCGCATTTCATGTGGAGCATGGCTTTCATTGTATGCATGCTGCATCAGCTTGCATGGGCTACACACCGGAATCATGAGCCATGTTGTCAGCAGATAGCCCTTGTCCACTAGTAGCCACAGTTTGGTTTGTCCTTGTGACTCAGATGCAGCTGGCAAAGCGGACTGCCACAGAATAAAGGAATTATGACTGCTGCCAGGATATTGGTCAATGACCTGCACGATTCACTGCCTATGGTTGCACAGCAGCTGGAAGTTGAGAAATTGGAATTCCTTTCTATTGTGGTGTTATGTTTTTCGCCAGGTTGCTGGATATTTTTATATATCTGATTTATCTCAGAGCAATGCAGATATCATACTTGCATTCAATCACCAACTGGTTTTACAGTACTTTAAAATATGTCAGCACTTACAAGATTTCAGTACAATGCCTTTCTTAGAACAGTCTCTATTTTCAGTAGAACATTCTAGCCCTGACTCTTTTAGTTTCAGTTTCAACGCTAGGCTTAAACAATCAAGCACAGTGAAGACCGATCACTGGACAGACTGATATAATTGAACCCAGATCAATCAAACACGACATGCAGTATGTCTCAGAGTTGACATGCGGCATTTGCAAAGCAACGTGCGTGTGGTGAATGGCGTCCTGCATTATGGGAAAGCCTCCAAGCCTTGCAAAGTCATGTGCTCACACTGCCTGCTGCTGTCTGGCAAGAAAGTATGAAATTTGGTCAGCTTTCTTTGAATAGAGAGCCTCAGTGAACTCCCTTACACAGGAGTGGACAGAAAACTGTAAGATGTTGCAAATATCTCCAGCTCCAGCCTGGAACAAGCCCTGACACATAAAAACTCTTCACCATGGTCACCTTCACAGCCACTGGCAATGCAGTCCTAGTCCTGCTCTGAGGTTGCAGTTGTGGCTGCAGCACACGGCAGATTTCAGTGAGGATGTCCTTACTGAAGCGCAGACGTCTCACGCATTGTTTGTTGCTGAGGTTCATGTAGAATTGCTCCCTGAACACTCTGGGTGGATGTGGTCTCTTGCTGAGAACCCTTCTCCCCACTCTTCCAACAACTTGTCCTGCTCTGTGTGGCCTCTGCTCATTCTCCAAGCAATGCTGTTTTCCAAGGGTATTGCCTAATAGTGCACCTATGTCTGGGAGCAGCTGGTCTGTACCTAAAGCTTGAAGTCAGGACAAAGTCCTTCAGCACTTGCCACAGCACTCCCTGTAGACTTTAGAACTCTAAAGAACAGCAAAAAGCATCAAACATTTGTACAATTGTAGCAACAGCCAGTAGAAATCAATCAGCAACTAACCTGAAAGTAGTTGATGATTTCTTTAATTATCACTAGTGGAGGGTCCTTCCTGCTGCTGAACACATATTCAGCTGTATGTGATTAAGCATGAGCTGGAGTATTGCGCTCGAAAGTGGTAGCCCTAGCATCAATAACGCTGATTGACGTCATAATCTGCCTACTCTGCATGCTTCCGATGACACTCACTGCACACTTGCTAACACCCTCACCAATATGTCGTACAGTTTGACTTGCACCTTAAGAGCAGAGTTTTGTGCAGCCGTTTAAGATGGGTTTTGTGGCGTGGGGGTTGGAATATTGCTGCAATGCCAGCCGCCCTGAAACCCGGCATCGTTCTGTAGTGTTCCGATTTCGCCAGAGGTGGGGAAGTACTATGGCAGTATTGATGCTCCGACATGACAGAAACCTAATTTAAATTGATGAAATGCTGTTTAGCATGAATTTAAATGTAATTATTCCTGATTTAATGAGTGGAGTGTAATTTGTGGATGGTGTGCGGCACTCACATGCCTACAGCTATGCCACCGTTAAAAGCTGGTGGCACCGAGGTGAGAGGCCTTAGTGCTGCAACAGGGAGGTATCCTGACCATTGCAACATGGGAGAAATGGGGGAGTTCTGTGGCGTTTGCTGCTCTGCTTATATAGGGTCTGAAAGAGGGATAGACGTATCGGGGGGCTCTGGAAGGGGTCTGTGTGTATCAGGGGCATCTGTAAGGGGGTTATGTGTATCGGGCCACTCTGTAAGGGGGTTGTGTGTATCAGGGGGCTCTGCAAGGGAGCTGTGTGTATCAGGGGGCTCTACAAGGCTCTAGGTTGGTTTTATCGGGGTGGGGGGGTGGAATTAGAGGGAATCATAAATGCTGTGTTACTGTGACTGGTGGCTCACACTGCTGGAAAAGACAGTAACCCAACAGTAACTTTTAGTCTTGAAGTATATCAGGCATTCCGCCAAGCAAACAGTGATAAGTGTAACTGCCAAGGCAGGGTCGTCTCTGCATCTGAAGCGATCTTAAAGTGCCATGGCGTGTTGAGGCACCTTCAACACAGGCAGCTGCGACTGACCCTGAAGCTCCACAACGAGAACATCAGCAGCCGGCCAGGCCAAGAAGGGACCACATATGCCAGAGATTCTACAGGACTCGCATCACCTACCTCCAGCTGTCTGAGCGACACTGTCAGTGAAGACTACGGCTATCCAGGGAGGCCGTCACAGACTTATGTGGCCTTCTGCAGGACAATTTGCGACCTATGGGATTTGGGGGTAACCCTATGCCAGCGGTCCTAAAGATTAACATGGCACTAAAGTTCTACACATCTGGATCTTTCCAGGGATCCACCGGGGACATGTGTGGGGTCTCCCGGGCCGCAGCACACCACTACATCAAGGAGGTGACCAATGTCCTATTCAAGAAAGCCAGCAACTATATGCGTGACTGGACCGACCCGACATTCAGGCCGAGAGGGCCATCGGATTCGGGACCATAGCTGGATTCCTGAGGTACAAGGTGTAATAGATTGCACACAGGTGGCCATCAAGGCTTCCATGCACCAGCCAGCCACCTTCATCAACAGGAAGGGCTTCCATTCAATCAACGTTCAACTGGACTGGGACCACAGAAAGTATTTCATGCAGATGTGTGCCCACTTCCTGGAAGCAGCCATGATGCCTACATACTTCGACAATCCCGGGTGCCTCAGCTTTTCAATCCCCCAGCATGCCTTCAGATGGATTTTCGGGGATAAAGGCTACCCATTGAAGATGTGGCTTCTGATACCTGTGAGAAACCCTCGAAATGCAGCAGGGGAGAGGTACAACACCTGCTACGGCTCCACCTGAGTAACCATCGAGCAGGCCATTGGGCTACTGAAGATGAGGCTCTGCTGCCTCTATCGATCTGATGGAGCCCTGAAGTATGCCACATCAAGGGTCTCGCGTATCATGGTAGTCTAATGTGCTCTCCATTATGTAAAATGGTCGCCCACTGCATAATTGCAGCGGCACAGCCGCACTCATGATGCATGGGAAAGCCGTTGTTTCCCTCGCCCACTGCCAGTCCCAGCAGCGGGCTCATAAAATTCAGCCCTAAGCATCCACATGAACCATGGATGCCATTTTGGAGCTCTAAGGGCTCATATCGCACCCAAAAAATGAGCATTACAGATGCAGGTTTTGTGTCTGTAGTCCTTTTGTAAATCAGAAATAACCCACTGATCATTAGTAATCTGGTGTTATACTGATAAAAAGGCTGCTCATTCCAGTCATAGCTGACTTAAAACTGGAAAAATACATGTAAAAGCAGTCGTATAACAATTCTGTTTTTCAAATTGATTTTGTTGCTTCTAATTGCAATTTAAGTGTAGATGTTCCTTTATAGCCGTGGGGGGTGGGTGGGAGGGGGCTATTTGGGAGTTAAAGGCACAATGTGCTATCAGCTCTGGCAATCAGGCAGTGAAAGTCAAACATTCTGTAATGTTTCTCACATTAACCACTGAATACCCTTCCCCCAAACAAATGGTTTTAATGCACTGTGTTAAAAAACTAATACTCCTGTGGTTGTGTTCATAAAAGAAAGTAAATATATGCAAGTGACAGTGAAAAGAAACAAAACTGTTTAATGATCATGGTATGCACTTGAGTATGTATATTCTGGTACTGTAGTTGTTTAACTGTGATCTTGGGATAGGTACCATTTATCTCTGACTTAGTATTCAGGAAAAGAATTAAAGCTAAGAACAAAACCTATATTTTGAATGAGAATTTGAATTCTTGCATACAACAGTGAGCTATGTTACATTTAGGTACTTTGTACAATAGAGTATGCTGTCCCCATTGATCTACTGGCCATCATCAGGTTGCCTGCATTAATTCAGAAATGACTACTAATTGGTGATATCTGAGCAGATAATTTCGGAAAAAAAGGACGCATCAGGCATTTCCAATAACACATTTAGGGAAAAATATTGTGATGATTTTAATAGAAGGCAGGAAAATGAAACAACTTTAAAATTAAAAATGTGAAGTACAATTTTGATGCTGAGATGAATATAAATTTGTTCACTATAAGCAGTACTTTGTTTGACTTTAAGTAGATGAGATGTTAAGCTCCGGGCTATTTTGATCTATGTGAAAGCCCCTTGAAATGGGCCCCTTTAGAAACTTGGAATCGTATGCATGCTACCTCAATCCAAATTACCATTAGAATGGACCTTTTATTTTACTTTATTTATACGGAGCTCTTTATTTTTTTTAGAAAGTGGACACCAAGTAAAAAATTTCAAGTAATAACGGCAATTGAGTAGCATTAATATTCTTGTTCCATCGAATGGTTTTACTTGTAACCTCTAAAATTGTAGAGTTGTCTCCAGAGAACATTTGGATTTAATAAATTCCAATTACTGTGTACTGAAATTACATTACATCAATAAGTATCTATAAACTGAAATAAAAAAATTAGCATTGAATTTTGCATATCGTACAAAGTATTTATTTAACGAAGGACTTTTACTCAAAGTTTTTCTTACCACACATTTTTCTACACATTTTTTTAAACTACTGAGACATTTATTTATGTAGTAAGAAAACAGTTAAGGTTTTGAGTCCATTAAATGCCATTTCAAATAAAATTTCAGGAGCTGGATTCACTATGTAGTACATTTATGAAAACATATGGTGCCACAGTATATTTTTAAATAGACAGGATGCATTTTGTCAGTGTGGCTGGACAGGAGTCTCAACTGTAGCTTGCTGATAATGAAATGCCCTTAAGATTTGTGGGATTGGTTCTTCCATGTGGCATGTTATCTTTACTCATTCTGAGCTGAATTGGTTATTAATAGAATCAAAAGAATTTTGATCCAAAATATGGTTTCCGTCAAATGCCATAATTCTCAACTGAATCACTTAGACTTACTGTAGTAAATGCAGCTTTCTTGGTAGGTGAAAGTAAAAGGAAACAGTTACCTTTCTGAAACTTATTTTTCATCTCACACGAGTTCAGCAGTTTTGAAAGATTGGCACAATTAATTCACCAGATTAACACAGGCAGCTTTTGTTGAGTGTTACGATCAGGTGAGGAGGGGGCGAAGGGTCCCTTCTTGTCCTCTGCTTGTTTGACCCCACAGGCTTATTTCTTTTTTAAAGTGAATATACTTGCCAATTCTGTAACTGCTTAGTTATTTACGTGCGATAAGCATTAAAAAGGACCAATTGGACAGGTTTTCTTGGGTTTGACAAACAAAGAGTTTAGCTTTACTGTACTTAAACAGGACTAAGAAAAATAATAAACCACGCGCCAACTTTCACACACACGCACACACAACTCTAGATAGCTGGGTAAGTAACTAAAGTAAAGGGAAAGGTTACAGTTTTAAAAAAATATAGTAGGTATTTTTTTTAGGGAATCAAGGCCCCTAGTGTAAATAATCTAATTGTTGGGTAATTTAAGGGGATAAATTAAGGGTAAGTCATGGCAGGGCAGCTCGGCAACGTGGAGTGCTCCTCCTGTGCAGTGTGGGAAATCAGGGACACTTCCAGTGTCCAGGGCGAACACTTCTGCAGTCAGTGTCTCCAGCTGCAGCTACTCGAAATCTGCGTTTTGGATCTGGAGCAGTGGTTGGAGACATTGTGGAGCATCCGCGAGTCTGAGAACATCGTGGATAGCATGTACAGGGAGGTGGTCACACCGCAGATAAAGACTGCTCAGACAGAAAGAGAATGGCTGACTGCCAGGCAGAGTAGAAGAACTAGGCAGGCAGTGCAGTAGTCCCCTGGGTCCATCTCCCTCTCCAACAGATTTTCCACTTTGGATACTGTTGGGGGAGATGGCTTCTCAGGGGAATGCAGCAAGAGCCAAGTCTGTGGCACCATGGGTGGCTCAGCTGCACAGGAGGGGAGGAAAAGGAGTGGGAGAGCTATAGTGATAGGGGATTCTAAGGGGTACAGATAGGCATTTCTGTGGCGGCAAACATGACTCCAGGATGGTATGTTGCCTCCCTCGTGCTAGGGTCAAGGATGTCATGGAGCGGCTGCAGGACATTCTGAAGGGGGAGGGTGAACAGTCAGAGGTCGTGGTACACATTGGTACCAATGACATAGGTAGAAAGAGGGATGAGGTCCTGCAACAAGAATTTAGGGAGCAAGATAGCAGATTAAAAAGCAGGACCTCAAAGGTTGTAACCTCTGGATTACTCCCGGTGCCACGTGCTAGTGAGTATAGGAATAGGAGGATAGAGCAGATGAATACATGGCTGAGGAGGTGGTGTAGGAGGGAGGGCTTTAGTTTCCTGGATCACTGGGTCTGTTTCTGGCAAAGGTGGGACCTGTACAAGTTGGATGGGTTGCACCTGAACTGGAACGGGAACAACATCCTTGCTGGGAGGTTTACTAGTGCTATTGCAGGGGGTTTAAACTAATTTGGCAGGGGGTTGGGATACAGAGTGGAGGTACAGTAGGGGGTGATGCACAGTCAAATATAGAAGAGAAATTAAGTCAGTCTGGAAGGCAGAGCAAATATCGACCTGTTAAGGCACAAGTGAAAAATGCAAGGTTGGATTGCATCTATTTTAATGCAAGGAGTCTTACTAGTAAGGCAGATTAATTGAGGGCATTGATTAGCACATGGGATTATGATATTATTACTATCAC
This sequence comes from Heterodontus francisci, assembly GCF_036365525.1. Classification (NCBI taxonomy): domain Eukaryota; kingdom Metazoa; phylum Chordata; class Chondrichthyes; order Heterodontiformes; family Heterodontidae; genus Heterodontus; species Heterodontus francisci. Next base: position 107,820,609 of record NC_090375.1, on the reverse strand, counting down.
AGAAACATGATTGAGGGAGGGACAGGACTGGCAGCTCATATTCCAGGGTATAGAATCTTCAGGCGTAACAGTGGAGGGGATAAAAGAGGAGGTGGTATTGCACTGTTGATCAAGGAGTCAATTACTGCAGTAAGGGGGGGATGATATCTTAGAAGGTTCCTCAAATGAGGCCATATGCGTAGTACTTAAAAACAAAAAGGGGGCAATCGCTTGGCAGGGAGTGTACTACAGGCCTACAAACAGTCAGGGAGAGATAGAGGAGCAGATATGTAGGCAAATCTCGGAGACGTGTAAAAATAATAGGGTAATAATAGTAGGGGATTTCAACTTCCCGAATATCAACTTGGATAGTCTTAGTGCAAAAGGCTTAAAGGGGGCAGAATTCTTAAAATGCATACAGGAGAGCTTTTTGAGCCAGTATGTAGAAAGTCCGACAAGAGAAGGGGCAGTACTGGACCTAATCCTAGGGAATGAAGCTGGACAAGTGGTAGAAGTGTCAGTGGGGGAGCATTTCAGGGATAGTGACCATAACACTGTATGATTTAAGGTAGTTATGGAAAAGGACAAAAATGGACCGGAAATAAAGGTACTGAATTGGGGGAAGGCTGATTTCAATATGATAAAACAGGATCTGGCCAAAGTGGACTGGGAGCAGCTACTTGTAGGAAAGTCTACATCAGATCAGTGGGAGTCATTCAAAGAGGAAATAGTGAGAGTTCAGAGCCAACGTGTACCCGTTAAGGTGAAGGGTAGGGCCAACAAGTCCAGGGAACCCTGAATGTCAAGGGATTTAGAGGATTGCATCAGGCAAAAAAAGGAGGCTTACGGCAGATTCAGAGCACCGAAAACAGCGGAGGCCCTAGAGGAGTTGTGGCAATCTGTGTGTGGAGCCAGAGGATATAGGTGAGGTTTTAAATGATTACTTTTCATCTGTGTTCACATTGGAGAAGGACAATGTAGGTATAGAGATCAGGGAGGGGGATTGTGATATACTTGAACATATTAGTATTGAAAGGGAGGAAGTATTCGTTGTTCTAGCAGGCTTAAAATTCGATAAATCCCCTGGCCCAGATGAGATGTATCCCAGGCTGTTAAGTAAGGCAAGGGAGGAGATAGCAGGGGCTCTGACACAAATTTTCAAATCCTCTCTGGTCACAGGAGATGTACCAGAGGATTGGAGGACAGCGAATGTGGTACCATTATTCAAGAAAGGGAGCAAGGATAAACCAGGTAATTACAGGTCGGTGAGTCTAACATCAGTGGTTGGGAAACAATTGGAAAAAATTCTGAGGGACAGGATTAATCTCCACTTGGAGAGGCAGGGATTAATCAGGGATAGTCAGCATGGCTTTGTCAGGGGGAGATTGTGTCTGACTAACTTGATTGAATTTTTCGAGGAGGTGACTGGAGGTGAGGGTAAAGCGGTTGAAGTAGTCTATATGGACTTCAGTAAGGCTTTTGATAAGATCCCGCATGGGAGATTGGTTTACAAAGGTCAGAGCCCAGGGATCCAGGGCAATTTGGCAAATTGGATCCAAAATTGGCTTAGTGGCAGGAGGCAGAGGGTGATGGTTGAGGGTTGTTTCTGCAAGTGGAAGCCTGTGACCAGTGGTGTACCGCAGGGATTGGTGCTGGGACCCTTGCTGTTTCTCGTGTACATTAATGATTTAGACGTGAATATAGGAGATATGATCAGTAAGGTCGTGGATGACACGAAAATTGGTGGTGTCGTAAATAGTGAGGAGGAAAGCCTTAGATTACAGGACATTATAGATGGGCTGGTAAGATGGGCGGAGCAGTGGCAAATGGAATTTAATCCTGAGAAGTGTGAGGTGATGCATTTTGGGAGGACTCACAAGGCAAGGGAATATACAATGGATGGTAGGATCCTAGGAAGTATAGAGGGTCAGAAGGACCTTGGTGTACTTATCCATAGATCACTGAAGGCAGCAGCACAGATAGATAAGGTGGTTAGGAAGGCATATGCGATACTTGCCTTTATTAACTGAGGCTTAGAATATAAGAGCAGGGAGGTTATGATGGAGCTGAATAAAATGCTAGTTAGGCCACAGCTGCGGTACTGTGTACAGTTCTGGGCACCACACTATAGGAAGGATGTGATTGCACTGGAGAGGGTGCAGAGGAGAATCACCAGGACGTTGTCTGGACTGGAGCATTTTAGCTATGAAGAGAGACTGAAAAGGCTAGGGTTGTTTTCCTTGGAGCAGAGAAGGCTGAGGGGGGACACGATTGAGGTATACAAAATTATGAGGGGCATTGATAGATTAGATAGGAAGAAACTTTTTCCCTTAGCGGAGGGGTCAATAATCAGGGAGCATAGATATAAGGTAAGTGGCAGGGGGTTTAGAGGGGATTTGAGGAAAACGTTTTTCACCCAAAGGGTGGTTGGAATCTGGAAAGCTTTGCCTGAAGAGGTGGTAGAGGCAGGAACCTTCACAACATATAAGAAGTATTTAGATGAGCACTTGAAACGCCATAGCATACAAGACTACGGGCCAAGTGCTGGAAAATGGGATTAGAATAGGTAGGTGCTTGATGGCTGACACAGACACAATGGGCAGAAGGGCCTGTTTCCGTGCTGTATGACTCTATGACACACACACTCGAAGTTCACACACACACAAAAATAGGTTACAGAGAGGAGAAAGATAGATTGGTTGAGTTAGAGTCCAGAGAAATAAAAAGGGGTATACAGTCTATGGAGGTTGGTGACTCGGCTGGCTTTAGGCTGAATTCGGTGGTCCTGTGGCTTATGGTTTGAAGATGTGGACTGCTGATTTGGTGGTTCTCCTGGAGGCAGCGATGTTGATGATTTCCTTAAGGGGTCTCTGTCTGCCGCAGTGATAGGCCTAGGTGGTTATGGCCAGCAGGCAGGTTTTGAAGCTTGCAAGGTGGATTAGAGAGAGAGAGAGGGAGGAGGGATCCCACTTTGGTCTTCTCTTGATGGTGTCTAGCTGCTTATCTGGTTGCTGCAGAGAAAACACCAACTTAAGCACACAGGCCTGTCACATGACCATCACCCTGTGATTCAACATGGTGGTTACCAGTGTGTATTCCCTCTTGCAACTTAATCAATCCATGTCTAGGAATTTCCTTCTCACAACTAGGGTCCTATTGTTCAAGTGATTCGGTTTGAGTGGTTCATCTCCACCAGTTTAATGTCCAGGTGATGATCGTAATGTCTTACTAATGGGAACAGGATAGGTAGTTCATTCAGATTCCCCAGGTCATTGTTCTTGCTGAGACTATGCAGACAATTCATCTGCACCTCAATGCAGTGGAATGTGGTGTATAGTGATACAAATTGGGGTGGCCATCTTAGCTGCTCGTAGTGTCACCTTTTATCTGTTTATTGCTGAAAATAGAGACATTTTGTTGAAGCTTTTCATTTTTCACTCATTAGGACAATTCGCAAGAATACCAATGTAAGGGAAGCAACAAATTTATACTGTATGAGAAGAGAGTGCAGATTGATTGGCAAGTGGACATATATCATATCAAACAACATATCCCTTACACTTTTCGCAACGGGCAAGGTACAGGCCGTACCCAACCAGCCCGTGCTTGCAACTCTCAAAACACAGTGTCCAACAACAGATGTGATTCCGTGATTGGACAACATTTACTAAATAATCCTCAGTGTGTTAGGAATTATGCTGACAACCAATTTAAGATTGTCACTTGGGCTCGCAGTGTCTCGCATTTCCGCATACTGGAAGCTACAGATATTAATGCACAGGGCCCTATTCTTTGCGGCACAGTGGCGCAGTGGTTAGCACCGCAGCCTCACAGCTCCAGGGACCCGGGTTCGATTCTGGGTACTGCCTGTGCGGAGTTTGCAAGTTCTCCCTGTGTCTGCGTGGGTTTTCGCCGGGTGCTCCCCTTTCCTCCCACATCCAAAAGACTTGCAGGTGATAGGTAAATTGGCTGTTGTAAATTGCCCCTTGTTAGGGAGGGGATAGGGAATATGGGATTACTGTAGGGTTAGTATAAATGGGTGGTAGTTGGTCGGCACAGACTCGGTGGGCCGAAGGGCCTGTTTCAGTGCTGTATCTCTAAATAAAATAAAACACACATTGTGCCTGTTTCAGCTAAATAAAATAAGTGACAGCCATTCACTGGTTCTTTCCTCAGAACAATGCCTTGACCAATCAGAGTCAAGCTGCCTGGTTTAAATTTCAAAAAAGCTTGGCAGTTAGCTGTCTGTCACCATGAGTCGAAGAGACTTAGTAGTTGGCAGGAAAAAAGACAGAGGCGCAAGGGGAGAGCCAACTGTGCAACAGCCCCAACAAACAAATTTCTCTGCAGCACCTGTGGAAGAGCCTGTCACTCCAGAATTGGCCTTTATAGCCACTCCAGGCGCTGCTTCACAAACCACTGACCACCTCCAGGCGCGTATCCATTGTCTCTCGAGATAAGGAGGCCCAAAAGAAAAGTATAAATGGGTGGTAGTTGGTCGGCACAGACTCGGTGGGCCGAAGGGCCTGTTTCAGTGCTGTATCTCTAAATAAAATAAAACACACATTGTGCCTGTTTCAGCTAAATAAAATAAGTGACAGCCATTCACTGGTTCTTTCCTCAGAACAATGCCTTGACCAATCAGAGTCAAGCTGCCTGGTTTAAATTTCAAAAAAGCTTGGCAGTTAGCTGTCTGTCACCATAAACTGGCACATTCTCCATGGCAATGCCTCTACCAATCAGAGTCCAATTGCCAACGAATCAGCACTTTTTCTCATACAGTGTAAATTTGTTGCTTCCCTTACATTGGTATTCTTGTGGATTGCCCTGATGAGTGCATATGTCCCCTCAATAAGCTTCAATAAAATGTCGCTATTTTCAGCAATACTCAAATTCTCTCCTACCAAATGACTATTTTATCTGTTTCTTTTCTTTTAAATTTAATTCAAATTTCCAGCCAGTGGATTAAAAAATCATCATGCGACATAGCACATTTTTGTGACAAGAGAATGTTCAAAATAATCTGTTTTATTTCATCCAATAATAAGTAACAAAAGGGAATAATTTCTTCATATAACCATAACCTGAATGGAAATGTAGTAATAAACATTTAAAAGAATTACAATACAGAAACATTTTCGTGTATATTTATAATACTACGAATTTTACTTTATGTTTCTGTTTAGATAAAGGCAATAAATGAGGAAATGACACATTATTTTAATTTGACTCAACTAGCAGCTGATTTTTAGAGTAATTGTAACTGCACAAAAGTGTTTACAATTTTATTTTGTCCTAATGGCCTTTTGCAGAGTTGTTGTAGTTTATTTACAGTCAGAGAGCAAGGGTAAATAATCATAAGCTTGGGTGAAAAATCATTTGTAAGTATTTTGTTGCAAACCATTATAAACTTGCTTTAGATTTCCAATCTTGTTACAACTGTACAGGGTGTTGGTGAGGCCGCTCCTGGAGTACTGTGTACAGTTTTGGTCCCCGTATTTAAGAAAGGATATATTGCCATTGGAGTCAGTTCAAAAGAGATTCACCAGGCTGATTCCTGGGATGAAGGGGTTGACTTATCAAGAATGGCTAAACAGGTTAGGCCTTTATTCATTAGAGTTTAGAAGAATGAAGGGTCATCTTATTGAAACATGCAAGATTCTGAGGGGGCTTGACAGGGTAGATGTTGAGAAGATGTTTCTACTCGTGGGGGAATCTCAAACGAGGGGACATAGTTACAGAATAAGGGAACACTCATTTAAAACTGAGATGCAAAGGAATTTCTTCTCTCAGAGGGTAGTGAATGTCTTGAATTCTCTACCCCAGAGAGTTTTGGAGGCTAAATCACTGAAAGAATTTAAAGAGGAGTTAAGATAGATTTTTGAAATATCGGGGGTTGAGGGCTATGAGGAGCTGTCACAAAAGAGGAGTTGAGGTCTGGGGCAGATCAGCCATGATCTCTTATTGAATGGTGGGGCAGACTTGAGGGGCCGAATGGCCTACTTCTGCTCCTATTTCTTATGTTCTTATGTTCTAATTTGCTGAATTAACTAATCAGAATTCGAGTAATCGTTGGAGTGCTAAGTTGGCCTCAGCCACTCAAGGCAATGTAGAGGAAAACCTGGTATCTAGCGATGCCTGCTGGATGTCAGGTTCAGACTTGTCTTTTATGTAGCCTCTCAACACTGTAGGTCTAGGTCAGGGCTGTCCACTCTCTCGTCTGCTTTGAATGGTCCTTTGAAAGAAACAGCTAATCTACCAGTGGAAAATAACAATAACAATCAGACAGTGTACAGTGGAAGCACGTGAGCCATTACTCTCCTTCTCCAGTTGGAACCTAATTCAGGAAACCATAGTGCTGCAGCTGTCAACTGGAAAGGGAGAGTAGCACTGCTGAAAATGGGAGGCAGATATCATCCTACCTGCTGTCTTGTGAAAACCAGCAACACTGCCAGCCTGACCATTATTTTTATCCTCTGCTGGAAAATCAGCTAGTTTTGACAGCGGGTTTTTCAAGGGAATCTTTAATTCTTGGTGATCACCTCACTTGTATGGCTCTGTCCTGGGAATCTAATCTGAGAGTGAGTAAAGTTCAATATGTACAATTCTAAATTTCCTGCCTTTGTGAAGACAAAAGTGTAAGAAAAGATAAGAAAAAAATGGAAAGTTTAAAAGAAAAGGGGGAGAAAAAAAGACATTATGTGAGGAGGGAGACAGAAGTGAACAAGAAAGATAATTGGTGAGGAAAGAAAGACAGAGATCCCGAGGTAATGCCAGATGTCATTGCACAATAACTCCAGAATTGATTGGAAGGTGGATGTACTATATTAGCAATTCATGACTCTTTTTGACTCAAAAGCATTTTAATCACATGAGGTTCCCTCTCTCATCGTTCAACATGGATTCACCAACCTGCTTCAAGAAGTTAAATACCCTGAGGTGGAATTTCTTGTGCATTTCTGCCCAAAGACACATATAATAGAGGTGCACAGCAAATACCCACGTAAAGGATAGAGGAAATCTGGTAATTATGCTATGCCCAAATTTTCTCAGTCTTTTACACCCTTTTGCATACACTCTTTTACATCAATCCCGATATATTTTACAAGGGTCTTTGCCTGTAGGACCATACTCCAGCAAGAAATCATACCTTCAGGAAAGGACAAGGAAAGAGAGCCAGATTCATGGAAAAAGGAGGCAAAAAGGCTTACTCTAAAATGTGGTGCACTCGAGAGTAAAATTCACATTGGAGTTTTGCAGATCATAAAATAAGGACAAATTTATCCATCAGATTTTATGTAAATGCATATATATTATGAGCTAAATGCATGAATGCGGCCCTAAGGACACAGTCTAGGGAAATGTAGGCATACATTCTGTGCCAGAAGTTTGGCCTAAACCATTAAGTGAAGTGAAGTAGAATTAGTGATCCAGATTTCATAAAGATGAAGTTTGCACATTAAAATTAAATACTGAGAGAGTTATGCTGCTTCTGCTTCGGAAAGATTGAAGTAAAAATTAATAGCTGTTTACATCAGGATAACACCTCTATAATGCTCATGTTCTTATCACGACCAGGTGAGAAAAAGGTCTAGGGTTCCCTTTCAGCCTTCACCTGGTCTTACTGTAACAGGGTTTTATTTTTAAACACACTGTGTTTTAGCTCCCCCTTGTTTAATCCTTGTTCACTGCTTCCCACTTATAAGGCAAAGAAACCAGCACATACAGGCGTTCTTTGGTTTAAAGAAGAAAAGTTTAAATTTGCTAAACTTAAACTCTAATTCAGTTGATGCCTACGGATACATGACACGCCCACGCTAGCATGCATACGTGATACACACATGCAAATAGAGACAGAAAAGAGCCGAAGAAAAATAAAGTAGAAAAGTTTGAGGCAATATCTGAAGAGCTTTTGTTATGGTTCTTCGGGCTCACTGTAGAGTCCTTGATTGTAGGTAGATCATGCTTTACGTTGGGACCCAATATTCTTCTTAAACCTTGTTCACTGTAGGAGACTTTTCTCTCTTGGGGTTCATGTGTCTTCAGTGGATTCAGAAGCTTGTGAGAAGGAGATGGGAGCAGACAGGAGAATGATCTTATTCCTGGAGCAAACAGACTTTCTTTTTTCAAACTGCACAATTCAGAAAAAAAAACAGGTTGCCAAGCAGGTTAGTCATGTGCCTAACTGGTCTGACCATGTCTTGGATTGTATCACTTTAGCAATCTCTGGAATGCTGCTCTTACACACAATCCCTGATGATCAAGGTCCATTGTGGGTTGAATGTGTCAGGGAATGATCCTTTGTCCTTCCAATCACTATCTGTTAATATGCAAATGTTTTTTCCAGCCATGGCTGATCTGTTTAACAAGTCCTTTCTTCACTCCAGTAACAGTTTAAAATCAATGTTCATGATAAAATTAATGTGCCTCATTCTTGGCTGGTGGGGGCCTAGCATGACTTCTAAATATGAACCAATGCTCGCTACATTAGGAATCACAGTTCAGATTGAGGTAACACAAAATAAAGACTTGCAAAATATGTCAGCTGCCAGAATAACTCAATGTATCAGCAAATCAGCATTGTAAATGTGATACAAAACAGAAAATTCTGGAAACACTCAGCATATCAGGCAACATCTGTAGAGAAAACAGACAAGTTAATGTTTTAGGTACAAACCCTTCAAATCCCACTCTAAGTTTGCTGTTGATAAAATAGGAAGTTCAGTTCCTGTTGGAGATTTAGTTTGTTAACAACTATTCCCAGAAAGTAGGATGTTTTACAGAATGCTTTATGTAAGATGATCGCTGACTTTGCGTATGTTTTACTTCTGTAGTTTCAGGCATCATATAAATTTCTTGGAGCTGGAGTAAACCTGGTCCATGTATGCCCATAGCTTCTAGCTTCATGACGGCTACATGAAGCACTAGGTTAAAAAAATCTTATGAAAAATCAATGAAAGCAATGTAAGTGGATTTCATCTGAGCCTTACGGTGTTTGACAATCTATAGAAAACCAGAACCTGTCCCATGCATTCTTCAGGAGTATGAGAACCAACTTATTCCTTTTTGGTTACATCGTGGGCCTCGAATGTACTGACCTGCTGACTCGGTATCTTTAAAAGGAAGTCAGCCTCACTGCAGCACTTCTCTCTGTATGTCAGTTCATTACATAACCATTAACACCAATCTCCTCGTGTCTGATATAAACCAACCCCAATCAAGGTTCCTTGATGCTTCAAATTAAAGAAATGTCATCCTTGCACTTAAATCCCTCTATGGCCTTACCCCTCTCTATCTTCCTAACCTCCTCCAACTCTACATCATTTTCCTCTGCCATAATCTACAGTTCTCTAGCTGGACTCTTCCCATCCTTACCATGGTATCAATGGCTTAACCCACCTCGGTTCCTTTTTCTCGACGTCCATCCTCAAACTCTCTCCACCTTTAAGGTCCTGTTTAAAATTTTTGTCAACGAAGTGCTTTTGGGCACCCCTGCTAGTCTCTCCATCGTTGGCTCAGAGTGTTTGGATGTTTCACCACATGAAAGGCATTATGTAAAGGCAAGTTGTTGCTGTTGGTTAAAGTAACTATAGGATGAGACTAGGTCATTTGACCCTGCTGCTCCTACAGTCTACCCTGTCAAAGACTCTACCACACTTATTTAATCTATGGAAGGAAAGTTCTCTGTAAATAGTTCTTGAATAATAAAGGTAATCCCTAAAAATTCCAGATTATTCATCTATCCTCACATCTCTTATTATTCAACTGTGGTCTGCCTCCCTCCACAATTTCAATAAAAAAGGCATCATTCCACTCTAGCCTCAACAGTTGCAAAGCACTGTGGCCTCAATCCATACCTATCCTTATAACACTCAATCCCATTCCCAATGAGATATTTATGTAGCTCCTTTTGAAGAATTAGTCCCAACTGCTTTTGCCAAGACAGTGTTCATCATAACGATTACCATGTGGCTTAAAGGTTCTTTTACTCTGTAGTTTCACTTGAGACTTATTAGTTTCAGACCCATACCCTCTATTTCTGCATGGGCAACCTAAGTCAACTAGATTGCCTATATCTATATCATCTGTACCTCAGACCTCATTTATGCTTACTGTGTTACTATGCTCATCAAGGTTAAAGATATTAGCACTGAAGAATGGAACACTTTTCATATTGGGTCCAGTGTCAGTGTCCAGCACTCTCAGGTTAGCATAGCTACAGAGCAAGGTTCTCTCTATTCTGTCTCAACAATGTGCTTCAATGTCAATTTCAGAGGCATACTCCCGACTGCACCATTGTGACTTTCTTTTCATTTCTCACACCATTCTTACTGTGGCTTCATAGAAACATAGAAAAATAGGAGCAGGAGTAGGCTATTCGGCCCTTCGAGCCTACTTTGAGCCCATTCAATATGATCATGGCTGATCATCCAAACTCAGTACCCTGTTCCCGCTTTCTCCCCATATCCCTTGATCCCTTTAGCCCTAAGAACTATATCTAACTTATTCTTGAATATATTTAAAGATTTGGCCTCAACTGCTTTCTGTGGTAGAGAATTCCACAGGTTCACCACTCTCTGGGTGAATATATCCCTCCTCATTTCAGTCCTAAATTTACCCCTTATCCTTAGACTGTGACCCCTGGTCCTGGACTCCCCCGCCATCGGGAACATCCTTCCTGCATCTAGTCTGTCCAGTCCTGTTAGAATTTTGTAGGTTTCTATGAGACCCCCTCTCATTCTTCTGAACTCTAGTGAATACAAGCTCCACTAAATTAGATTGCCAATTTATAAGGAGAACTTGAGTTGTGCGATATTAATGTGTGATATCAATGAGACTACACTTTCATTAGTGCCAAATAGTGGCAATTTTGAGATATGGGTCATTTTTGTGATTTTCAACCCATCAGTTTAGCTTGTATTTGAACCCAGCTTCTAGACACTAAAGGGCAAGGCCAAGTTTATTACATAACCCTGTCTGGATTATATATGGACTATTTTCATCAATAGCCTTTTCTTCAATGGAAACAAGTTTAGTTCTGCAAGCCACTCCTCATAACACATAGGCTTAACTCCAAGAAAAATCCATGTCACTCTTCTTTGAGCCGTTACAATATATATTCAGAAAGTCCTTTTGACATGTTTAAATGTTGTAAAGAGAATGGCACATTGAGTTGCTAATGTTACGATTAATGATAGATTGCTGAACTAATTTACAACAGTCACTACACTATAAAAGTTCTCCATTAGTTGTAAATTGCTTTGAGAAGTCCTGAGGTCATGAAAGGCGTCATTTAAGTGCAAGTTCTTTCTTTGATTTATGGGGCCCATTTTTATTCCTCACGGCACAGGAACAGGACGGAAATGGTAATGCCTTTTTTATGGGGAGCCCGAGCACCTGCTTGACAGGGGCATGAACCTCACTTGTTGATGAAATTTTTTATTACTTCTAACTTATTAACTTTCCCAACTTTTAATCTTTTTAACTTTTGAGACTCCAGTGGGTGGAGCATAGGCCTATTTGTATATGGTGTAGGACTGTTGCAGATGACTCCCAAAAAGTTTGAAAGGGCTTTTTAAACAGTTCTTATGGGGTCAAGAGGAGCATCTGTGGCCATTCCAATAGGATTGTCTCCCTACACCACTACTGCCTGCTCCCACCCCCACCCCTGCTCACTCATGATTTACCTAGACAGGTTGGGCTCTGCAATGAACTGCTTTCCATGAATGGGGCAGCAGGCTCACTCTGCCCATCTGTTACCAGAAACAGTGGCCGGAATTTTACGCCACCCCAATGAGCGGGAGAGGCCAGTCACTTCAAAATTGACCCAACGGTATCCTTGTATCTTTGCATTTGTCGAGAATGCAGATTAGGCAACACTACACTTTGAAGCAGTACCATTTTCCTGGAATTTTCTATATCAGCTTTGAAATTCAAACAAAATTGTACCCTGATATTTATTTTTCAGAAATATGCCATGATCACTGACCAGTTTATTAAAGCTGTGCATGTATGTAATTGAACCTTGTTGAAATCCTACTGTGTGCAATAGCTCAGTGCAAAAGATAAGTTAATTATAAGTCCAGACTCCTCCCAGTACTGACTATCAAAGCAGTTATGGAACTGTAATATTTGCATACAGTGCATCAGGCCACTAGTAGGATTTTATGTTATCATTACTTTGTGCCATTAGTTATTTCGGATATGGGATCACATAAATGATTTTCTTCAGGTAAATTTTCTGGTCTTGCATGATCTTGATAGGCCCAGTATGCTATTGGTAAATGAAATCACATGCAAACTTATCAATAAAAGTTTGTTAGCCATAAATTTAACATTCTAAGCCCAAATGCAGTCATATAGGTGGGAATTTTAAGCTCTCCCCCGCGTATGTTTTGGAGGTGGGGAGAGCATTTAATCGGGCAAGATGGTGATGGGGGTGGGGGAAGCCCCGCAACCTTCCTGCCCCCACCAAATTAAGTCTGTGGCGGGAAGGCCAGCGAACGGTCTTCCCGCCCCTCCACCAATTGAGGCTGTTAAGTGACCAATGAATGCACAATTAAGGGCATCATCCTCCTGCCGCCGGCATTAGCCCAGTGGCGAGCGGGCCAGCCTGTCGCCGCACGGGGAGGGCAACAAGCAAACCCATGTGGGTTGCTTTCCAGCTCCGGCGGGGGTGGCAGGGGGGGTGCTCGTTCAAAGGCACGTAGTGCCTGAACGAGGGACCCGGCATTGGGAAGGGAGGATCCCACTGAGAGCCACCACCTTGCCCTTGCTGCCAACCCCTTTACATCCCCGCCCCCGAGGCCCCGACCTGGCGAAACACCTCCTGCCCTGACTTACTTGTGTCCTGGGGCCTCGGGTGAGTCCAGTACCAGCAGCAGCCACCACCTCCATTTAGCTCAGTTAAAGAGCTGCTGGCCTCTAATTGACCGGCAGCTCTTAGTGGGTGGGCCTTCCAGTGCCAGGGTACTTAATCTCGGGGAAGGCCAGCCACTGTCCACTTAATGCCTTATTGGCACTCGATCCAGCAGGCCTTCCCCAGAGGAGGTGACGCGGGGCTTCTTCTGGCAGTTTAGCTGGTGGTCGAGACCACCGTCGCCTGGATAAAATCCCGGCCATATCTTTTGTTTGCTACTTTAACAAAGGCCTTACAGACTCATTTTAAATAAATTTGTTGATTGTTCATTAAATCAGTTAACAAAGGAATATTGTATAAATGTGCAAAGTGTTCACAAACTAATATGACAAACGATGATTTTTAGCCTATAACTGTGTATAGGGTAGGACAGTTTTGAATGAAATCAAACCAAATAACATTTGTAAAAACCAAGGGCAGGATTTGCATTTTGGGTAGGGTCAAATGGGGGTCATGACCCCACTTTGTGTTGGGAACAGTCACCCGAGATCAATTTGCCTTGATTGGCTAATGAGTGGCCAGTGAGCGGGCTGTCAAAGCTGGTGGGCCAATAGGAGGCCCTCCAGCATAGAAGGAGCTGCAACCTGCCAATGCAGGTGAGGGAGAGAGAGAGGAGACACCTCCATCTTGAGGCGCCCTCTCAGCACGTTTAAAATATTTGAACTGAAAAATGGCTACAACTGCCAGGCCACCAGTGTTGAGGGGATACTCTCCAGGTAGGTGGGTGGGGGATGGGTGCCTCAGAGTCATCCTGGAGCGCTGGCTCCATGTTCTGCTGCCGGGAGGCCACCTCCGGGCAGCCGCTGTGCCCTTAATGCCGTGGGGGCATGCAGGCTGACTGGAAAATTCCAGTCGTCCTCTGATCATTGACCTTAACAAGCTACCCGCTGCTTGCAGGCACGTGGCCATTCTGCCCGTGATTTGGCCTTCCCCAACATGGCTCTGGGGTGGGATGGTGCCGACAAACCGGCACGCCAGGCAGCGACATGAAATGGCGTGCCCACCCACCTCTGTTCCCATTCCCATTGGCCCGCGAATATCCTGCCCCAAAACGGAACAATGCTAGATCAAGAACGGATTGGAATTAAGGCAACAATGTTGAAGCCTTAATTCTATGTCCTATGCTCAAATCTATTGAGGCTCTGCACTTGCAATTTCTGCTTTATCGTGTAGTTTTAAAATTGAACACTGTTTTACTTTTTAAAAATCTTTTTTCTCCTCTCCCCACGTCACAAATTTTAATTACTTTCGCAAAATTGTTCTCCCTTATCAGAAAATATCAAGGAATAATCTAGTTGCAGGTCTACATTCTACGTTGATTTGAATGTCCTTGGGCTTCAGTAGAATTATCCTTCTTTTTCTACCAATTTCTTAACTCATACAAACAAACTGGAAACACTGGAGTTCACTTATAGAGAGCAAGTTAATTAAGCTACTTTACATTTTGACCACAGACCTTGGATGTAAAGCTACTTGCACAGCAACATGATTTTCTGGGATTGGGTTGCTCTCAGGTGGGTCTGAAATCACAATCCTTATTATTTTCTATGGAGAAGCATAGGTGAATTCTCTGTTGGTAGCATAAAGATGCAAGTCAAGCACCTCCATGCTGGTGAGAAAATAAAAGTCGCCTTGAAGCTAATAATCTTTTATTTAAAAAATGGCTGAGTACTTTAACAAAAAGTAGTCTCCTTCAACCTTCCTTTCCTTAAAGTCCGAGAACAACCAACCTGTCAGTTTATGATGTCACAGCCACTGTGCTTATGAGAAAGGGAATGATCTGCACACACTTCACAATGAATGATAAACATTTGTTTTGACATTCCTACCAGTCATAGCAAATCAAGATGCAATTTGTTGTAGCTTTCTGTCTATTGTTAAAGAAAAGATAATGACCCCTTTTCCCAACTCATAGGAATGATACATAAAACCTATTCAACCTGTTTTGAGTGATAGCATTCTTGTTCTGCAATGGTACTATAGTCGTTCATCAATAAAAAAATCTTATTGATTTCAACAAGGTGTTCCTGTTCAGATAATGTTGGAAATGGCATTAAATAATATTCTGTATACAGTGGCATCCAATGAGTTTCTTGTTCATGAAATATTTGCTGGCAAGAACCTTTGACAATTAGGCATAGAATTCAATTAGTATAGAGCACCATTTGGCCCATCGTGGCTGTACTGGTGCTGGCTTTTCTGCAAGAACTGTCTCCAGTAATCTTAATTCTCTTGTCTTTTTTCTGTGTTCTTTTGTATTCTTCCTTTTCAAAGCTTCATTCAATTCCCCTTTAAGTGTAGTATCTGTCTCAATAGCTAGCTGTGATAAAGCTTTCCATGTTCAAATAACCATCTGTGTAAAAAAGAAATCTTTTTATTTCCTCTTTCATTCTTGCAGTGATAATCCTGAGGTTATACCTCTTTGTTACTGATTCGTCAACCAGTGGAAACAATCTTTCACTATTGATCCTCTTGAAAACCTCTATTAGATCCCTCGCTTAACCTTTTCTGTTGCAGTAAAAAAAACACCCAAGTCTTTGAGCCTTTCTTTCTAACTCTAGCTATTGATTCTTGATACCTTTCTAGTGAATGCCAATTATTGGTAGTTTATATTTGTCATATTTTACTGCCAAGGTGTTATATTAAAGAATAACTTAAAAAATTAAAAAATATACATTGCTACAGCTAGTCTAGTAGAAAATACTGTGACGGTGTTTTGAACCTCCAACCCTAATTATTGCTGCAAGTTTGTGGCTCCAGTCCAAATGGTCAGAACTGTCATGTGGTTAATTCAATGTCCAAAATAAATACAAAAGCTTCAACCTCACTTCAATATACTAAGGTAAGGTCCTGTATTATCTATAATGTGGAATTGATACGAGGCACATTGGTGAACAAAACAGTTATTTTGATATCAAAACAGAAAGTGCTGGTAAAGCTCAGCAGGTCTGGCAGCATCTGTGGAGAGAAAAACAGAATTAACGTTTCAGGTCAGTGACCCTTCTTCAGTACTGGCAAATATAAGAAATGTAAAAGATTTTAAGCAAGTAAAGCAGGGGTGGGGCTAGATAACAAAAGAGAAGGTATTGACAGGACAAGGTCACAGAATAGCTGATCAGAAGGTCATGCAGCAAAGGCAAACAATATGTTAATGGTGTGCTAAGAGACAAAGCATTAGTACAGATAGGGTGTTAATGGACTGAAAACTAATGAACAAACATGAAAAAAACAGTGGGTAGGCACAGTAGAAACAAACTGAACAAACTAAACTAAAATAAACACAAAAAATAAAAGAAAAAAGAAAAAAATAACTAAAGATTAAAGTAAAATGGGGGGGCCCGTCATGCTCTGAAATTCTTGAACTCAATTTTCTGTCCGGCAGGCTGTAGTGTGCCTAATCGGTAAATGAGGTGCTGTTCCTTGAGCTTGCATTGATGTTCACTGGAACATTGCAGCAATCCCAGGACAGAAATGTGAGCATGAGAGCAGGGGGGGGGTGTTGAAATTGCCAGCAACCGGAAGCTCGCGGTCATGCTTTCGGACTGAGCAGAGGTGTTCCGCAAAACGGTCACCCAGTCTCCGTTTGGTCTCCCCAGTGTAGAGGAGACCACATTGTGAGCAGCGAATACAGTATACTACATTGAAAGAGGTACAAGTAAATCGCTGCTTCACCTGAAAGGAGTGTTTGGGGCCTGGGATAGTGAGGAGAGAGGAGGTAAATGGGCAGGTATTACACCTCCTGTGCTTGCAGAGGAAGATGCTGTGGGAAGGGGACGAGGTGGTGGGGTAATGGAGGAGTGGACCAGGGTGTCACGGAGGGAGTGATCCCTTCGAAATGCTGACATGAGAAGGGATAAGAAGATGCCTTTGGTAGTGGCATCACGCCGGAAGTTGCGGAAATGGCGCAGGATGATCCTTTGGATGTGGAGGCTGATGTGGTGGAAAGTGAGGACAAGGGGACCCCTGTCGCGGTTCTGGGAGGGAGGGGAAGGGGTGAGGGTAGAGGTGCGGGAATTGGGCTGGACACGGTTGAGGGCCCTGTCAACCACAGTGGGGGGAATCCTCAGTTGAGGAAAAAGGAAGACATATCAGAAGCATTGTCATGGAAGGTAGCATCATCAGAGCAGATGCGTCGGAGACGGAGAAACTGGAAGAATAGGATGGAGGCTTTACAGGAGGTAGGGTGTGAAGAAGTTATTTTGATGGTTGATTTATCACATTATGATGAATTATAATCAAATTTTCTTACAATGGCTTGGAAGACAGTGTCGTATAAAAAGCCAACAGGTAAACGTTCTTGTTCTGTCTGTGCATTATGGTACATGTAGCTTATGCTATATTTGGAATCTCCTCTGACATTACATTTTCAAGTTATTAAGGGGAACTGATCGAGAGAAACTATTTCCGTTTGGTTAGGGGGTCTGTCAGGGATTAAATGAACAGCCCTGAAAGCGGGCATGAGGATTGTGATGCACTATTAACCCATGCCCTTTCGATGTAATTCAGGACACCACCTTCATATGGACTGCTCATTTACATGATTTCTGCATGTGACCAGCACTAAATGTGCTGTTGATTGGCTGCAACGTTAGCAGGGGGCCCAAAATCTTGCTAGCACTGCTTAAAGCTGGCCTGCATAAAGCTAGGTTCCATCTCATAAAGGGGAAGTGCATTGTGGCTGGTGTTGGGAGTCCTGTGGGAATTAAATTTGACCGGGAAAGACAGAAGAAACCTGGGAGAGAGCAGGTCCCAGGTTTTCTGACGCTGCAATGAAGGTGTTGGTGAAGGAAGTGTAAAGGAGGAGAGACGCCAGGGGGAATTTTATGCTCTCCCCCCGTGTCGGCATCGGAGGTGGGGAGAGCATAAAATCGGGAGGAAAGGTGGTGGTTCCCACCACCACCCTTCCACCATCCTGTGACCATCCTGCCACTATTCCACCTTTGCTGAAATTTAGTCCGTTTGAGGCCCTTAATTGGGCAATTAACCCCCAATTAAGGGCTTCTTCCCACCACAGCTGCAATTACCCATGCACATGGAAAGCACGGTAGGAAAACCCGTGCAGGCTGCTTCCCGGCTCCGGGGGTTGGGCGATCCTCGTTAAAAGGCACTTAAAAGGGACTGCCTGAACGAGGGATCTAGCATCGGAAAGGTGAGGGGGGTGTTGCCTGCTGAGGGCCACTCTCCTGCCCTTGCTGACGATCCACCTCCCTGCCCTCCCTCGTGACCCCCACCCTTCAAGACCCCTCCCGCTCTGACCTACCTGAGGTCTGGCTCCAGTAACACTCCTCAGTCTCCAGGATGGTCACCTGCAGCAGCAGCCACTGGCGATGTGGTGGTGCTGCAGTTGCCAGCTTCTGATTGGCTAGCAGCTCTCCAAGGCTAGGACTTCCAGTGATGGGGTCTTAAATCCTATGGAAGGCCCACCGCTATTCACTTAAGCCTGATTGGCATTATGTTTGGCGGGCCTTCCAGAAAAGAGGCGATGTAGGGATCTCGGCAGCAGTTTTTTCCGATAATGAGAACCTGCCACCAGGATAAAATTCCCCCCGTCCTGTTTTAGCTCTGTCACGTTTCCTAAGTAGCGGAGTGACATGTACAATTTTCCAATCTAAAGGAACAGTTCCTGAAGCTAGAGAACTTTTGAAGATTATAGTTAGGGCATCTGCAATGTTCTAACCTACTTCCTTTAAAATCCTGGGATAAAAACCATCTGGTTCTGGGGACTTGTTACTCTTAAGTGCTGTTATTTTGCTTACATTAATTTTGTTGAGTCACTGTCCCTGATTCAATCTTAGTTTCCTTCCACAAGCCTAGCAAAAAACATGCCTGCTTGGAGCTGGTATGACTTGCAAATGAGCTTCCTGAAGACATAAAACATTCTGAGGACCAAAGGGAAAATATAAAAAATTTATAACTTACCTCTTTAGCCAATTGTGGGACTCAGGCTCCTTCAACTGCAGATGTAGGGTGCCGCTCTGATATTTCTTCAAATTCTGGGCTGTCACAGGCTGCCTAATTCAATTATTCAAATAATCCTCTCCCTGGAATTTGTGACTTCTTCAGCGGCTGACTGGTATCCCAATTTCTGAAAGTGGAGCAGCGACCCTGGAATTTTGAACCCTAGGAAAATGAAAGTAGGGCCAAAATACATACTCATATAGTTTAGTTTAGAGATACAGCACTGAAACAGGCCCTTCGGCCCACTGAGTCTGTGCCGACCATCAACCATCCATTTATACTAATCCTACGCTAATTCCATATTCCTACCATATCCCCACCTGTTCCTATATTTCCCTACCACCTACCTATACTAGGGGCAATTGCTAATGGCCAATTTACCTATCAACCTGCAAGTCTTTGGCATGTGGGAGGAAACCAGAGCAGCCGGAGGAAACCCACGCAGACACAGGGAGAACTTGCAAACTCCACACAGGCAGTAACCAGAATTGAACCCGGGTCGCTGGAGCTGTGAGGCTGCGGTGCTAACCACTGCGCCACTGTGCCGCCCATATAAATAAACACATACAATATTCTTGCCTTGCCTGCTATAAAAATTCAAGTAAAAATGTCAATTTCTCTTTAAATGCAGACCTTCAATCATTCAACTTAGCAAGCTGGAACACCAGCGTCATGTGAGCAGATTGAATTCTTAGGAAAAATCAAAGAAAAGTGTATCTGATTTCATTTGCATTGATTTAAATTTGAATAAGGCTGTCACTTGTTTTCAATGGGAGCTCCAAATCCCATCAAACCAGATGTTCTGGGTGGAGATCTGGGGTGGAATTTTATGCTCTCCCCCACTGCGGTTTGGAGCTGGGAAGAGCATAAAATTGGGTGGGATGGTGGTGGAGAGGGGGACTCTGCCACTATCCTGCCTCTGCCAAAATTTAGTCCCAGGTGGGAAGGCCTGTGAATGGCCTGCCTGCCCGCCACCTCCCCCAGCCCCCCCCCCACCAGTTGAGATCCTTAACTGGGTAATTAACCCAAATAAGGGCATCTTCCCGTTGCAGCCGCAATTATCCATTCGGCAGGCGGCCCAGTCACCGCACGGTAAGCATGGCACGAAAAGCCATGTGGGCTGCTTCCTGGCTCTGGGCGATGGGGCTGGGGTGGTGGTGGAGGGGTTCCCTTGTTCAAAGGCACTTAATGCCTGAATGAGGGTCCAGGCATTGGAAAAGGGGGCCCCACTGAGGGCCACCCCCTTTCTCCTGCTCCTGAACCCCCTCCCCCACAACTTCCACCCCATGAGACCCCTCCTGCCCTGACCTACCTTAAGCCTGGTTTCAGCGCCACTCCTTAGTGTCTGGTCTCTGCAGTGACGCTGCAGCTGCTGGCCTCTCATTGGCCAGCACCTCTGCAAGGCTGGGACAGTGTCCTAAATCCTATGGAAGGCCCACCGCTGTCCGTTTAAGTGCCTGATTGGCACTAAATTTGGCGGGCCTTCCAGTAAAGAGGTGATGCGGGGATCCCCCAACATTGAGATCCTCACCGCCAGCATAAAACTACCCCCACAGTGAGCCTGATTCTCACCCCTGGAAATTCAGAAAATCACTTGTAAAATATTTAATTTGTCCATTACTGCTTTCGGAATATAGGAATTGCTGGACAAAAAAAAGTCCATCTATTTTGCCTTCTACCATCCTGCCCGTTGCATGATACAATGATCATAAAACTATTGACTAATCATAGCACATCGGCCCATTTTTGGGATGAATTGCGCCAGACACCATTTTGGTGAGGGCGTTACCACACGCATAGTGCCTGGTTACCAAAAGTATGAAAAGTAGGCAGATCATAACATCAATCAATATGCAGCACAGATTTGATGCCATCAGTGTCATTTTGCAGTTCAACACTCCAACTGACGCCCTCCCTTAACCATGCTTATATGTTCAGGGGACGAACCCCCCCACTAGTGGTGTTTCAAGAGATCATCAACTCTTCACACGTTAGTTGCTGGTTGATGTCTTTTGGCTGTTGCTTCGATCCTGGGCTGGCTGGCTGATAGGCAACAGTAAGGGCACTGGCAGAGTAGCAGGGGTAGGAGGACGAATGCTTTATTCCTGAGAGAGGACAGTAGGTTCGGGCTCCATGGAATCGCTGCCAGTCCCCCAGCGTGGTGCCTCAGCAATCCTAGTAATCTGTTGGAGGACAGATTGCTGCACTGCTGTGACACCCTCACACTCCTTTGCACACTGTAATCCGCAGTCACGCTGGCAATAGTCTGAGCTTGCATGACTGAAATCTGAGGTTCCACTGCAGCATCCAGACATTGGGTGGCGTCTGCTTGTTCTGCAGTGGAAGCTGAAACATTGGCCATCAGACACTGCATCATGGTTGGGTCCAAAAGTGTACCAATTTGGTGCGAGACTTCTTCATATTCTTTGACGTTGACCATAGCTTTCTGACAGACTTCCCAATGCACCAAGCATTTTGTTGTGTATACCCATCAGCCTTCTTCTGTAGGCTGCCCCATCAAAGTGCACATCTGAGTCCTCTGCAGTAGAACTCATGTGCGACTTCACCCTCCAGTGAGCTGGTACCTGCGCTAATCTTGCCCTTTGCTCAGCTGCAGGCCACTCATGTCCAGTGTCTCACCATATAAAGATAGTGCCTCTATGCAGTCCTTTAATTTACGTGCAATGCTAGTATCTGAGATGATGGCCACGACTGTGAGGTTGAGTGACAATGTGGCTGTCATGATTGAATAGCTGGCAGTATGTGCAAGTTGTGAAATGTGGGTTAGAGGCTTGCAGCAGTGGTCACTGTGTGGGGATACAGTGGAGCGTATGAATGTTAGGTATGAGTCCTGATTGATAAAGGTTGTTGGTAGGTGTGAGGTGGGGTTATGGTTAATTGAGCAGTGGTGGAGGCGATTGGTGCAGTTGATGGAATATAGCATTCGAAGATACATTCATTAACCTTGACCACTCATGTGAGGTCATTGAACTTCTTTCAGCACTGTGTCCAGGTCCTTGAGGCTTGATTCCTGCATTGACCTCCACGGCTACCTGTTCCCACAGCCTTCTGAGCATGTGTCTGGAGGACCTCCTGCCCCTCTGCGGACATAGGCCATCTCTCCTCCTTTCAACCTCCTCCACCAAGGCCTCCTCTGCAACATCCAAAAACCTTGGAGCCCGTTTTCTGCTCTGTTGTGCCATTCTTCAGTGTTTTTCAGATCAGATTAACTTCCAGCATGACTGCCAGCACCTTCTCCAGTCACAACACATCTCCCCTCTAAGTGTTGTAGTCCAACTTTAAACAATGCAAGGTAGGTTTTAGTGGTGCTGGTCACTCATGATATTGGCCTCCTGCTGATGCGTCCACCGGGCTGATTGGACACTGAAACCGTTGAAATGAGCAGGCAGCATGAAGTTGACGTGCTGTGTGCATTGCAAACAATGGGCACGGGGTAATCGCGCATCTCAATTCTCACGTTCATTTTCGGGAGCTATTGATTTAGTCACCAAGGTTTTTAAGGTTAAATATTCCGCTGAGAGGTGAGCTTTCTTTATGAACTTAGGATCATTGCCTCCTAAATAGTGCTCGTTGCAGATGTAAACTTTCTTAACATGTATCATTTTTATTTCAAATAGGGACATCCACAGATGTAATAAAGCTGTTGTCTGTAGTCAAAGGGAAAAAAAGTGTTTAACATAGAAGAGAAAACACTGTCTGGTCAACATTGAATTGTTTACTTGGCAGACATAGCTGCAGGAAACAATTTTAATCTAATAGGGCACATCTTTGAGTTCCTCACTGCACTAGAGCACAAACTTTGCATTTTATATTTGTTCACATTTGTTAATATGCAATAACAGTTTATTGACTGAATGTGCAGTAAGGAACAGCTGCCTGCATTATTGGTAAGTTCAGAATCCACTTGATTGCCCAAAGAACAGAATTTTTTGTGTTTAATTTTTATAATAAAAAGAGAGCGATTGTTACCGCCCAAAGTTCATGTTAAAATTTACTGGCAAAGAATTAGTCATACAATATCTTGACTAATACGCCCATTGAATTCTACACACACTACATTTATGATGACTCACTCCAAATTATTGTTCCACCCTTTGCAAAATAGCATCCTCAGTGCCACCATGAGAAACCTTTCATGAAATACCAGCTTTTGGGGTAACTCAAAACTGTATTTTCACTACTTAATTTCAGTTTACTTGAGACAACTTAGCACAGATGCAAACAATATAAGATAGTTCAATATTCATCAAAGTGAATAAGAAATTGTAAGTGTATAACCTGCTTTAACAGGAGATTGTTTCATTTGGGGAGTTCATGTTCAAAATGCAGCAAGAGCACCTCCAAATCCAATTAGTTCAGACTAAAGGCCTGCTCGGGTCTGCAAATGAAACTCGACCCGAGCCCGACAGAATCACATCCGACCCGAGCCTGACCCGGCCCGAGTCCTTTCATTTTTTCCCGCGCCCGACCCGACCCAACCACCGGAATAAAGTTGATTATATTAAAGAGGTTGTGCTCTACCTTGGATGGAATCGCTTACTGCAGACTAATGCGGAGTGTTCCCCACCTTGACATCCTGGCTGTCACTGTGTCTGACCTGACCAGACCCGACCCGAGCCCGAATGCCGGACCCAGAAGAACGACCCAACCCAACCCGAACCCAACACATGTCGTCGGGTTCCGTTGGGTTTGGGTCGGGTAGCTATGCTCTAGTCCAGACTATAGCAGGCATAATATTGTGAAGTAAAAATTCTGGAAAAAACGATAATATAAGAAAATATGGGCAAACGATGGTGAATTTAGAACTGCATAATGCAATGTTCAACAGCTGTGGCTATATTTTAACAATTTATAAATAGACAAGTACCAGTACTATAGGTATGCTTCTCCATGTTGTTACAGGGTTTTGTTTTTGTATTAAAAACTTTGAGTGCTAAATCTTTTAAAAAACTGTAAAAGGATTTTTCAGTGGACATCGACACCTGCAAAGAGCTGAAATTTTTGGATGTTTTGAAAGGAAGCTGACTTTGTATACAAGGACAGGAAAGCAGGCAGTTTCAAGGAAACCAGCAAGGGGTTTGACCTCCTCAGAGGAACACTTTGAACGACAAGGGGGACTCTATGTCTGGACATGTGACCTGTTCAGGAAGGTTTTTGCTTTCACTTTGGACCCTTTAAAAAGCCAGTGAGTTGGGCAAAGAGCAGGCATTTGAAATTTGGCTTTTGACCTGCCTGGAGATCAGAGAGGAAGACCCAGAGAAAGTGTCACCTCTCTCTGTAAAAGAATCCTGCATCTCGTGAGAAGAAATCCTGTATTTCAAAGGTGGCAGATTCCTATTGCCTCTTGTCTCTGAAGAATCTCTGCATCTATTTGTTCTTGTTGCCTCCTGTGTTTTAAGAAATCCTGAAATCTGAAGAAATCTTCTGTGCTATCCTGCTGCTGTAAAACCTAAGAAGACCTGTTGCTACACCCTCGATAAAAGACCAATGTGAAGCCTGCTGCAGTTGAATTGCCTTGAATGCCTACCCATCACAGACTGCTCATCAACCTCGCCTGGAGAGACTGAGTGGCATCTGACTATTTGACTCTGGGACACCTCATCAAACCGAAGAACTTCCTACCAGAATGTTATTCTGTTGGAATTGTTATTCCTTTCATTCTTATGAAACAGGTGTAAATCAAAAATCCTTTTGCCCCGGTTAACTTTTTTTAAATGTATGGGTGTGTGCCTGAGGGCGAGGGAAATAAGGAGTTTTTCGTATATAGAGTTATCTTATTATTAGTTAAGACTTGTTTTATAATAAATAGTTAATTTTGTTGTTAATTCAAGAAACCAGGTTGGTGTGCTTTATTCTGGAGGACTAATATAGTATGTAATTGGCTGTTTTTCAGTAGGTGGGAAAGTTTATTAATATGCTGTGACCCGTGGAGAAGTGGGATTGAATTAACAGTGCACTCCTCCTGCTTCGTTCATAACAATGTCTTTAACATTTTCTTTCTCTACGTCCCTACATATATCCAGTTGCAAATGGTATTCCAGCTTTCACCTATAAATTTGCCTTCTTTTAATATATTGAGGTTGACAACTGTGTAAAACACAGGGAAGTGCAAGTTCCTTTAGGCCTACTTTGGGCCTGAAATTTTTACTTTCTTAAAGTAGGAACAATGAGGTTCAATTTCTACTGCAGGGATTCAAATTTGACCAAACTAGCATTTCTTCTTTGGCATCCTTATCTCGAGAGACAATGGATACGTGCCTGGAGGTGGTCAGTGGTTTGTGAAGCAGCGCCTGGAGTGGCTATAAAGGCCAATTCTAGAGTGACAGGCTCGTCCACAGGTGCTGCAGAGAAATTTGTTTGTCGGGGCTGTTGCACAGTTGGCTCTCCCCTTGCGCCTCTGTCTTTTTTCCTGCCAACTACTAAGTCTCTTCGACTCGCCACATTTTAGCCCCGTCTTTATGGCTGCCTGCCAGCTCTGGCGAACGCTGGCAACTGACTCCCACGACTTGTGATCAATGTCACAGGATTTCATGTCGCGTTTGCAGACGTCTTTAAAGCGGAGACATGGACGGCCGGTGGGTCTGATACCAGTGGCGAGCTCGCTGTACAATGTGTCTTTGGGGATCCTGCCATCTTCCATGCGGCTCACATGGCCAAGCCATCTCAAGCGCCACTGACTCAGTAGTGTGTACAAGCTGGGGATGTTGGCCGCCTCGAGGACTTCTGTGTTGGAGATACGGTCCTGCCACCTGATGCCAAGTAATCTCCGGAGGCAGCGAAGATGGAATGAATTGAGACGTTGCTCTTGGCTGACATACATTGTCCAGGCCTCACTGCCATAGAGCAAGGTACTGAGGACACAGGCCTGATACACTCGGACTTTTGTGTTCCGTGTCAGTGCGCCATTTTCCCACACTCTCTTGGCCAGTCTGGACATAGCAGTGGAAGCCTTTCCCATGCGCTTGTTGATTTCTGCATCTAGAGACAGGTTACTGGTGATAGTTGAGCCTAGGTAGGTGAACTCTTGAACCACTTCCAGAGCATGGTCGCCAATATTGATGGATGGAGCATTTCTGACGTCCTGCCCCATGATGTTCGTTTTCTTGAGGCAGATGGTTATGCCAAATTCATTGCAGGCAGCTGCAAACCTGTCGATGAGACTCTGTAGGCACTCTTCAGTGTGCATTACCACCTTGTTTACCATCGCAGTTTGTAACCATATTGACCCTTTATTGATTATTGAATAAAATGGACTGATTAAACCAAACACTGAATGCCTTTAGCATTCTGTCTGTTTCTAACTAAAAATGAATGATAAAATATGGTGCATTAAATGGAATAAAATGGAAAAGAAACAGTCCTGTAATAGTAGGTTATCGTTCAGAGTGCATACTTTGACCAAAGTTTGACGTTTCAAGTTGCAGAATTAATTCTTTTGTTGAAGAAGTGATTAGATTTCTTGTAAATTATAAGTTGTGAAATCGATATTCATTTTACAAATTGTATGCATCGTGGGTGTAGGTATACTATAAATTCTAAACATTAGAATAAAACATACTAAGATATGATTAAGCTGAACTATGACTATTTATGCTTTGGCTCACTGTAACAGTTGTATTTAGTTCCATGGTGGTGTGAATTATTAATAGAGTATCCCAATAACAATTACATCATTGGTAGAGATTAAACATGTTATACCATAGTACTACTTTTCAATGAATAGTCACATCCCTTCATAGCTGCTGTTTTGAATTACTAAAGTATTTATAATGAATGTGTTCTTTCAAGGGAATGCACAATATAAGGATATATCACAGAAGGCTTGAGGTCTTGATATATATAAAAATTGTAATTTTTAAAAGTTCAAGATGAAGTCTGGACGGTCAGCTGACCTCACCTCCACTCTGCGAAAGGTTACCAGGACAACAGAGAACACAGATCAAAGACTTTCTTCTGAAAAACAGAAACTGCAGGGCTAACACCTGAAGAACAATGGGTTTTGCCCTCCCAGACTTTAGGGTTGTAAATCAAGGAGTCAGTAATTCGGAAGATGTCAATGTACCAGGCAGCTGTTAGCACCTGGGAACAATGGAAAGGCCCAAGCGGCTTTGTGAAACCAGACTTCTGGACTCTGCATTTTTAGGACAATGCAATAAGCTATTGGCTTCTGAGTCCAGATAAATTTAACAGACTTTCTGAATGGAAACAGGCTGTAAAAGAAGAAACCACCGGTTGTGGCCTTGAGAGAGAGAGAGAGAGAGGGGAGGGGGACTCCTGCTCTTGGAAGCCTGTTACAGTAAAAGGCTTTGAAGAGTTGAACCTGTTTTGAAAGTCGAAGCTTGCAGAGAAGGAGAAGACCAGCAGGATCACTAGGGAAGGCCTTATTCACGGGCGTCCAGGTCGGAAGTGTGTAGAGAGTGAGTGAACATTGATTTTTGAAAAGGTCTGGGAGATCCAACCCATTGCAATTGGGAGGAGTTTGAGACTTTTAACTGCAAAGGGTTTCACCATGAAAAAAGATTGTATAATGTAAAAGTGTGGTGTGAGGTTTTCAAGTATTTTAATAAGTAAAGAAACTATCTTTCTTTGTAAGTAGTTGTATCAGCTACTTACAAATTGTTATTCAGTTAATTGGGGATTTCTTTTTGTTTAGTTATTATAATAAAAGTCTTAAAACATGAAATCTTGTGTAATTCTTGAAATTGATCTCGGGTTCATATCTCATATTTTTCATGTTAACGATCTCACTGAGGTCATAATAGTAGATCAAAGTTTTATTTTAAATCATTTTCATGGAACAGTTTGCACTGATTTCTCCCACCGGCTCAACAAATATTGCTATAAAAATTGAAATAGATATTGAATTCAAAACCAAAATGATAGTTAATATTTTTTTCCAGTTGTTCTGAATTGCTTTCAGTTACTCCTAGTCTAGATTTATGAACTGACTTGTAGACCAATAGTTTCTTTCTAGTAACCACATGAGACGACAGTGTGATTCTTTAAGGAGATGTTACTGAACTACAAAATTAATATATCTAATTAACATATTCCTACTTGAGGATATAATTTTAATATCATTGCATCAGTTTTAAATGCAGAATATATGGTATGTTGTGCCACTGGGCTTAAGTAGGTGTTGGGGTTTCTCCACATTTTGTTTAACTTATAAAATGGATAAAAGCCGATTGAGTGTAGTTTTATATCAGTAAATCTCACTTTGCTTCTCAGCTTAAACATCCTGCAAGGTTTTGATGTTGCCAATCATGTAATTCCTTGGTTCTGTGCCTTTCTCCTCTACAGAGAATGGTGAGTAAACTATAAAGCTAATACGTACATTTAGAGAAGACACTGTGCCATAAAACACTTAGTGACACATGTTCATTATAATGTACCAGTAAATAATAAAGGTATAAACATTGAGGTCATTCAAAATATAGTTCAATACTATGATAGGAAGCTAATGTAGTGGAGGGGCAAATGGTCTTTTCCCATTGCTTTTTTCTTTCACTTTTAAATGCAGCGCAGCAATATTACCTGACTAAGAGAAAATATATTTCTTCAGTTTAAAGCTGGAAACCTTTAGTCAAATTCTTAATGTTGGTTAAAGCTAAATTAGTTCCATGAAACTTCACCATATTGCAAAGTAAAACCTGTTATTTTTGTATTTGTGACATTGCCCAAAGCAGAGGCAGAGAATTGAGTAGGTGAAGTAACTCTTTTTAATCAGATACATACTGACACAAGAAAAACATATTCCTTATTCTGTGGAAGAAAGGATGTTGCCTCTTATAACTTACCAGTTATTTTAGACAAATTATTCTGAAATCTTATACTGCTTGAGTTATGTGACTGTTATTGGCGACCCAGGAACCACACAAGGCACATACTAGATAGATAGAATAAACGTTGACCTCATAGCACAGCAGCAGAGGGAACATGATATTAACAGGTTAATGTGCAAATGTTCACCAATTTCTGTTTTCCTTTAATATGCCAAATGATACTTGGAGACAGTTTGGCATAACATAGTAATGTTTATTGTCATGCAGGCCCCCACCTGCCAAAAATGAGGCATATTAATTTTGCCACATGGACATTAAATTTCAAATTGTTGCTAGGAAGAAGCGAAGGCCTGATACAAGGGGTTGCCAAGCCCCTGGCTGGAAAGACATTTTTGCATATTAACAGACAGTATTTGTAGGTCAAAGGACCATTCCCTGACCCACCCAATACACAAAGCCATAAGTGGTTATACCAGTCACATGACTATGCTGCTGGCCAACTTGGGGAGTTTTAAATTCTAGAGACAGTGTTTGAACTGACAGAAAGCTCTTTGCTCCTGGATTGAAAAGACCTCCTCTTCTCCTGTCTGCTCCCATCTCTTTCTCACGGAACTCCAAAACTCTCTGAAGACACATGAACCCCAAGAGAGAAAAGTCTCCTACTGTGAGCAAGGTTTAAGAAGAAAACTGGGCCCCACTGAAAAGCAAGATCCACCTACAATCAAAGACTACAGCGAGCTCGAAGCACAGTAACAAAAAAACCCTCTTCAGAGATTGCCTCAAACCTTTCCACTTTATTTTTCTTCTGCTCTTTCTGTCCCGATCTGCATGCGTGTATCACATATGCATGGTAGCTTGGGTGTGTCGTGTATCCGTATGTCATTAACTGAATTAGAGTTTTAAGTTTAAGTTTAATAAAATTTCATCTTCTTTAAACCTGAGAAAGCCTGCTCGTGCTCGTTTCTTTACCTTATAATTGGAAAGCAATGAACAAGGATTCGCCAAGAAGGAGCTAAAAACACGATGTGTTAAAAATTAAAACTCTGTTACAGTAAGACCAGGTGAAGGCAGAAAGGGAACTCTAGACAATTTCTCACCTGGTCGTAACATTATATTAGTATCAATATGAAGGAAACTTGTATAGCACATCAATGGCACTTTTACATCTTGGACTTTGTCAAGGTTTGATACAACTGAGTGGCTTGCTAGGCCATTTCAGAGGCCAGTTAAGAGTCAATCACATTGCTGTGCGTCTGGAGTCGCATGTAGGCCATACCAGGTAAGGACGGCAGATTTCTTTCCCTAAAGGACATTGGTGAACCAGATGGGTTTTTACAACAATCAACAATAGTTTTATGCTCACCACTAAACTAACATTTTAATTCCAGATTTATTAATTGAATTCCAATTCAATTCAAACCCTCGTCCCCAGAGCATTAGTTTGGGGCTCTGGGTTACTAGTCTAGTGACATTACCACTATGCCACCGCCTCTCCCATTTCGATATGCAGCAAGACCTGGACAACATCCAGGCTTGGACTGATAAGTGGCAAGTAACATTTGCGCCACACAAATGCCAGGCAATGACCATATCAAACAAGAGAGAATCTAGCCATCTCCCCTTGATGTTCAATGGTATTACCATCGCTGAATCCCACACTACCAACATCCTGGGGGTCACCATTGACCAAAAATTGAACTGGACCAGCCACATAAATGCTGTGGCTACAAGAGCAGGTCGGAATCTTGGAATTCTGTGGCAAATAACTCACCTCCTGTCTCCCCAAAGCCAGTCCACCATCTACAAGGCATAAGACAGGAATGTGATGGAATATTCTCCATGTGCCGGGATGGGTGCAGCTCCAACAACACGCAAGAATCTCAACACCATCCAGGACAAAGCAACCCATTTGATTGGCACTCCATCCACCACCTTCAACATTCACTCCCTTCACAACTGACACACAATGGCAGCAGTGTGTACCATCTACAAGATGCACTGCAGCAACTCACCAAAGCTCCTTCGACAGCACCTTTCAAACCCGTGACCTCTACCACCTAGAAGGACAAGGGCAGCAGACACATAGCAAAACCACCACCACCCGCAAGTTTCCTTCCAAGCCACGCACCATCCTGACTTGGAAATATATTGCTATTCCTTCACTATTGCTGGGTCAAAATTCTGGAACTCCCTCCCTAACAGCACTGTTGGTGTACCTACATCCCAAGGACTGCAGCGGTTCAAGAAGGCAGCTCATCACCACCTTCTCAAGGGCAATTAGGGATGGGCAATAAATGCTGGCATAGCCAGTAATGCCCGCATCCCCCGAATGAATAAATTAAAAAAAAAATCACAGGATGAATACTTCGTATTATAAAGCAGGGAACCTCCAAAGGTCCAATAACTTCAGAGATCCACACTTCTGTGGCTGCTCAAAGCACTGTTGGGTCTTGCTTTTATCTAAATGCGTGGAGCTGGATTGTAAATGTCTTTGTCCCCATAATTCACTGCTTTCTGTCCACAAATAGCCCTGATTTAGAGAGGCTGCAAAAAAAAGATAAATGAAAGGGAATGATGCATGGAGGCTGTGGGGTTCGGTTTGACTAATTTTCTTGTAGAACCCCTGAATAAATTGTAAAAGTCCTTAAAAAAGGGAGTTATATGAGATACAGTGATTCTATTTTCAACTATGCTCTGTCGAAACTCAAAGAAATGGCGGCAGCTTTGGTCTTAATTATAACTTTGAGGCAGGCTTTACTGAATGAAATCAGCAGGGTTCATTAGGGTCCCATTTGATGTATCAGTATTATAAAAATACCAAGTTAATTATGCTCAAATGCTGCAAGTTACCTCCATTTTCCTGCAATCATGAAATGAGAGAAACCCTGTGAAGCAAATTAGTCCTAATTGAAAGAGGACTGATTAATATTTAAATAAGGCATTGTGTGAGGGATTCTGCCATGAGAAAAATAAGCTGAACATCTGAATTAATTGCATAGCAGGTTAAATTAAATTTCATATAATGGACTGGAAGATGAGTTGGCAATGCGCTTTAGGAGTGAACACAATGGCTAAAATACCAGCCTTTTCGTTTCCTTTTGGCTGGATTCCACTTAGAACCTTGAGGCCCTACCTCTTTGTTGTCTGTCTTTCATTATACACAAAGGTACTAACATAAAATTGCAACCACATTTTAAAAAACGTAATCCTTTTAGGAAGCAACACCTGCTGACTGTTTCTGTGAATATTTTTCTTTTGTACATTTGGCTGAAAATTTTAAATGGTGAAGTGATGACTGCACTTTATTTTGCAATTGAAGGATCTTTCATAAAGTATAAAATTTAGCTGTAGCTTAGGTCCCTCTTTCTGCTCACCCTAACTTATCTCTGTGATCTCCTTCAGCCTTGTATTCCCATACACAAACTCCATTTCTCAAACACCAGGCTATTCTTTGTCCTTGAACTCACCCATTATTGGTGGCTGTTCATTCATCCACCTTGCTTCTGTCTTCTGGAACTATCTGCCTTGTTCCCTTTGATTTTCCACAGCTTTCATAAACCTCTACAACAAGCTTCTTTATGACCATAGCTCAGCTTCAGCCGAACCCTCACTGTTCCCTTTTTCCCTCCTGCTTGCCATTCAATTTTTTCCCCTTAAATTAGTTTGATGCATCTTCCTGCCTATGAGGAGCAATATAAAAAAGCAAAATTGTTGTAGTAGTTAATTGGGATTTATTATTTGATTAGCAGTTATCACTAACTTCTCTGCCATTGATAAGCTTACAACACAACTCAGTTTACAGTGATGTCATTACTTAAGGTGCTGTGTAAAATAAATTAGATCCAGTTTATTAGTAAACTGTTCAAATTGATGGTGGTGTTTTCTCTTTATTGACTTGTTTCCAATCAAATGATCTTAATTACTCTGGTTTTGATCAATTTATATACTATTCATATGGTAAGGCATGTGACTGCTGCATCACTGAAAGACGCTTGTCCCACTAAGAGGTTTCATTGGTTAGATTCAAAGGACCTTCTACTATTGACATATAAGAGTGCCTCCATATTCCTACCTTTAGGTTACATTTGCTTCTTCCCACTTGTGAGTGAGAAAAACCCTTTTCATTTCAAGCACTACATATGTATGTTCCAGAGAGGGGCAAGGTTTCTTTAGATTATAACGTCCAGGTTGGCCATTGCCAAGTCTTCAAAAGAACTTGAACTGTGGTTTAAAAAGCCTTTACTAGCAAATTCAGGCATTAATGGGAAGGCAAGCACACTCCCAAAATCCTTCAGTAATGCATTGTTAATCCCAATTGGGACACCAACAGAAATTTCTGCCTGCTATATTTCTAGTTCCACTCCAACCATAGTAGAACATGAAGAAGGTCTAATTCAACTACCTGGCACATTGGCCAGGATTTTATCTGGGTGACGGGGCTCTCGATCACCGGCTAATGTGTCGACGAGAACCGCGTGTCGCTTCTACTGGGGAATGCCTGCTAAATCAAGTGCCAATTAGGCACTTAAGTGGACAGCGACAGGCCTTCCCCGGGATCAAGGACCCTGGTGACGGAGGTCCTGCCCTCTGGGAGCTGTCAGCCAATTAGAGGCTGGCAGCTCTTAACAGAGGAGCACCACGACGGAGGCGGTGGCTGATGCCGATACTGGACTCACTGGAGGCGCTGTACAGAGGCAACAGGTAAGTCATGGCGGGAGGGGTTTCATGGGATGGGGGTTACAGGGGAAGGGGCCCCCCGCCACCATCCTGCCTGATTATATGCTCTTCCCACCTCCAAAGTCACCACAGGGAGAACATAAAATTCCCCCCATTGTTTTCCCAAGCACTCTGCACTGCAGTAATTGTTAGTGGTAGATTTTGAAGAGCAGAAAGCTTCTGGTAAAGTCTCAGAAACAACATAACAATTATACCATCTCTGATCTTGATTCTCATTTAAGATTTCTTTTCTTTTTTAATGTGAGACAATGCATGTAAGCCCCCATAACAAAAATAGGTAAAAGCTCAAAATAGTTTGACACATTTCTGCATTTCTAATCTGCAGTTCAAGGCCACTCATTCCTGCTACCAACAGATACCACAAAATAGAGAGGAAAATGGTATGCAATTCTTTGTTTCTTTATTCTAGTAGCTGTAACACCTGACAAATGGAACAAAGTAAGGTTAACAATGAAAGGTAAAGGAAAGGGACAGAGCAGTAATGTAACCTAACCTAACATAGAGAATACCCTGCCAAAAATGATGTTTAATTATTGAGGGAGAAAAGCTGAGCATCTAGTTTTACAGAATTAGGTTATTGACATCACATTCAGCAGTTTGATAAGTTCCACTTTCAGCACCTGAGGTGTTGTGTGTCAATTGGTGGGACAGAATGTACTGGCTATAAGTGCCATGAGCGCACCAAGACCTCAGCACTGAAGGCATACTTTTAAGAGTACAACTTTGGGCAGGACACATCATCCATAGGGAAGATTCCAGTATGAAGAAAGATCTGATACAGTAAGCTATTATAGGTCAATTGGAAGCAAGAAGGGCTTTAAAGAAGATGCAAGGATGTAGCTTAAGCTATCTACATTGACAGCTGAGCAAATCTTGCAGCTGATCACATGAGTTTGTGAGCAGTGATGCATGGTGGTGTCAGCTAGTACAAGCACCAGCATGTTGATCTCTTGAAGAAGCACCAACAGCGGAAAAATAAACAGCAGCAGCATATTGAATGCAGTTAGGTTGTTTGGATCTGTGAAACAAGCAAAGAGCTTGCCTCTCACATTGCTCTCATCAGCAGAGTCATCAACTTATTCTCTCTTCAGAAAGGTTTATCTTATTCAAATTATATAGATTACGACTAATGATCTGTAAAAAAACCCCACAGTAGCCAAGTATAAAAGCAAAGGGAGATTTGTTTCGTGGTGTTAGAGATAGGTAAGAATTAAGCAGTATTTTATGTTGCTCATATTCTAGCAGGTATAATTAATGTATTTTAGATTAAGAATTGTAGCTGCGCATTATTAGAGCCAATGGGATAAATGCTGCTTCTAAATCAGCTTTTCACTTCCTGGCTGTCCTCTGAGGTAGTTCAGTGGAAAGGCAACCTGCTTTGTCCACATAGGCCTGGTGGAGCGTGTGAAGCCTTGCTACTGGCTGCTGGATCAAAGACAAAGACACCAAGAAGGAAGCCCTCTGCTCAACTATCTCCGAGAACAACTACCAACGCAGAAATTCAGGACCACAAATTCAACCAGAAGATGACTGAAGTCACCAGTCACCACAGACTGTGTATTATTTGTATTCATTCTGGACTCTAATCCAACACAAATGTATTCCTCAACACTCTGTAATCTATTTGTGTGCGTAATTCATTTGTGTGTGTATTTGTGTGTGTGTGTGTGTGTGTGAAAGTGTAGCATCATTTTATTATTTTCGCATCAGGTTTAGATTTTTTAAGTATAATAAACTCACCTCTTTCTTGTTTAAACTCAAGAAAATCTGTCTAATTTGGTTCTTTTACAATCACAACAAAGGTGCAAGGTAAACATTCACTGAAGTGGTAAGCGCATCCACTGTTTATAAAGGAATAAACCCTGTTGCAGTTAAAGAGGAAAGACAAGAGGGGAGCCTTGTGACCCCTCCTCACCTGATCGTAACATAACCTATAGCCTTCTTTTGAAATGGCAGTTACTACTGGTTGGAAATTCTTTTCTTGAAAAATGTCATTGCTTATAAACAGAGTAATGAGTGGCTTGTGCTAGACCAGGGTTGTCCAACATACGGCCCACAGGCCAGCATCTGGCCTGCCAAAGGTTTCCATCCGGCCTGCGGATGTATTTCAGAGATGAGAAATTTTCAACTGACTTTTTCTTTCAGACAGGCTTTTAAAAAAAATCGCGTTGGCAGTTTCACAGCTGACAGCTGCTGAAGCAGGAATGCTCTTCCCAATTTCAGGCAGATTTGGGGTTTTCTGGCAGGTTTCAACTTTTTTTAAAAGCTCGCTGGAAAACCTCGAATCTGCCCAAAGTTGGAAAGTGCATTCCTGCTTCAGCATCTGTCAGCAGTGAAACTGAGAGCGTGATGTTATTTAAGTAACTGACCCACTACAAAGCTGCTGTGCTGAGCGGTCCCGCTCTGCAACTATCAGAGAGAGAGAGAGGGACAGAGAGAGGGGGGGGGGGGGGGGGGGGGGAAACAAAGTGAAAAAGAGGGGACAGAGAGAGAGGGGGAAGAGAGAGGGGGGCAGAGAGAGAGAAGGAGGAAAGAGAGAGAAAGAGGGGAGGACAGAGTGAGAAAGAGGGCAGACAGAGAGAGAAAAGAGGAGGCGGACAGAGAGGGGGGACACAGGGCGAAAGACAGAGACAGAGAGAGAGATACAGAGACAGAGAGAGAGATCAAGATCACTCCTGACAGATGGACATCTATCCGTAGTCTGCCGCATCGCTACAAGAAGTGTGCGGGAGACACTGGCGACTTGTGCAAGCAAAAAATGCCAGGTATCTCACTAAATCAGTGCCCAATGTAGTGATGAGAAAGTAAGTCAATAAATTAATCTTCTCATTTAAAGCTTCTTCACAAAAATGCACATTTGTTGTTGTTTTGATTAATAGTGAGATAACTTTTTAATGCCTTTATCTTTCTGAAATTGTCTCACCGGCCCCCATGTAAGACAAAAAGTGGAATGTGGCCCCCACACGAAAAGGTTGGACAACCCTGAGCTAGACCTAATCCACAATCTAAAATTACTGCCAGTTGTCTGTTTTTGTTACCTTGCAAACATAAATTTGAGAAGGAAATTAGGTTGCAGCATATAGATATCAGAAGTGTATTGTGCTGAACAGACACAACTGGATCTGTCACCATTGTTTGCATCCTATTGTGCCAAGTCTCTAGTTATTGCTGTTGCTAAATAAAGAATTGATTATTGGCTAGTAGACAACACCTTGCAGTGCTATCTGTTTGAAGGCAGAGACCTCCTGAGAAAGTAATTCTCCAACAATTATACCTACTAGTTTCAAGCAGTTCAATATAGATACAGATACAGCAGGTAGATTGGAAAGAGTTCAAATGTTAACCAAATTTGATTACCATGGTGGAGATTTGCTTTGTTTTTCAGCGGACCCAGAAAAGGAACTACTTTGGGATGTTTACTGATGATCAGAGTAGAATACCATCTTGTGGTCATATAAAATTTGGTTTTCTGATCATATGGTATATGAAGGATAAGTCATGAGTTTCCTTTCTTCAGTGTCCAATTATTTCTAGTATTAAATCAAACAAAATGTTATGGTTAAGAAAAATTTTGAAACACTCCATTTCCAGCTTGCTGGGCAATGCATGTTTGCTTGTGTATATGTATATGTAGATTTTTATTGCATTGCATTCATGGCACATAGTCTTACACTCTACTAAATTACTTGTGATTGCTTTTTCCTTGAATAGGAAATAGGTGCTTATGTCATTATTTCTAGATTTAACGTTATGCAATATTGTTGCCTCATGTTTTTCTATCAGCATACTGATTTAAAATGACAATAAAAATGTAGTAAACCAGTAAATTCTGGAAGTACACAAATCCATCACTATCGGAAAACTGATTAGCATTTTGGATGGAGATTCAATAATAATGTAATTATCAATGGTGCTACTGAATTTTAACTCCCCTGAAGCTTCAGGGAGGTAATAGTATTAGTAGCTCAGCAATGCAGAACATAAACACCCCAGGTTTGATCCCCACTTTGTAGTAAGTCAGCTGATCTCAGTTGTGTGATTGTACCCCAATACCTTCAGGATATGAGAAGATTGGCAATGAAACAAAAGGAGTGGATTTCGAGTTTACTCACAGCTAATGATTGTGCAAAATAATAGATCTTAATTTACAGATTTAAATTGTGTTAACTGATTCAGAATAGAAAAATCATTGAAACTATTGAGCTGATATATGCAAATCAGGCATGTATATTAAAGGTCATTAAATTGTCAAAAGTAATCTTATTACTTGAAATTGCAGAGATATTAAAACTTTAAAAATGCATTTTTTAACAACAGTGAGCATCCATGTTAGGTTTACTTCTCGTTTCAATGTGCTTTTAGCAAAAGCTCATTTAGTTGACCTTCATGCTGGAGACAGTAATTGGGTGGAATTTTATTGTCCACATGATGATGATCATGGAGGCAGGGAAAGTGTCGGAGTGGAACCCCAACATATTCCTGTCGCTGTGCAAATTCCTGGGGGGTGGTGGACAGGCAGCGGGATCGGGAATGCGCAGGATGGCAGCAGGCAGGCAACTGAGGCTGTTAAGCAGCCAATTGACAGCAATTTTGAAGTGGATTTTAAATTTTCCCTGGGGTGCACAGATTCCATGGCGGGTCAGCGGCTCACCTGCTCAAAGAAGGCGAGAGCTCAGCGGCAGGTGAATGGTGGCTGGAAGTGGCCGCCATTCGCTACAGTTGCATTGTCAAACAGCTGAATTTCAGTTAAGCAATGGATTGGAAAGTTGGAGGGGTTATACAGTGTGAGCCCATATTGGAGGGCATCTATTGGAAGGGTGTCTCCCAGGTCCATTTCAGTTAGTGCAGGCAGTTCTAGGGAGTTGAAAGGCATTGAGCTGTGAAAGCTCCAAATCTCAATGGGTGCTCTGCAATCAGAGATTGACTCTTCCAGTGAGGAAGATAGTGGGAGAGAGAGACAGGTTCAGCCACATTGAGAGGGGCTGCAACAACCAGAGGGGTACTAGCTTCATGAGGGTGCAAGGGGACACAGGTGAGGAGGGCACATAGGGCCAATACTGCAGGCTAATGTTCTCAGTAGGCACTACCCAGCTGAAAGGGTTTACAGAGGTTTGGTTTCATGGAGGTGTCAGAGTACCAGAATCTCCGAAGACTGCATCTGTCCAGGCAGGTGGTAGTGGACCTGTGCGGAATGCTGGAGAAGGAGGCCAATGGATGTGTTGGCTACCCATTGTTAGCGGCGGTGAAGGTGACCTTGGTGTTCAACTTCTACACCTCAGACTCATTCCATAAATCATCTGAAGACATATTTGGGCTCTCCCAGTCAGTAGCCCATTACTGCATCTAGCAGGTGGTGGGTGCCATGTACCAGAGCACAGGGCAATACATTATGTATCGCACCAATCAGGCCATTCGGGCCAAGAGAGCGACAAGATTCAGAACCATCGCTGGGTTCCCTCAGGTCAGGGGTGCAGGGGGAGAATGACAACCACATTGAGTCCATTGCCTCCTCCTCCAAGGAGTATGAATTGGAGGAAGGTCGAGACCAGGCACCAATGGAATTGCAACAAAGGGTTGGATTTTATGGGCCCCCATGAGGTGGGGTTGGAGGCGGGGGTGGAGGGCCTGTTGCCGCCCCGTCGCCAAACGATTTTTCTGGGGGCGGGAAAGACTGACAACAGCCTTCCGGCCCAGAGGCCAATTGAGGCCCTTAAGGGCCTCTTCCTGCCTCCGCTGGGGGGGTGCCTCTGCTACGTGGGGAGGGCGCCTTGTAAAATGAAGTGCCCTCCCTGTGGCTTGGTGGTGGTGGGAGGGGTCTCTCTCCTTTGTGGGCAATCTGTGGCCCATAGAGGACCTGTTACATAATGCATCACAAGAAATTTAATTTTCCACACAATCTAATGCTTTGGCATTTGGCAAAAAACTATCACCCAGTGAGACACCAACTGCTGTGAGGTGAATTTATGCAAATGCTTCCAGGTGCTTGTATTTGTGCTCGCCCAGTGCCTGCAGTTGATGTAGAGGCAGGTTGCTACCTTTTCTGCTCTGATGCATGAGATAACTGCAGTGGACATCCTCTGAGTGCCTGACCCCTAGAGGCTGCCTTTGTCATCTGTTTGCATGCAATTTTTGTTACACTGTACAAAAAGGGGTCCAGGATCCGCAAGGAGCGCCTTGAGCAGAGTCCCCATATGCTTCAGGCAGCCACTCTTTGACCCTTTGAAGGCCCAGATCCCCTTCCCTGCTTACCTGGAGCGGTTGAACACCTGGCAATAGATCCAGGCATCTCAGGGCCATCTCGCCTACCTATAGCTCAACACAGCTCATGGATGAGGCCATACTGTGGAGGTTGTTGCGCACCTCCTGCATCCACTGGGGGGTATGCTGCATATGACTCTCCATGAGGGTCGCCACATACTCACTCACTGGACGCACATGCCAGAGAAATGACACCACTCATGCCATGGATTGACTCCTTCATCATATGCGGAAGGGTGCACACAGGATCTGAGAGCTCTGACAGACACTCACCCATTTCACACTGCTGCTCCAGCATCTGCCACTTTCTGATGACTCCAGAGGCTCGCCAACTGCGGGAAGCTGAGCATCGCTAAGCCTTTCCTCAATCCTCTGATGGGGAGTAGCCGCAGCTGTCCCTACCTCTGTTACCTGCTTGCTCACCAGCTGGTGCCATGCTCACCAGCTGGTGCCACCCTTTCTATGGCACACTGACATGAGAGTATCTGAGCAGGTGGAGGGTGCACTGGACTGATGTGACACTGTCTGCTCAGATGGCGGATCCTCCTCTGAGGTCTCATGTGGTCCCGGAGCCATCGCCAGTCCCCCATCTGTGGGACAGAAAAGAGTGATGTTAGCGAGTTGTGTTTTCAACCAACTCCTGCTGCTTGATCTGGAGCTTCTTGTGTTCATCAAGACCCACAGAGGCTCCATAGCTAGTACTCATCAAAAGGTTTGATGCCTGCATCTATCACACTACTCACTCTCCTATGGGCTCCACAGCTGCCTCGCACTCAGCAACAGGCTGCCCTGCTGCAACCCATCCTAGTTCCATTGCTTTCTCCTCCATTAGAGTCACTCGAGCTATGAATGGGACACCAGCTCCAGTTCTTAGCCACTTCCTAGCATTGTGAGAGCTCTCCTTCAAACACATACATACCGTGTCACTCTTGTCTCATAGCCCAGCTATGCGCGTCAGTCTGCGCCACTTTCCATGTCTATCATCATGCCATTTGGAAGCCTGCTGCAAGCAGCCAGTTTTGGCAATGCAGCAGTCAGCACTAACTGACCATGGGACTCCGGTGTGAGTCAACTCTGAGTCTCACTGTGAGCACTGGTCGCTGGTCATGCCCGATGCATGGGCCAGCCACCTCACCTCACATCTCATGGGTGCCATTTAGGACATGCAGTACTGCGAGCTTGCTATTATCAAAGCCACTCACCTTGCCAGACCGTAGCAGGTCATTGAAATGCTTTTAGCATTGTACCCATGTTCATATGACCACTCCACGGATGCTGTCTTCATCAACTACCTGCAGCCATACCTTCTTCATGAAGCTTGCTGGCCTCCTCCTCCTCCCGTCCACTGGGAAGAGCACCTCTCTCTGTTCCTCTGCCACCTGCAGGAGCACCACCCAGGAGTCGTCACTGAACTGTGGAGCTACCCTTCCTCTGACTCCATCCATTCCTGCAGTCTCCCTTGTTCAGCATCCCTTCCAATGCCCTATGTAGGCAGCCTGTATGAAGGCTACTGATTGCTTTTTAAATGTGGCGCCTTTCTTTGACATGCTGGATCTTCCTCCTGCCCGCTACCCGTTATTGGCTGGCTCCTCCCGCCTGCCAAATGTTAATTGGCTGCAGATGGGAAAATCTCTGAGGCTGTTCCATCACACATCCATGCGCCGCATGATCTGAATTTGACCCCGGTGTCGGAACTTCCTCTCAATTGGGAAAATCCTGGCCAATGTAAAAGGACTGAATGTCACTCTGTTCTGGTTGGATCATCTTTTGGTGTTGTTTTCAGGTTTGTTTTTGACAGCAATTTGACTTGAAATTGTGCACTTGCCTAACCAGTTCATTTTGCTGGTCCCAAAACAATGAAAAAATAAACAAAAATATTATTATTTTCCCCATAATATTCAGTTCATTCATTTTTGTAATCTCTATAATTACATGAACCTGTCTGAGGATCTCTTTTTTTCCACTGTAAAACTTTTAGAGGAAGCCCCTATTATACTGCTACCTTTTTTGAGACCTGCTCCAAAATAGAAGTTGCGTAGAAGTAGGTTTGTGCTAATATTGCAGCATGATGCCCTGCAGGAGTGGACTGGAACTTCATATCTCCCAGATCATATTAAGGGCAGCCACAAAGGTACTCCAACCCTTGGGCAACTGATTTTCAATGTTACAACAGCAGTCAGACACGTCCATTTTCTGATAACAGGAAAAAGATTCCATATAAAGTTTTAAAAGCTCCCGGGTGGGGCGAAGAGACAGTCTAATAGGCTGTCTGGGCACATTTAAAACGTAGCTATGCATGGAACTGGAGTTATGCTGTAAACTGCGCAAACTCAAATCAATGTGAGATGGCCTCCTGATAGACCATTTAGAATCATAGAGCCATTACGGCACAGAAGGCGGCCATTTGGACCATTGAGTCCATGCCGGTTGTCTCTAGAGTAATCCAGTCTGTCCCATTCCCCTGCTGCATCTCTGTAGTCATGCAAGTTTATTTCCCTCAAGTGCCCATCCAATTTCCTTTGGAAATCATTGATTATCTCTGCTTCCACCATTTACTTTCAGTCTGATTAGGATCCAATATTCAAGTTATCCTGCCACTTGCAGGCCAATGGGCAGCTGGAAACTTCCATGCCAAAAGTGGCAGTAGAACTGTAACTTTCAATTTAAGCTTGTTCTTTGTAAAGAAATGTTTTTTTCCCATGTGAGTATTTAGATGTTAGCACAATAAAAGGCACAAACACTGAGATTGCATATAGAAAGAATTACTATTCATGTATTCAAGCTCACTGAAGCTTATTTCAGAGCAACTGGACAGTCTTTTATTGAAGAGGAGAAACTGAGCTCACTGCACAACAGCACTGTCATGTAATAGAAAAATAAAAGTGGGCACGTTAATGTCATTCATTGCTAGCTCTGTGAATGTGGCATGTTTATTTATAATTGCTTAAGTACTGAGTCATTGAAAGTATTATTTAAAATACTTATTCTGTTTATACCATGGATTCATTTAGAAATCCAAATTTATTTAAACTGTATAAATTAACACTTACGGTATTTGTTTTGCTATAGTATAAAGCTTAGGTAATAGTTTTGTCAGTCCCAGAAAATATTTTTTCCTTCCCCATGTCTTTTTTGAAACCAGGGAAAGAGGGCAGGATATATTCACATAATTTTATCTTTTTTATTGGCTATTATGTTCTAAACATTTTGCAGCTGACAAAAATAGGAAACTAATATAAGACCAATGGCTTTCAAAATATCAAAACACTAATGCATAACAAAGTGAGTAAAAAGAACTTTTAAAGCAGATTGGGGCATAAAAACTGCAATGAAGTTTTACAACCTACAACAAATTGATCCTTAGTCGCAAATAACTGCAAGAAAGATATAAGATGTCAGTCAGACTCTGATTATATTAAAATTCATTATAGTTTTCTTTCCAGTTGAGAAAAACCCTAAGTTGCTATTTTGCACGGGTGGCTACTCAGGCAGAACTATTGTATTTGCTGCATCGTGTGCATTGCTATAATAGATTAATGATGTTGGCTGTAATATTACTTTCTGTAAACTATGCAAATTCAATTTTGGGAAAGATCATTGCATATGATTCAGTTTATGGATTGTTTACTGCCAGCTGTTTCCATTTTCAAAATTTATGCCTTTTTTCCACTCACCATATGTGTTATGTTACATAAATTACTGATATTTCCAAGATTGTGCATGAGAAGTCATAGTTATACATTTTCAATAAATAAATTAAGCGCAAGATGACTTGTAATGAGGTGCTCTGTTTACCTACTATTTATGAGTTCTTTTTAATACAACATTTCTTTTAAAATAAATTACTCAAACAGTGCAAGTTAAGGAGCTTGTTTGTGATGTGGTTTGGAGGAAGATAGACCGATACAGCATATACCATGTACAGCAAAATTGCATAAGATACTGATTTGACAATTTAAATATAATGTTCTATGGTCAGATGGTTTCACAGGTCGGCGCAACATCGAGGGCTGAAGGGCCTGTACTGCGCTGTAATGTTCTATGTAATGTTCTATGTTCTATGTAAGACATTAATTTTATCTCAAGAATATTCAAAACATTCACGGCATAAAAATAAACTTTTGTTTTTGGTAATAATTACTTTGAAAGGGACATATTCAAATTCAGTTCGAATATGCAAATTAAACAAGCATTGTGTGTACAAGTGTTGTGGCTCTTTAATCCATTGTAAACGTTACAAAACTCCACAACACACAGGTTATTATGAGCAGGAGATAAAGGTCTCATGTTACAGGGACCAGTAATGAACCACCTCATAAAAAGAATACACAACCTCCATTGTCTACTTTGTAACTATTTGGGCTGTTAACTCATATCTTCTGTTTCAAGTCATTGAAACCGAAGATATATGTTGCTAGTCCCAGCTTCCACTGCAGCACTCAGACATTGGGTCACTTCTGCTTGTGCTGTAATGGAGGCTAAGATATCAGCCATCAGACACTGCATCATGGTTTGGT
Organism: Heterodontus francisci; assembly: GCF_036365525.1. Taxonomy (NCBI): domain Eukaryota; kingdom Metazoa; phylum Chordata; class Chondrichthyes; order Heterodontiformes; family Heterodontidae; genus Heterodontus; species Heterodontus francisci. Next base: position 107,776,435 of record NC_090375.1, on the reverse strand, counting down.
CCATAAGCTGCTAATGGAGTTGACTGCCACTCCAACACTGGAAAGGATGGGCTCCAAGCTCTGCTCAAAGCTGTGTCCAAAGTTGGTGCTGGACTCCTCCATGCTGCTTGACATTGCGTGCAGGTTTTCTGGCAGGCCTGCCCATGCACCAAATATTTCTGTATGCATACACATCTACCACCCCATCGAAGTGCTCATCTGAGTCTTCTGCTGCAGAACTCATGTGCGACCTTGCCCTTCAGTGAGCTGGCACCTGTGCTACCCTTTCCCCCTACCCTGGTTGCAGGTGGTTTGAGCCCAGTGGCTCACTGGGCTGGATTTAATGAGCCCGCTGGAGACATGCTCGGAGGCGGGGGAGCCCATAGAATTGTGATGGGAGGCAGAGGTCCCGTTGCCTTCCCGTCGCAAGGCAATTAAGTCAGAGGTGGGAAAGGCCGAAGACAGCCTTCTCGCCCAGAGGCCAGTTGAGGCCCTTAAGTGGCCTATTATTATGCAGTTAAGGCTCTTTAGCTGCCGCCGCTGGAATTAAGCCAGTGGTGGAGGGGTTGGATGGCCTTCCCCAAGTGGTGAGTGAAATGAGGCGAACTTCCTGTGGGCCTGGTGGGGGCGACCCTCCTCCATGGGCAATCTGTGGCCCATGGAGAGCCCCCGCTGGCAAACAACCCACCCCCCGTAACATTCCCCCCTCCCGCACTCATTGCCCACCTTCCCCTCCCAATCGCTGGGGCCTGCCCAATACTACTAAGCTGCTGGCCCTCTGATTGGCCATCAGCTCTTGGAGGTGAGATCCCTGTCCTGAAAGGGATGGCAATGCTGGCACTGGCCATTTAAGTGCCTGAGCACCTTACAATCATGCCGGGGTGTCTCCGAAAGGGGTTCCCACTGCCTTATCAGCCTGCGCTGGTATGCAGATCCCATCTCTGTGCTACCTTCTAAAGTACATACAATGTCACAGTATCTGAGCTGATGGCTGCAAGTGTGAGATCGAGTGACAATACTTCATTATCAGTCTCTTCATACTCTAGCACTTCACACTCCTGCACCACTGCCTGGCCAGGCTGCAGTTTTTGGGGATCTGAAAGGAGAAAGACACAAGGGTAGGTTGCAGTGAAGGTTGGGGGAGGGGAGTTGGTGCTCGGAGGGGAACAGAAAGCAAGAGGTGCTTTCTTACTACATCTGCAGCTTGTAAATCAGGAGGGATTGTGAGACGAGGGGAAAGGAGGATGTGAGAATGATGATTAGGTCAGAGTATATTGTCATGTTCGATGCTTTTAGCCCCACCACTGACCACTGCTCCAGTCATGGCCTCTCCAATGATGGCGAGCATCAGGGTGAGGATATACAGCCATGCCTGTTCCCCACTGGTTAGCTGCTTCTGCCTGCTGTTTCATGACAGGGAAATGCGTCAGTGAGTGTGTTTTAGTTTAGTTTAGTTTAGAGATACAGCACTGAAACAGGCCCTTCGGCCCACCGAGTCTGTGCCGACCATCAACCACCCATTTATACTAATCCTACACTAATCCCATATCCCTACCACATCCCCACCTGTCCCTATATTTCCCTACCACCTACCTATACTTGGGGCAATTTCTAATGGCCAATTTACCTATCAACCTGCAAGTCTTTGGCATGTGGGAGGAAACCGGAGCACCCGGACGAAACCCACGCAGACACAGGGAGAACTTGCAAACTCCACACAGGCAGTACCCAGAATTGAACCCGGGTCGCTGGAGCTGTGAGGCTGCGGTGCTAACCACTGCGCCACTGTACCACTTCGTTGTCCACATATTACAAACCAAATAACACTGGAATTTGGTGAATATGCAATACTGAACCCTGAGAGTATATATGTATTTGTAAGCTGCTTGGAAGCAAGGAAATACATCTTTGGCAAATGGCTAAGAAGTTGTGAAAAGACATATTCTGGAGTTTTGCTTGATTGGTCTTGAAGATCAGGGAGAAATTCTGCAGAACTTTCCTTTTGGAAATGAATTAAGCAATACATAGTCCAAGATAAAGGTAGATTGCACGATATGGCTTCACGGACAGAACAGAATGTTCTTGTTTCACACTTTTTCTTAAGCTTTTCTTTCCGATACTCTCTTTTTCTTTCTGAAGGTGCTGACTCATGGCGGGGTTTGGTTTGGTTTCACAAATGCTTGTCACTATTTTGTACCTTACCCAAGTGGCTTATGTGTGAACCAAGCCCCTAACATCCACACAAGTAGTCTTCCCAGCAGGCGTCACTGGATAGCAGGAACCCTGGCTGATTTGTCCTCTACCTAGCCCAAGGTTTCAACAATCAAATATAATACCTCTAATGCCATTTGGTTAGATGTCAGCAACCTTACCATTTTCAATAGTCTTACCTGGAAGAAGCCTTCATTGTATACGTTCATTGTGTGTGGGTGTGGCAAGGGTGGGTTTTGATTCATAGTAGACGATGTGAGATAGATAACCTATTGTAGTACATGCTGCCATCTGATCCCCCGTAGTACAGGTGGGAAGGGAATTATGTCACCTTGCATGTTCATGCAACATATGAAGTGCGGAAAGAAAAATTGACAGCTGTTGTCAATGCCACCTTTGTGAGCAATTCACGCTACTCTAAAACACATTGGTAGAACTAATGTATTGTAGTATTGAAAATCAGATTTCAGCTTTTGTTTTTCAATATACAATATGGCTCAAAATTACTGAAAAAATAAACAGAGATTAATTTAAAAAAAGGTATTTTAGAAATCTATAGGGGCCTAAATTTGATAGCCCTTAAACAGGCATGGGGATTGCAATACATGATTAACCTGTGTCAGTTCAATGTGATTCAGGCAGCACACCAACTTCATGCTCCCTGCTGATTAACATGGTTGCGGGCTGCAGCCAGTGCAGACTGTGCTTTAGAGTGGCTGCACACCTCAGCAGGAGGCGTAAAATCGTGAGAGGCTAGCACCAGTTAAAGCTGGCTTGCACTACTTAAAGACAGCCTGCACCTCTTAAAGGGGAGGTCATTTTGGTGCTGGAAATTCGTCTACAACTGATTCTCACTTGGGAAAGACAGCAGAATGGCACACCGTTGGAGAGTGTGGGTTTCAAGATTTTCCAACATTGCACTGGACTGGAGGCCTTGCTGGGGAAGGTTCAAAGGAGGAGAGATGTCCTGTGTCTGCAGGGGGCCAGGAGGCCACCCAGACACATGTTTAGAAGTCAATGGGAGCAGATAACTGCAGAGGTCAATATTAGGACCCAAGTCCCGAGGACCTGTATGCAGTGCCGCAAGAAGTTCAATGACCTCACACGAATTGTCAAGGTCAGTGAATGCATTTTCAAATGTCATATCCTACCAACTGCACCACTTGCCTCACACACTGCTCCATTCACCACAGCTCCATCATTCATCTAACAATCTCCATCAATCAGGACTCACACCTGACATTCATATGCTTCACCTCACCATCACACACTTAACACTGCTGCAGGTATTTCACCCCCATCACACAGCATGCACACACTGCAAGCTATTCAACCATGACAGCCATATCAGCCAAAAAGATTGCACAACACTCACTGACTTGCTGTCATGTAAGCTCAGACTGTTGTTATCTTAGTTTTGGATTACAGTGTGCAAAGGGGTTTGCAGGATGTCACAGCAGTCCAGCACTCAGTCCGCCAACAGATTACTAGGATTACTGAAGAGCTATGCTGGGAGAGTGGCAGTGGGTCCATGGAGCACAAACCTGCTGTCTTCTCTCAGGACGATGGCATTCATGCTGCCACCGATGCCACTCCACCAATGCCCTTACTGTCGCCTTCAGCAGGCAGCTCAGACTGCTGCCACCCATGCTGAGATGGTGCAGTCTGAGGCCAGCCTTCTAGGCCTAGAGTTGCCTTGGAGTCATCCTGAAAGGGCAGCTGCTATATCTTCCACTGAAAGTTAGCAGCCTTCCACCAGCCATGCTGCAGCCACTGGGATAGCACTGCATCACATCATGAGAACAGAGAAGACTGGCACTAAGGGAATACACAAGAGGGATTAGATGACTTTTATATGCAGTATGGATTGATTTGATTTATAAATTTGGTTTAGAATGTTTATTTTGTGGTGGCTTTTATTTTACATTTGAGGCCAAGTGGATGCTGTGATGGGCAGTGACAGAGAAGATAGGGTGCAGAGCTGTTGGTGAATGAAAAATTGGGATTGCGGCTACTAGTATCACACTTGGATGTGTTCTTTATGGACAGCGAAGGCTTCCTCCTCCTCTTCCTCCTGATCCTCAGCTGATGGTCATATAACTGGAGGAAAGGGCTGTCCCTTCACGATGACGAGGTTGTGCAGCATGCAGCAAATAATTATGAATCTTGTTACCCTCTCTGCCAATAATGCAGGGCTCCTCCAGAGTGGTCGAGGCAGTGGAAGCATTGTTTCAGCATGTCGATGCTCTGTTCTATCACATTTTATGTGCAGCACGGCCTTCATTGTAAGCATGCTGTGTCAGTGTGTGTGGATTGTGCATTGGATACATCAGTCATGTGACCAGTGCATATCCCTTGTCCCTCCGTATCCACCCTTTGGTTTTCTATGGTGGCTTCAAGCAGCTGTTCACTGCCAACTGCTGCAGAAAGAAAGTATTGTGACTGCTGCCAGGATACCAGGCATTGACTTGAATGATTCTTGGCATATAGCATACACCAGCTGGGCTGGAGGGAGTGGAATCCCTTTTGGTTGTGATGTATGGGAAGAGATAACTTGTGGGGCCTGCAACTCGATGTGTATGCAGTCAGTAACACCTTTCACCAAGTGTAATCCTAGCAAACTCTTTTGCTCACTCTGCCTGCTTCTCTATGATAAGAGAGAATGAAATGTAGACAACTCTTAATGTATAGAGAGTGTCGTTGACCTCCCTTATGCAACAGTGGTTGGCAAACTGTGAGATGTGAGGAACCAGACACATAAAAATTCCTGGCCACATTCACCCTCACAACCACTGACAATGTGGTCCTTGCCCTGCTTCAAGGTTGCTGTTCTGGCTGCAGCAGTTGGCAGATTTCAGTGAAGACATCCTTACTGTAGTGCAGCCATCTCACACACTGTTCCTTGTTGAGACTCAGGCAGGAGAATTGCTCCATGAACACCATGAGCAGATATGGTCTCCTGCTGAAAACCCTTTTCCCCCTCCTCCCTCTTCCACCAGATTGTCCTGCTCTGCGTGCCCTCTGCTCATTCTCCAAGTCATGCGATATTCCAAGGGGAAATACCCACTATTGCACCCATATCTGGGAGCAGCTGGCTTGGACAAAAGCATGAGGTCAGCAAAAGGTCCTTCAGCACCTGCCACACCGCTTCAGTAACTTTAGCCAACTGCAGAAAGCATCAAACACTTGTAAAATCGCAGAACAAGCAGAAGAAATCAACCAGCAACTAGCCTGCAATTATTTGATGGTCCCTTCAAATAGCACAGGTGGGGGAATTCTTCCTGCCCCTGAATGTGTGTTCATCCATGTGTGATTAAGAGATGGCAATAACTGGAGCAATATGCTCCAAACTGGAAGTCCTGGCATCAAATTAGAATTGCATGCTGATTGACTTCATGATCTGCTCACTCTGCAAACTTCCGGCAGGCATTCACTGTGCGTTTGCTATCGCTGTCCTTAATATGACGTCTGGAGTGACTCTTACCAGAAGTGTGCAAGGCGCCTTGCTTACAATTTTGGACCTCAAATATTACCTGTACTGCCAAAGAACGGGGGCTATGGATCTGAATTTTGCACCAGTAATATTTTGAAAATCACTGGATGAGTGATTTAAGTATATATAAGCAACCTAAAATTAAAGCTCCAGTTCAGAAGTGACCTGCTCCCTCAATCTATGTACACCAGTATTAAAATACCAGACCTGCAGTTTCTACTCGATTGTGCTGTTTTTTAGTGTGCAATATATCCAATATTGGCATAACGGCAGAAAATATCAAGGAATTTTAAGTTCAAATTGCATTCAGTGAAAATTGAGTTTCTACGATCTTTTGCATTCGTTTTAAAAGCATTACACTAGACATAAGCCCAGCCCACAAAACTGGCCACGTCCCCAGGGTGAATTAATTGCCTCTGGGAGTTTCTGCTAATTGTGCTCATTTGCATGCCTTCGCAGCAGCTCCAAACATTAACTTGGATCTTTTGGGTAGAAGGACACTATTGGCCAGATGGTGGGTTTCTTTGTTGGGGGGGCAGGGGGTGAGCTGGAGAATTGGATCGGTGGCGGCCGCCACGGAACCCGACGCTGGGATTCCCCGTTCCAATCTTCCCGGGGGTGGCGAAGCTCTGTGGCAGCACTTACACCGCTCTGTGACGGGACACTACTTTAAATATGCTAAGTATCTCTCTGCATTCATTTGAATGCAATTCGCAACGATCCTACCAGCCTTTCCCGATCTTGAGCTCGACTTGTGGCACTCATGTGCTTTCACTTTCCCATCCTTGCAAAGCTGGTGCCACTGAGGCGAGAGTCCCCAGTGCCTGCAAAGGTTAGGTAAGTAATGCCTTGCTATCCTTCGTTTTTGTTGTGAAGTCGGTCACTAAATTTGAATTGCCAGAAGTGAGGGGAGGTTGGAACTCTGCATTCGTATATGGATAAGTGGGGGGGGGGGGTAGGGGTGGAAGGGGTCAACTCTGCATTCGTGAATGAATAAGTGGGGGGATGCAAGCTAATCTGCATTCATGTATGGTTAAGGGAGGGGGGGCGGCAGACAGTGAATGCAGGGCTGGCAGCCTTTTAAGGATGGCGCCAGCACCTGTTCCTGCATCACGGCATTGCCAATGCCACCCCTGCCACATGATTGGGGGGGTGGGGGTGGTGGCGGGAGCAGCCGCCGTCATTATGTTACGTGGATGCCCTCTGCATAATTGCGGCGGCACGGCTGCGTGGGTCATGTGTGGGATGGATGCCATGTTCCACTCCCGGCGGTAAGACTACAAAATGTTTTGAAAGGTTTTGAATGAAATTTGTTTTTTTAATTTACTAAGGAATTGACTACTGTATCCTAATCGAACTGGAAAATAGTTTTGTATATTTTTTAAAAGGCATTGTTCAGTGATTTAAAATTGGATTATTCACAGGTGGTGGATTTTGTGATAAACCCATTTCCAGCTATATTAATCAAACTGCACCAAGTTACCTCTCTTAAATATAACAGGGAAATATATTTTTGAAGCAATTATTAGAAATAATTTAATTTGAAAGTGCTGCCCTGTTGCATTGGTTCATGGCAGATTTTGTGTTCTGCGAAATGCTAATGAGTTTGAGATGAAACCCAGGAGGAAAAGAAATCTCTTCAAAATGGGCACAATTTGTGCCAGAATCGTCCACTGCACCTAAAACAGAAACTCTATCCCCAGGTTCCTACAATAATGGAGAATATTATGGCTGTATTCTGCACATTTTAACTGTATTCTAATTAATTCTTGTTACTTTAAATGTCCCTGTATCTAATGGAATACATGATATCTGGCTTTCCTCAATATAATTCCAGTCTCATTTTAAATTATTTGTTTAATTCACACTTTCAATCAGTACAATATCCAATATATTCTTCTATTCGTCTTACTTAACAACTCAAAAATAGATGTCGAAATGAGAGAAAATCTGATACACAAAGCACTGTATATATTCTGAGTTTTGTTGCCACAGTGTCCTCATTCCTCAGTGTGTGCATGTTTTTGGATCTCTCCTGTTGAAATGAAAGCCAATAGGCTTTCACTTTACTACCAGTTGTACGGAGAAAAAAGAACACGATCCCATGAGGATTAAAATGCATGAGATCAGGATATGTTGAAAGATCAACTGTGAGAAAAAGAGAGTAGTAACACCAGGAGGAAAAAAATGGTGAAAAATATGTGAGGAAAACATTTATAAAAGAATAAGGGGCAGATTTTTCTGTCATTGTACCATTGCATATTGCATTGCCTGGTGCATTGCATAAAGGAAAATTGGCCAGGCAGATTGAATATCTGTAAGGAAGCTGTATCACACCTCCAAGTATTAACTTAAATTGGAAACATTGACATAAAAAAATACAAGGGTAAGTGTTGATAGAAAAGTGTGGCCAATATTCATGACAACAGGGATTAAAATTTGTCAATGGGAAGTTTGTGTCCTATGCAAGATTTCTCCCTTTTCCAACCCATTTAACTTGTGTTACTCTCTTCAATTCCTCATGTGATCTCACATTCTTCAGGTAGTCCAAAGTAACCTTCTTTTCCCCCTCTTGGTTTTTTCCTTCCATCTATTCTTTTTTTTTTACTCATTCATGGGATGTGGGCGACGCTGGCCAGGCCAGCATTTATTGCCCATCCCTAATTGTCCTTGAGAAGGTGGTGGTGAGCTGCCTTCTTGAACCACTGTAGTCCATTTGGGTAGGTACACCCATAGTGCTGTTAGGAAGGGAGTTCCAGGATTTTGACCCGGCAACAGTGAAGGAACGGCGATATAGTTCCAAGTCAGGATGGTGTGTGACTTGGAGGGGAACTTGCAGGTGGTGGTGTTCCTATGTATTTGCTGCCCTTATCCTTCTAGGTGGTAGAGGTCGCTGTCTAAGGAGCCTTGGTGCATTGCTGCAGTGCATCTTGTAGATGATACACACTGCTGCCACTGTGTGTCGGTGGTGGAGGGAGTGAATGTTTGTAGATGGGGTGCCAATCAAGTGGGCTGCTTTGTCCTGGATGGTGTCGAGCTTCTTGAGTGTTGTTGGAGCTGCACCCATCCAGGCAAGTGGAGAGTATTCCATCACACTCCAGACTTGTGCCTTGTAGATGGTGGACAGGCTTTGGGGAGTCAGGAGGTGAGTTACTCGCCTCAGGAATCCTAGCCTCTGACCTGCTCTTGTAGCCACGGTATTTATATGGCTACTCCAGTTCAGTTTCTGGTCAATGGTAACCCCTAGGATGTTGATAGTGGGGGATTCAGTGATGGTAATGCTGTTGAATGTCAAGGGGAGATGGTTAGATTCTCTCTTGTTGGAGATGGTCATTGCCTGGCACTTATGTGGCGCGAATGTTACTTGCCACTTATTAACCCAAGCCTGGATATTGTCCAGGTCTTGCTGCATTTCTACACGGACTGCTTCAGTATCTGAAGAGTCATGAATGGTTCTGAACATTGTGCAATCATCCGCGAACATCCCCACTTCTGTCCTTATGATTGAAGGAAGGTCATTGATGAAGCAGCTGAAGATGGTTGGGCCTAGGCCACTACTCTGAGGAACTCCTGCAGTAATGTCCTGGAGCTCAGATGATAGACCTCCAACAATCACAACCATCTTCCTTTGCGCTAGGTATGACTCCAGTCAGCGGAGGGTTTTCCCCCTGATTCCCATTGACCTCAGTTTTGCTAGGGCTACTTGATGCCATACTCGGTCAAATGCTGCCTTGATGTCAAGGGCAGTCACTCTCACCTCACCTCACCAATTCAGCCCTTTTGTCCATGTTTGAACCAAGGCTGTAATGAGGTCAGGAGCTGAGTGGCCCTGGCGGAACCCAAACTGAGCGTCACTGAGCAGGTTATTGCTAAGCAAGTGCCGCTTGATGGCACTGTTGATGACACCTTCCATCACTTTACTGATGACAGAGAGTAGGCTGATGGGGCGGTAATTGTCCGGGTTGGATTTGTCCTGCTTTTTGTGTACAGGACATACCGGAGCAATTTCCCACATTGCAGGGTAGATGCCAGTGTTGTAGCTGTACTGGAACAGCTTGGCTAGGGGCGTGGCAAGTTCTGGAGCACAGGTTTTCAGTACTGTTGCCGGAATATTGTCAGGGCCTATAGCTTTTGCAGTATCCAGTGCCTTCAGTCGTTTCTTGATATCATGGGAAGTGAATTGAATTGGCTGAAGTCTGGCATCTGTGATGCTGGGGACTTCAGGAGGAGGCCAAGATGGATCATCAACTCGGTACTTCTGGCTGAAGATTGTTGCAAATGCTTCAGTCTTATCTTTCGCACTGATGTGCTGGGCTCCCCCATCATTGAGGATGGAGATATTTGTCGCGCCACCTCCTTCAGTTAGTTGTTTAATTGTCCACCACCATTCACGGCTGGATGTGGCAGGACTGCAGAGCTTAGATCTGATCCGTTGGTTATGGGATCGCTTAGCTCTGTCTATCGCATGCTGCTTACGCAGTTTGGCACGCAGATAGTCCTGTGTTGTAGCTTCACCAGGTTGACACCTCATTCTGAGGTATGCCTGGTGCTGCTCCTGGCATGCCCTCCTGCACTCTTCATTGAACCAGGGTTGGTCTCCTGGCTTGATGGTAATGGTAGACTGGGTGATATGCCGGGCCATGAGGTTACAGATTGTGGTTGTGTACAATTCTGCTGCTGCTGATGACCCACAGCGCCTCATGGATGCCCAGTTTTGCATTGCTAGATCTGTTCGAATTCTATCCCTTTTAGCACGGTGATAGTGCCACACAACACGATGGACGGTATCCTCAATGTGAAGGCGGGACTTCGTCTCCACAAGGACTGTGCGGTGGTCCCTCCTACCAATACAGTCATGGACAGAAGCATCTGCAGCAGGCCGATTGGTGAGGATGAGGTCAAGTATGTTTTTCCCTCATGTTGGTTCCCCCACCACCTGCCGCAGACCCAGTCTAGCAGCTATGTCCTTTAGGACTCGGCCAGCTTGGTCAGTAGTGGTGCTACCGAGCCACTCTTGGTGATGGACATTGAAGTCCCCCACCCAGAGTACATTTTGTGCCCTTGCCACCCTCAGTGCTTTCTCCAAGTGGTGTTCAACATGGTGGAGTACTGAGTCATCAGCTGAGGGAGGGCGGTAGGTGGTAATCAGTAGGAGGTTACCTTGCCCATGTTTGACCTGATGCCATGAGACTCCATGGGATCCGGAGTCGATGTTGAGGACTCCCAGGGTAACTCCCTCCCTACTGTATACCACTGTGCCACCACCTCTGCTGGGCCTGTCCTGCCAGTGGGACAGGACATACCCAGGGATAGCGATTGCAGTGTCTGGGACATTGTCTGTCAGGTATGATTCCGTGAGTATGACTATGTCAGGCTGTTGCTTGACTGGTCTGTGGGACAGCTCTCCCAACTTTGGCACAATCCCCCAGATGTTAGTAAGGAGGACTTTGCAGGGTCGACAGGGTTGGGTTTGCCTTTGTCGTTTCCGGTGCCTAGGTCGATGCCGGGTGGTCTGTCCGGTTTCATTCCTTTTTGTTGACTTTGTCGCGGTTAGGTACAACTGAGTGGCTTGCTAGGCCATTTCAGAGGGCATGTAAGAGTTAACCACATTGCTGTGGGTCTGGAGTCACGTGTGGGCCAGACCAGGTAAGGACAGCAGATTTCCTTCTCTAAAGGACATTAGTGAACCAGATGGGTTTTTACAACAATCGACAATGGTGTCATGGCCATCATTAGACTAGCTTTTTAATTCCAGATTTATTAATTAAATTCAAATTCCACCTTCTGCTGTGGTGGGATTCGAACCCTTGTCCCCAGAGAAATACCCTGGGTCTTTGGGTTACTAGTCCAGTGATAATACCACTACGCCACCGCTTACCCTGTCACTTCTTTCAATATCTCATCTATTTTTTCTGATATCAATCAAATTGTGTTTTTCTTATATCAATGTCAACACCACCTCATACTTTTCTTGTATATCCACTTTACTCTCTCCATATGCCTCCAAACCCACATCTTAAAATGATCTAAAAGCCTGGCTTTCTCTTTCCTCAGCAACCATGTTCAGCACCACAGTCTATATCAAACTCTTCACTAATATTTTCTTCAGTTCCACTCCAGTTGTCCAGCCAATCTGAACTTAATTAACATAAAGATTACTGAGAGATTACTACATATACACTGTCCCAAAATGTTTTGGTCAGGGAAGGCCGTAAGTTTGTAAATGCTCCTTTGCAGGACAGGGATTTGGGTTGGGTCCAATGCCCACAGGGGTTTCCACTCCAGAAGTCACTAATTTAGTTTCATGTCATGCTGAAAAAGTGCCCACCCTCACAGTGACAGACATATGTAAATCACAGAGGAAGGACAGAATGACATCACTGTGAATTCTGACTTTCTATAATGCTTGTATGCCACTATCTAAAAGACCCAGTTTATTTTTAGGGACTGCTTATCAAGGCAGAAGAATTGTTAAAGAGAAATTGTGAAAATGAGATTATTTCTGAAGACTTTTGGCCCTATCTCAGGACTGATGAAGGGTATTGGAAAAAATAGTCATTGTTGTATGCAGGAAGCTTCACCTACATTCTGCATTATCCTTGGAGAACATTGTATTCAAAGAGAGCCATGATCTGAAGGCTGCACAGTGAACTTCCCAATGGGAATCCCATTTTACATATATATATGCTGGAAGAAGATCAGCAGGAGTCTATAAGAGAAGCCAGATTAATCAGATGGCACTGGAGCAGAGTCAGACCATCGCAGCACTAACCATCCAGAAGGATGTACTCGATTGATTCCTGGGATGAGAGGGTTGTCCTATGAGAAGAGATTGAGTAGAATGAGCCTATATTGTCTGAAGTTCAGAAAATGAAAGATGATATCATTGAGATTTATAAAATCCTTTGAAAGCTTGACATGGTAGGTGCTGAGAGGCTGTTTCTCTTGGCTGGAGAGTGTCGAACTCGGGGTCATAGTCTCAGGATAATGGGTTGGCCATTTAGTATTGAGATGAGGAGAAAATCATTCACGCAAAGGGTTGTGAATCTTTAGAATTCTGTACTGCAGAGAGCTATGGATGCTCAGTCGTTGAGTATATTCAAGAATGCAATCAATAGATTTTTGGGCACTAAGAGAATGAAGGGTACGGGAATTGTGCAGGTAGGTGGAGTTGAGGTAGACGATCAGCCTTGATCTTCCTGAATGGCACAGCAAGCCCAAAGGGCCACATGGGTGATACCTGCTCCTATTTCTTATGTAGCCCAGGCACACTTTCCAATACCTTTCAAAGGAGTTCTGTCCTCAGTCATGAAGCTCAGTTCATTGCAGCAGCCAGATTTGCCATGACACCCCACAACACAGAAGGCTCTTATTGCCAGAGAAAATTAACAACAACTCTCAACTTTTACACCACAGGGGACTTTTGCCAGGTCAGCCAATTTGCTGTGCATTCCCCTATCAGTAAGGCACCAATGCCTTCTTTGCCAGGGAAGCTCAGTTTATACTATTTGACTGTGCTCCCACACAGATGAGGGGACCGTATCATTTTCCAGAATTTGCTGATTCCAGGGCCGTAGGGGCTATTGATTGCAGTCATGTACCATTGCGAATCCAAAATGTGAACCCCATATTTATGTAAACCACAAAATCTTCCGTTCTCTAAATGTGCAACTCATTTCTGATAGGCACAGCTTACAATTTGTGAATTCACAATATGCTGGAAGCTGGCCAGAATGAGCTCAATTTCAACAGCAGGGAAAGGGGCAGCCTAGGTGCTGGGTGACAAGGGATAATTGTGACTCCGATGTATCATCATTGCCACTTCATAGGACCAACATTGCTTCAATGTTCAAAAATGACATACTTTTGAAGGTCAGGATAGGAATGAAGCATGTCACTGCAATGCTCAAAGGAAGACTCTAGTGCCTAAATAAATCTAATGATGCCTTGCAGTATGTATCCAGCAGTGTCTCACTAAATGTGGGAGCATTTTACATGCTTCATAACTTTACAATCACAAAAGGACTGACGGTATCGATCCCTGATGATGATACTGTTGATGCAGAAGACCAGGCCCATGAGGAAGAAGCAGCCGCAGTGGTGAGTCAGATTCATTCATGACATCTACACAGATGCATAAATCAATGTTTGATGGAAGGTTCAGCAAAGATTTGCCTCCTCCCATCAACCTCTCTATAGTCTAAATAAAATTCCCGATCCTCACAGCTAGATCCTGAGCCTCAATCTCAGCACATTACCATTCCCCTTTGTAGTACAAGAGAATTAAGTGCCAAACAATCTTTATATCAAACATTCCAGTGATTTATTACTAATATTTACAAAAACATTCATTTTATTCACTGTGCACACTATTTATGATTATATGAGCTTCCCTCACCTAATTCTAATGCTGTTACTACGTGCCACACGAGGACCTGGGGCTTGAGACTTGGTGGCCGCTTCAAAATATTATGAGCCTCTTAGGATTAACGTAGTCCTTCTCTCTGGAATGGACATAGAACAGATTAAGTTTTTGCCATGGTTATCTTGGCATCCTGGTTCTGCAAGGTCAAAGGTTTCTGTGTGCAGCTGGTAGAATGCTTCAACATACACATCAGTTATTCCACTGTTCACTGGGAATGGGATTCAGTTAACCAGTGGGAGAATGAACCTCACAAAATCAGAAAAACCCTTAAATTGTTGAGACAGTTGATTCGGCTCTACTTCAACCATGATATTGCCCTACATACCATTGCTTGGTTGCAGAGTTTTCACTGATGGTCTGGCAAGTCCTATATTCCATGCTGTCTCTTAGCATATTTCTCTTACATCTTTCACATTTTCTCACCTGTCTCTTGCATTCTCAGCACCCACCACTAAGAAAGTTTCTGCCTCTTTAGTTAAGTCTCCTCCACATCCTCTGAATGTTTCAACAGCAGCCACTAGCAGGAAACTAAGGTCTGATGTACAAACGCACGGTTGCAAGACTTCTGAACTCAACATAAAGCCATTGCTTAATCAGGATACCATTCTTTGCAACCCTACTGCTCTCAATTTTCAAGGTATAAAGAGAATATCATTACATTGATTTATTATATCTTTGATCAATATACTCATGAGAATTAATTGATTTTGGCTATCATGTAATACCATCCAATCACAGTACATAGTTTTGTAAATTGAATTTGAACTGCTGCTGTAACTTGTTGCTGATGAAGTGTCACACCTAAAACTTCGATGAATCTTTCTCTTTCAGATGCTAATCAACTCCTGTGTATTTCCAAATTCTTTTGTTTTTATTTCCAATTCCCAACCTTAGCATTATTTTCATTTTATCTCTATTACTTGAACAATTTTGAACTCGTAATATAAAATGCAGTTGAAATACAGATGGACTAGAAATCTACAGCCTAAAATTTTATCCATGGTTTTTTTTTAAAAGCAGCCTTGTACTATAATCTAAGGGCTGAATTGTCAGTGTCCTCCGGATCTGGGAATGGAGGCGGGGGCCTCGGAAATACTGGCGCCGGGTGGTGTGTCAATTCCAAAACACTGTTCCCGGCGTCAACAATAATCACCAGGGCAGGGGGTGGGTGGGACAGGAATCCTGCTCTCCTCCCAATTAAAGCCAGTTAAAATTGTTTAAAAGCTCGTTAAGAGCTTGTCAAGGGGTAAAAGTTTTAATTTTGAAAGGGGCGCACGTGTTACCTGTGCCTTCAAAAACTGACCAGCTGAAGGGAGGTGGGTAAAGAGTGGAGAGCCAGTCACGGCTGCCCCAGGACATCTTCCTGGCCCCATAAGAGAACCAGTGGGGCAAAGGGGGACCGGGCACTTGGTAAGGGGATGCCCTCGGTGTTGCACAAGTGACAGGGAGCGTGGGCACTCACCCCCCCAGGCATTGAATGGGTTGGCACCCCCTGGCATCACAGGGCCAGAAAAGCAGGGAACAAGGCTTCCAAGGACAATTGGGCGGCCACCCGCCCAGAAGGATTGTTCCAGCTGGTAATGGGGTTACAAATGTCAGAATTTGGGTCCAGTGGCGATGAAGGGAGCATCACTTTTCGCAGGAAATCAGAACCCCAGCATCAGGAGGGCATGAGAGTGGAAAGAGGGACAGGAAGGCAATGGTGGTCAAACCCTCAACACAGGATCTACCACCTAAGACGATGTTACCTGGAGCTGATCGAGAACCAGTGCCATAAGAGACTGCGACTCTACAGACAGATGGTCACAGACATCTGTGCCCTTGTCGCCAAAGCACCTCACAGCACTGGTCGCCATGCCCTGCCACTGGCCATCAATTTCAACTGTGGCCTTGAACTTCTTTGCTTCTGGCTCCTTCCAATGAGTGGCATCTCAAAAACAGCTGCACACCACTGCATCTCACAGGTCTGGACATCATACTCACTGAACAATAGACGCAGACTCGCAGGGACAGAGGGCATTGGGTTTCGCCTCCATTACTGGATTCCCCCAGGAGCAGAGCATCATCATTTGCACCCATGTGGCCATCAAGGCACCCAGCAACCAGTGGGCCAGTGAGATCCATCAACAGGAAGGGCTTCCACTTTCTCAACATCCAACTGGTCTGCAACCACAACAAGAGCTTCCTTCAAGTGTGAACTCACTTTCCTAGCAGCTACCATGACTCCTTCATCCTCCATCAGTTCAGGCTGCCTCAGATCTTCACTCCAACCCCCCAAAGTGTATGGATGAATAGATGGCTATGGAGCCCTCTACTGGAGCCCCATAGGCAATACAACCAACACCACCAGCTGTCTAGGACAACCATTGAGCAAGTCATCAGGCTTCTGAAGATGCGATTCCAGTGCCTGGGCCGGTCATGTGGTGCCCTCCAATACCCTCCTGCAAGGGTCTCAATTATTGTGGTGTTCTGCTGTGCTCTCCATAACACGGCCCTCCAAAGAGGTGTGGACCTCGAGGACAGTGAGTCCCTGGAAGGAGACACCTCATCGGAGGAGGAGCAGGAGCAGGAGGTGAGAGAGGAGGAGGAAGAGGAGGCAGAGGGAGATGCCGCTGAATAGAGAGGTGCCCCTGCTGCATGGAGTCTTTGAATATTTTTAAGGCAGAGGTAGATAGATTCTTGATAAGCAAGGGGGTGGAAGGTTATCGGGGGTAGGTGGAAATGTGGAGTAATCAGTTCAGGCATTAACTTATTGAATGGCGGAGCAGGCTCGAAGGGCCGAGTGGCCTACCCCTGCTCCTAATTCATATGTTCATATGAGGTGGCCTCCTCCTACCACCCTCCGGGAAAGAACCTCCCTCCTCTCCCTCATGGCTTCCAGCTTTAGATAGAGCTTGGCACCAATGAAGCAAACGTCTGCCCCTTTGCTTCCCTCTGGTAGAGTGGAAGGCTTTGGCACAAACTGAAGATTCTTCCTCAGGACAACCCGCAGCCTCAGCAATGACTGTCACGGGTTGTCATAATGAGTCCCACACTTGATCTGACACACCTCTGTTCTCGCCCCCACTGGCTCTAAGTAGCAGTAAACGCATCTCCATACAAATTAAGGGCTTACCCAGCCAAAACTCTTAACTTTAATCTGGGCCTGTCCCGATCTCGGTGGCGGTGGCAAGGCCTTGTATCAGCCCCCGCCGCCACTCGGCGATGGGACACGCACTATAATATGCAGATGGGCACTTACCATTCATTAATATGCCGGCCGCTGCGATTCCGACAGCAGGTTGAGATCTTCATCCTGGCGGCCGGCATCAATGTGCCTTCGGAGCCCCGTCTGGGGAAACGAGGCGCGACTCCCGTTGGGAGGGGGGGAAGAGGTATTTTTCTCAGTGCAAGAGAGGGGAGCGGGGTCAAACTTTTTGGATTGGTTGGGGGGATGGTGAGAAGGGGGTCAAGGGTTAGCGCTTATGAACCTTGCGAGGGGGAAGGTCACATAGTCAAGATAAATATTTTAGGGGGGGAGTGGGCAAGGAATTAAATGTAAGGGTATTGGGGTGGGGTGGGAGAGGGGATGGAAAGATTTTTAAAATTATTTTTAAGACTTTTAAATGCAATGGTCCTTTCAGATTTGGAATGGTCAGTTGGGGCTCTGAGCCCTTTATAAATGCTGCTTGCGCCTGCACAATGGTGTCGGGCACCGTTGCCGGGGACGGCTCGCCCTCCCCCTTCACGTCATCGGGTGGGGAGGTGGGGGCAGCCGCCCCAGGCATGTTAATGAGGATTGTGGCCACTCCGCAACATGCAGACCAAGTGTGCAGGCCACCAGTTTTCTCGCCCGCCGCCGATTGCCCGATAAGAATCCAGCCTATCATGTTGTTCATTGAGTGTTCGCTCGATATGATGTTTAGTATATTTACCAGTTGCATTCCTTTAACCTCGCCTTTGTTACCCTTCCATCCCCATCACCTACATTTTCCAGACACATCTCCATCAGAAATAGAAAATTAAAAAAATACAGTGTAATATTTAAAAATAATCAATAGCATAAAACCACGCTGAACACATACATCTGGATTGTAGCTGCACGACAATAATTGTATTTCTTGGTTTTGTCACTGTTCATAAACTGCGTGAGCTTAGCATTTACAATTCATGATGTCATTACAACTGACTGAATTATTATCTTTTATCTCACCATGTAGATGTAGCTGTCTTACACTATCTTTCTGGATTCAGTCTTCCCAGTACATTTCCCCAAGGTTGACAATTACATTAAACCTGAGACAGATTACTCTTTTTCCTGTACAGTATGAAATTTTGAAATGAATAATATAGAATTCATATTCCTTATTGTCCATATCATCCTATCAAGAGGAAAATGATGCAAGTTTGGTTTAATTGAAATTTCAGGATATATATGCTGAACATATAGACTGTGCCTCAATTATCTTTATCAGTTGCATTTAATATTTGTTGTGCTGGCTGTTAGGTTTCCCCTATATCCTTCATCCATCTCTGAGCTATCATAGTTTTGGAGACAGTAATTGTCTTCCAAAAGTCTTCTACTTTTTCAGGAGGTTTTTCTTCACTCCTCTTTCTGGTTTTATTCACCCTCTCTGTTTCTCATATCTGTAACCTCATACCGGTCCAGTTATGTTTGTAACTTGACTTTCACTACAAGGGATATCTGTTAATAACCTGTCGTAAACACGCCCCGATCTTGCCGGCAGCAGCGAGGTCTCGTGGAGACCACCGCCCCCCTCCCCCACCACCACTGGGTGATAGGACCGTAATTTAAATATTCAAATTCATTAACTTACCTGAGTTAATGATGATCCCATCACCTCCTGAAGTGCTGCCGCGATCTTCATCCGGGCAGCCAGCACTGCCACGCCTTCGAATCCCTGTCCGGCGAAACAAGGCGCAACACCTGTGAGGAGATAAGATTCTCAGTGCGGGGGTGGGGGTGGGGAACGGGGTCAAACTATTCTGATTGGTGGAGGGGATGGTGGGAAATTACCATCAAGCCAGGAGACCAACCCTGGTTCAATGAAGAGTGCAGGAGGGCATGTCAGGAGCAGCACCAGGCATACCTCAAAATGAGGTGTCAACCTGGTGAAGCTACAGTACAGGACTACTTGCGGGCCAAACTGCGTAAGCAGCATGCGATAGACAGAGCTAAGCGATCCCATAACCAACGGATCAAATCTAAGCTCTGTAGTCCTGCCACATCCAGCCATGAATGGTGGTGGACAATTAAACAACTAACTGAAGGAGGTGGCTCCACAAATATCCCCATCCTCAATGATGGGGGAACCCAGCACATCAGTACGAAAAATAAGGCTGAAGCATTTGCAACAATCTTCAGCCAGAAGTGCCGAGTTGATGATCCATCATGGCCTCCTCCTGAAGTCCCCAGCATCTCAGATGATAGACTTCAGCCAATTCAATTCACTCCGCGTGATATCAAGAAACGACTGAAGGCACTGGATACTGCAAAGTCTATGGGCCCTGACAATATTCCGGCTATAGTACTGAAGACCTGTGCTCCAGAACTTGCCGTGACCCTAGCCAAGCTGTTCCAGTACAGCTACAACACTGGCATCTACCTGGGAATATGGAAAATTGCCAGGTATGTCCTGTACACAAAAAGCACGACAAGTCCAACCCAGATAATTACTGCCCCATCAGCCTACTCTCAATCATCAGTAAAGTGATGGAAGGTGTCATCAACAGTGCTAACAAGCAGCAGTTGCTTAGCAATAACCTGCTCAGTGATGCTCAGTTTGGGTTCTGCCAGGGCCACTCAGCTCCTGACCTCATTACAGCCTTGGTTCAAACATGGACAAAAGAGCTGAACTCAAGAGATGAGGTGAGAGTGACTGATCTTGACATCAAGGCAGCATTTGACCAAGTATGGCATCAAGGAGTCGGAGCAAAATTGAAGTCAATGGGAATCAGGGGGAAGACTCTCTGCTGGTTGTGTCCTAGGCCCAACCATCTTCAGCTGCTTCATCAATGACCTTCCTTCAATCATAAGGTCAGATATGGGGATGTTTGCTGATGATTGCACAGTGTTCAGCACCATTTGCGACTCCTCAGATATGAAACAGTCCGTGTAGAAATGCATCAAGACCTGGACAATATCCAGGCTTGAGCTGATAAGTGGCAAGTAACATTCGCGCCACACAAGTGCCAGGCAATGACCATCTCCAACAAGAGAGAATCTAACCATCTCCCCTTGACATTCAGTCAATGGCATTACGATTGCTGAATCCCCCACTATCAATGTCCTAGGGGTTAACATTGACCAGAAACTGAACTGGAGTAGCCATATAAATACTGTGGCTACAAGAGCAGGTCGCAGGCTACGGATCCTGGGGCAAGTAACTTACCTCCTGACTCCCCAAAGCCTGTCCATCATCTACAAGGCACAAGTCAGGAGTGTAATGGAATACTCTCCACTTGCCTGGATGGGTGCAGCTCCAACAACACTCAAGAAGCTCGACACCTTCCAGGAAAAGCAGCCCGCTTGATTGGCACCCCATCTACAAACATTCACTCCCTCCACCACCGACGCACAGTGGCAACAGTGTGTACCATCTACAAAATGCACTGCAGCAACGCACCAAGGCTCCTTAGACAGCACCTTCCAAACCCACGACCTCTACCACCTCGAAGGAGAAGGGCAGCATATGTATGGGAACACCATCACCTGCAAGTTCGCCTTCAATTCACACACCATCTTGACTTGGAACTATTTTGCCGTTCCTTCACTGTCGCTGGGTCAAAATCCTGGAACTGCCTTCCTAACAGCACTGTGGGTGAACCTACTTCACATGGACTGCAGCGGTTCAAGAAGGCAGCTCACCACCACCTTCTCAAGGACAATTAGGGATGGGCAATAAATGCTGACCTAGTCAGCAATGCCCACATCCAATGAATGGATAAAAAACGGGTTTAATTTTAAGCACCATGTTTTTAGTTCCCCATTAGTGAATCCTTGTTCACTGCTTTCCAATTATAAGGCAAAGAAACCAGCACAAACAGGTTTTCTTAGATTTAAAGAAGAAAAGTTGAAATTTATTAAACTTAAACTCCAGTTAACGACAATGGATACACGACACGCCCATGCTATCATGCATACGTGATACACACATGCAAATAGAGACTGAAAAGAGCAGAAGAAAAATAAAGTGGAAAAGTTTGAGGCAATATCTGAAGAGTTTTTGTTACGGGTCTTCGAGCTCACTGTAGAGTCCTTGATTGTAGGTAGGCCTTGCTTTTCATTGGAGCCCAGTATTCTTCTTAAACCTGGTTCGTTGTAGGAGTCTTTTCTCTCTTGGGGCCCATGTATCTTCAGTGGATTCAGAGGGTTGTGAGAAAGGGATGGGAGCAAACAGGAGAGATCTTCTCAGTCCAGGAGGAAACAGACACTTTGAGTTCAAACTCTCTGTGGCCAGTTCAAAAGAAAACCCTGGAATAGCCAGTTGACCAGATGGTCTAACCAGCCCTGGTTCTTGTGGATTGTATCCTCCTTAGCAGGCCCTGGAAAGCACTTCCTCACCTTCGATGTCTGTTCGTATGTAAAAAATTTTTCCAGCCACGTCTGATCTGTTTAACAAGTGAGTTCATCGCTCCAAAAAAATCAGTGTTCATGACAAAATGAATGTGCCTCATTCTTGGCAGGTGGAAGCCGAGCATGACAATATTTAAATTACATTTCTGTCACTGAATGGCAGGGGTCCACCACGTGGCCTCGCTGCCAGCGGTAATATGGGACGGGGACTTCCCGGCGTCGAGGCCCATGGCGGTCCTCTCCCGGAGGTATTTTCTGGGCCCCCTCGCCACGGCCCCCGACCTCAGGTGGCTGGTAATATCTAGTCCAGAGAGAGAGAGAGAGACCCCCACTTAGTTCTGCACGTGCCAGAGTCCAGAGGCTTCTCCTCTGCTGCACAGAAAAACACCAGCTTAAAACCACAGATGGGGAGAGGTTTGTTTCATGACAGTCACTCAGTGATTCAAACATAGCAGTGTTTCTCTTCTTGCTAAAAAGAACAGGTAGTTCCTTTAAACTTCCTGGGTCTTGGTTCTTGTTGGAATAGGAACAGCCATTTTGTCTCTCTCCTCACAGGCCTTGCAATGATACAGTGGGCTGAGTTTCATAAACCCGTGACAAATGGCAGTCCGCACGCCAAAGAGCTGCCGAGATCCCAAGCACGGCAGTTCATTTAAATAGCCAGGGCTGGCTGCCCCTCCAAATCATGTGGAAGGGGCAGGCTGTCTGTCATCGGCAATGGTGTCAGCTGCCTGTGTCCTACCAGAACATTTAAATATTTAAAGAACGATTTAATGAAATTAAATAAATACATCGCTTTTGCCTCTCTCCCACCCCCCCATAACAATTAAATTATTTGCCCTTCCCCCCAAAACACTTACCTTTACCATCTGAACATCCCCCCCCAAAACTGCACAAACTTTAAACTACAACCCTTCCCACCATCCCCTACACCCATGACATTAATTTGACCTCCCCCCCATCCCCCCACGCACTAAGAAATTTACCTCCCCTCCCCTCCAATGTTGCGCCTCGTTTCCCTGGACGGGAATCCAAATACGCGGGAGTGCCGGCCAATGGGCCGAAGATCGCAGCGTGAAATCAGGAGGTGACATAAGTTTATTTCAATTAATTATTTTAATTGATTTAAATATTAAAATTATGGTCCCGCTGCCCAGCGGTGGGGAAGCCACCACGGTGCCTCGCCGCCCCCGGGAGGATGGGGCCAGGCCCTGTTGGCGTCGAGGTCTGTGGCGGGCCTCATCAGGGGCCATTTCAAGCACCCGCCCCGTCCCCCCCCCCACCCACCACGGATCTCGATGTCGAGGGCTCCTTAAAATCCAGCCTAGTGTTGCAAATTAGGTGGTGATCTTAAGCTGCTAGCAAAGTCATTTTTTTAGTCTGTTGTTTTTTAAATTTCTTCAAAAAGTATAAATTCTTAGCTCCAGTCAGTGCATTGAAGAAAATTATCATCCAACAAAGCAAATTGGCGTGACACATCCCATTATAGATTGACTGTACAATAAATATTGTAAAACCGATTTCCCTCTGGAATTATACACGATTTTTACAAAACTTCAGCAATTCAACAATACCTTAATCAATTGAATGTGTTAATTTAAAAGAGTGCATTATAGAATCATGATTTTTGTGTAGCAACAACAGAAGGAAATAGAAATCTGACTTATATGGCTACAGGGCTTTTATATATGCTTGCTAAACATGGGGAAGTCACATTTATGCAGTGTTCTGCTAATTACCAATTGTTTTTATTGACATATATCAACTTATTGCACAGTATAAACCCACAGAAAATGAATAAAAGTCAACTTAGTCCTTTTCTCCACAAGTAATTATTCCAGCTAAATTTTGCTTTGTCAGTGTCCATTATGGCTATGTGGCTAGCGCACTTACCTCTGTATTTGTAGGTTCAAGTCCCAGTCCAGACACGTGAGCACAAAAGTCGAGGGAGACACTCTAGGAAAGTACAGAGGGCATGCTTCACTGTTGGGCGTTCCATCTTTCAGTTGAGACTTTAAACCTAGGCGCCAACTGCACTCTGTGATTGACATAAGGGGCTGGATTTTACCTTAGGTGGATGGAAATTCCGCCTAGCCTGGGGATCAGTCCCACATTTTACGGGTCCCTGGGCTTTAAGTGTCCCAAGGCGGGACTTCCACCCACTTGAGGGAGGAGGCTCCGCCTCAGTGAGCTGCCGGCCAGCAGCTCTTAGTTCCAGCAGCGTCACCAGGAGTGGTGGCCACTGCTGGGACTGCAGCCCAGCCGACCAGATGGATCCAGGAGTGAAGGTAAGCTGGGCATGCCTCACCAAGCAGATTGGTCCTTCCCTAGTGAGGCTGGAGAGTCGTTTGGGGGTAGGGGGGCGTCTTGGGTCCCGGGGGGTGGGTTGGGAGCCGGGGGTGGTCCTCAATCAGGCACCCTGTGCCTGACTGCCATGGCCCCCTCCCGGGGCGCGGAAGGGCCGGCAGCTGTCACTGGGTGGCTTTTCACAGCCCCAGCACACCCCCTTGCCATGGGTAAAATACCTGTGGAGGCGGGCGCGGGCCCTTAAGTGACCATTAAGTGGCCACTTAAGGGGCTTGATTGGCCTTGGGCGGGCCGTTCCCCCACCCGACCGCCATAAAGTCGACTGGAGGCGGGAGTGGGGCGAGTAGGCCTCCCGGAGCCTCCCGCTCAATTTTACCCACACTGCTAACCGACCCACTAGAGCGGCGTAAAATTTTGAAGGAGATTTACTGCCAATGCCCTGGCCAATATCTATCCCTGAATCAGAATCAGTAAAAACAGATTATCTGGTCATTTTCACATTGCTGTTCACTTGCTGTGTGCAAATTTGCTGCTGCGTTTTATACATTACAACAGTGTCTACTCTGCAAAAGTACTTCATTTGCTGTAAAGTGCTTTGGGATGTCCTGAGGTTGTGAAAGGCACTGTGTAAATGCAAGTCTTTCTTTTCTTTCCTTGCATCCCAATAGTCATTGAATAGTCATTGAATAGTACAAGCGATCGTGAAAATTAGCCTGCTAATTCCAAAAGGCAAGAGCAAAAGACTTAAATCTGATAAACCCCATTGTAGGTCAATTACTGCCTACAGGAGTTTTTGTATTTTCCATTGAATTCCAAGCAAGTGACAATTGTACTGATATTACTATTCTTCTGCAAAAGAACTGTGTGGTAAAATTGACAGTATTTTTAAATACATGGAAAAATAAAGGAAATGCACACACAAATAGCTAGTAGTAATTATTACTAAGGGAAATGTCAAATCTGAACTGCATAAGTCCTTAAGCTGTATAAATTATTTAACGTATGATGCAATATTTTAATTTTCTGGTAGAGTTTGACTGTGTCAAAGTTTTACAATAATTGACTACAATTGGATCAGTTTCAACTGGAATGTAGCTTCACGTATATTCTATTTAAGTTTCTTCTCCTTCTTCAAGTTAATATTTTACAATTTTCAGATTAAAAAAAATATGTAAATATCTGTAGGAATGGTCTATGCTGTCTTCATGCTTGTGTTAAATCTCCATAGAAATATTTTAGGCCACCAGATAGAAACTGAAATTTGGAACAAAGGTGAATTAAATTGCAGTTTTTGTGCTAATTTTCTGTGGTACAATAGATGCTCTGAAAATTGTGTTTATTGATTAACTCATTCTATTTAATTTCCCATTGCAGTAATATATTAGCTGTGACATGATCTCTAATAATTGAAGCTTAAGCTACTTTTTTAATAACAAGAAATAACATTGGAGAGTTATGACAGAAGGAAACCAAATGTTTTTCCATTCACCTAGATACTCATGCTGTGGTTGCATTTTTTTTTACAGTAAGAATACAAGCTTCCCTTCCTGTGTTATCATCTTATCAGTATATTTGCATTTTCAAAATGCAGTTAAAATGGCAGTGACTGCGCCTGTTCTATCACCAATATAAAATGATAGACCTCGTGAACAAATAAATAGAAAAAAATCTGCAGCACCTGGTATACTATGTGGATTAATGAAAGAATTGCAGTATATTTGTCCTCATTTGAAGTAATGCAGTTTGCCAACTTGCGTTCTTTTTTCCAGTAACAGAAGAATAGGAAAAATCCATATAAGGAGTATAACAAAAAGAGGAATTTCATTCTGAGGCTGCAGACATATTCCCATTGTATGTTTGGGGGAAGGGAACTCGTCCATCATTTACTATCCTGACCTACTTTCAGCTGATTATTCAGCTATATGTTCAAAAAATCTCTGTAATTCAATTTGGCATCCTGTCCAGCATGGTTGCACTGAGGAATAGGTACATTCTAAGATTAACAATGGCCCTTGTTTAATCATCATATTTAATAAAAATTATATGTTCATGGTAAGCAAAACAAAATACAGATAGTAATCTGGAAACCTAGACCAAGTGTAAAGAAACATATACTATTGTGAATGCTGTCTACTAATAGTCAGTGTTGACATTTAGATTTAAATTATGTTTTCCTTTAATTGAACCCTGAGGGAACTGATCCTTTTAGATGTGTGGGTTAATAGAATTAGCCTTAAATTGTTAAAACAGTAAACAAAAATCTTTTTACAAGAAATGTAACCAGCTGCGCTATTGTGGAAAATACAATTAAAGCAAATCCAGCCGCAGTAGCTGTACTGAAGAAATTTCATTTTGCACAACAATAAGAGTCAAGTTGTTGTTTAACAAGAGTTTTATTATGAAGGAAAATGTTGAAACAAGTTAACATTTTTATTAAACAGAAACAGAATAAAGAAAAACACATCTTTAATTGTTCACATTTTGACACATCAGCCAAATTAGCAAACATGCATCTGATTTAAAATATGATCAATTTTAACATAGATCAGTATACAAGAAGGCATTTTTTCATGGAGGGTGTGGTTTCAGAATTGCAGGACATCTTGTTTTAAGAATATTCACATCAAGTGCAACATCAGCACTTCAAAACTCAATGGGATATACATTCAATATTGCTGCACCCATTTTACAGAAATAAAACAAGTGCAACAATTAGAAATTTAGCAGATTGACCACTTGTGCCCGATTTGCAGGAGGGTTCAAGCTGCTGCTAAATTTGTGAGGGTCTTGTTTTAGGCAGCTCTGCGCCCACCACATGAGCACAGGTCACATTTCAATCTTAAAATGAGAGTCCTGCGCCCTTTTCAAGATCAGTTTGCTAAATTTGTTTTAACTAGTCGGCACTCCAATAAAATTTATATAAAATTTATTTTATATAGATAGTTAACATTGATTCCAATTATGTTACTGGGAGCTGTTCAGTTAATCTTTCAAAGCGATCTTCTATCTTTATAAATATTAAACATATATCCAGACCGGAACAAATTGACTACAATTTGCTTAACTGGCAAAAAATCTTTCAAGCATATAAAGATGTTCTGACCCAGTAATACCATAGATTTTATATTGCAAGGAAGGATGTGCTTGCACAATAGAAACTTAATTTTGTACTAGAATTGTTGATGATTTCAGTTACTTTTTGTTCTTATTGTTTTAATTCCTCTCCCATATACATATCCAGCGAGATTCACAGAAAGTAACTGATTTTCATTAGAAAAGATAAAACTGAAAGAAGACATGGTCCAGATTTTTCAAATATTTAGCATAATAATGTAGATGCAAGCAGGTCATTTAATTTGGACTTTGAGCACAAAAGTAGGAAGTGTGAATTCAAAATTAACAAACCTCAAGCAAAGCTGGAGATTAGAAGGATTTTTATTTTGTCTCATTGGGAAGTGACTATGGAATAGACTCCCAGCTAGAACAGTTGATCTTTAACCAATTAACATAATTTTCAAAAAGCAGGATGAATATCTGGTTATGAACAGATCTGAGGGTTATAAGGATAAGCGCTGATAAAGATCACTAAATACTGTGTGTTAAGGTTTCTTCCTAATCTGCTGAGACTATGGAACGATCACGGCAAGGAAGGCAATGGCGATACACCGTATAATGCATAATGTAAAGTCAGTTATGTATTCTGAAGTTTTGCTGAATTTAATATTGGGGGTGAGGGAGAATATCTTCAGAATCTTTACTCAGGAGATTGATTGGTTTGTATAATGGCCCCAGTTTAACATACACACCTGGGAAACATAATATGCTGTTGTAGCTGCTGGATTTAAGTAACTGGTGTAAGTGGGTCAGCAAAATACATTAAGTACCCATATTTCTTTGAACTTGTTCGATAAACAAAGGGCTGGAAGATCCACAGAACCTAGTTTGCTCCACCGGTGCCTGCCATTGTTTCCTCTGCCAGAGTTTGTGAGGGTCAGTGTGAGGCTATCAAATCCACATAGTGTCAGCCTTGGCTCCACGGTAGCACTTTCTGAGTTAGAAAGTTGCAGGTTCAATTTCCATTCCAGAGACTTGAGCATATAACCCAGGCTGACACTTCAGAGGAATTAATGAGGGAATGCTGGCCAGAATTTAACGGTGAGGCAGTGGCCCCTCCCACCTGCACTGGGCCTGCTATTTTGCATGGCTCAGGCTCTTAATTGGCTTAGGTCATATTCTGCCCCCTGAGGCAGGAAGTCCCACCTCCAAGAGCTGCCAGCCAATCAGAGGGCCAGCAGCTCTTCAGTCCCAGCATCGCCTCCAAGAGCAGTGGCCACTGCTGGGACTGCACCCAGCCAGAGGAGGCCCATGGACGCCAGTCTCCAAAAAGGTAAATGGGATTGGGCCTCGCTGGGGACAATCGGCTAGGCTCTGACGAGGGGGGTGGGTGTGGAGTGTAGGGCGGGAAGGGGGGGTTGTTTAAGCGGGGCAGGTCCGTGCTGCTTGGGGAGCCATCCATGGGCACATGGTGCCCGATCAGGAGGGCCTCCCCAAGCCTGCAAGAGGCCGCCTTGTATTACTAGGTGGCCTCCTCAGGTGCCGAAGTTCCCTACCAGCAGTGGTGGGAAGAGGCCCATAAGTGGCCATTAATGGGGTGGGTTTGCCACCTTCCCCTTCATCAGTAAAATAGCAGTGGGAGTGGGTAGGCGACGGGCATGGCACCCCCTGCTGCCCACCCAATTTTATGCACCTCCACCTCCTAACCCATTCCTGGGGGAGGCATTAAATTCGGGCTGCTGTCTTTCAGATGAGCTGGTCCTGTCTACCCTTTTAGATGGGTGTAAAAGATACCATGGGTTTGATTTTACGCCGGGCGGACAGGAGCTGGCCACTGACGTAAAAGTTGGTGGCGAACCCACTTCCGCCCGGCCCGGGGATCCGACCCGCATTTTACGGGTCCCCGGGCTTTAATTGTTCTGAGGTGGGACTTCCACCCGCTTGAGGGAGGACATCCGCCTCATTGAGCTGCCAGCCAATCATCGGGCCGGCAGCTCTTAGCACCAGCAGTGCCACCAGAAGCGGTGGCCACTGCTGGGACTGCATGCCAGCTGAGGACATGGAGCTACGACTGAAGGTAAGTTGGGGTTTGCCTTGCCGAGGAGATCAGTCACGCCCGGCGAGGCAAGGGTGGTTGTTTGGGGGGAAGGGGGTATCTCGGGTTCTGGGGGTGGTTGGGGAAGTGGGTGCAGCCCTTAATCGGGCACTCTGTGCCTGATTGTCAGGGCTCCCCCCCCCCCTCCCCGGTGCGCTGAGAGGCCAGGTATTACAGGGCAGTCTTTCACGTCTCCCAGATGCCCACTTGCCATGGGTAAAATACCTGTGGAGGCAGGCGAAGGCCCTTAAGTGGCTGTTAAGTGGCCACTTAAGGGCCTTGATTGGCCTGGGGTGGGCGGCCCGTTTCTCTACCTCTGCCACTCCCCCCCCCCCCCCCCCCCGGCCCACGTAATGTGAGGCGAAAGCGGGAGCGGGCCGGGATGGCCTCCCGGAGTCTCCCGCTCAACTTTACGCCACCCCCACCAGCCCCCCCCCCCCACCACCACCATCTGGCTCGCTGAGGTGGCATAAAATTCCAGCCCATGGCTTAATTCAAAGAAGAGCAGGGGTTTTCTCCTGGTGTTCTGACCAATATTTATCCCTCAACCTACATCACAAAAGAAAACAGATTATCTGTTCATGTATCTTATTGCTGTTTGTGGGACCTTGTGTAAATTGGCTGCAGTGTTTCCTTACATTAAAATACATTATAAGAAGTGAATACACTTCAAAAAATACTTAATTGGCTGTGAAGCCCTTTGGGAATGGCACTATATTTGTGCAAGTTTGTTTTTTCCTTCTGTTGTAAAAGAAACCAGTTTGATGAGCTGAATGGCCTTTTCATGTTCCATGCTTCTTTCTGTTCTCAAAACTGCATGCTTCCACAGACCCTTCTT
Source organism: Heterodontus francisci (assembly GCF_036365525.1). Lineage (NCBI taxonomy): Eukaryota > Metazoa > Chordata > Chondrichthyes > Heterodontiformes > Heterodontidae > Heterodontus > Heterodontus francisci. Next base: position 107,746,457 of record NC_090375.1, on the reverse strand, counting down.
TGAACAAAAAACAGTGAATGTTACACATGCCTCATATATGTTTGAAAGCTCAGCTTGCAGCACGTGCTTACTGTGAAGGGAGATGAATTCATTAAATTTGTGAGCAAGTGCTCTAAACTTGCAGTTCTGGTACTCCTTCAGAAAAGATGGGGGGGTTATTTTCAACTTTGGCAGGAGCAGAAAACTGATTGCAGAATATCAGCTGCCCTTTATATACCCTGCGCAGTTTTATTGTGCATTGACTTCATTGAAAAGGGAAATCAGATATGTTTTATAATGGGTGGCCAATCTACTATCACCAGGTTTCCACTCCCATCAATGTTGAAAATGACTCCCTGTAATATTCTCTCAGTTGGGTAGATCATTGTAGCACAGATAGAGTGCTCTGCAGAAGTGCCAATTGCATAGCAACCTGTTGACTGGTCACAGATCATTGCTGATGGCAACTGTTTGAAAGTCTATGGCAGAATAAATCGAATGAGGATCTATGGAAAAAGCAGGAGAAAAGTTCAAATCCTTAGTTGCATTGAGAATGTTGCTTGTAAAGAACATTGGGTCAATAATGTAGATTCAGTTTTAGTTTTTTAGTTTTAGAGATACAGCACTGAAACAGGCCCTTCGACCCACCGAGTCTGTGCCGACCATCAACCACCCATTTATACTAATCCTACACTAATCCCATATCCCTACCACATCCCCACCTGTCCCTATATTTCCCTACCATCTACCTATACTAGGGGCAATTTTATAATGGCCAATTAACCTATCAACCTGCAAGTCTTTTGGCATGTGGGAGGAAACCGGTGCACCCGGAGGAAACCCACGCAGACACAGGGAGAACTTGCAAACTCCACACAGGCAGTGCTCTCAGAGGTTAGATGGCAGGATTTCCTGTGCCAGCAACTCTTTTCGGGCAGCTGGCTACCCTTAAACCTATACTTCTCAAATGGTCGGAGGCAGAACAGACCCTTAGTGATCAGCTGTCAGAGGTCTTGTTGCAGAAAAGGTTTACCCTGTTTGAAGTAGAGAGCCACCCTGCAGTGAAATGTTTCGACAGAGCTACATGGATGGAGGTGATAGAACACAGAAATACAGGGCAGCATTTTAATTGCCAAGGGAAGGCACGTTCTGATGCAGATGATGTTGGGGGGTGGGGGGTGGTTAAAGATCCACAAAGTGGTGTGGGATCAGGAACCCAACATGATCCCACCCACTTCTAGATTTCACCTGGGTGTGTTTGGAGGTGAGCGGGAATCCACACAGAGCTATCGGGTTAAGTAATAAAAATATGCAAAGAGGAAATTAACTCAGGATTTAACCCAGCATTCTGGCTTTAACAGCCAGCACACAGGTTTCCTGAGCAGTGTGTAACTCGCCTGGGTCAATCAAGCAAAAGCAGTGAGGAGTGCTACTTCAGTGAAACTGACAGGCTGGGAAGCTTCAAACTGTGAAACTGAAGAGCTGCAGCCATCCCTAGGGGAGAGGCTGGAGATCACAGCACTTCTTCTGAGACTGTGCACTTACTGCTCAACAGGTGATTTCCAACTTCTTGGAAGTCAGTTCACCTGTTTTGGACTTCGCTCATCTTGATCTGCATTTCCCTGCTGACGGTCTTCACCATGACATGAGAGCAGCTTCTGCAGCTCTACCTTGGACCTCTGATGAGAAACAAGAGGCGCAACACCAGCAGCACCAGGAGTAGCAGAAGCAACAGCAGCACCAGCTGCCTTCTGCTTAGCCACATGCTGCTCCACAGGAGAGAGGGGATGGACACGAAGAAGGTGAGACCCTCAACATGGGTAGAGGATCAGCTCTGTTGACGTGTAGCAAAGTGCCTCGGGAGGCTCAGACTTTCATGGCAAGTCATTACTGACTTGTGCAGCCTCCTGGAACAAGACCTCCTTCCAATGGCTGTCAAGGTGGCTGTTACTGGAGGGCCACCATCACCGCTGCCCCCCCGCACCCTCCCGCCTCTCTCCACACCCCCCCCCCCCCACCACCCCGCTGCCCTACCATCTGTTCTCTGCCTCTCCCTGGACTTGTGCACTCTCTTCTGCAAGGAGAGAAAGCAGAGATTGTGAGACTGAGAAATGGATTCTGTGGAGAGGAGGGAATGATAACATTTGTGGAAGGTAACTGTGAGGCATGGGTATGAAGATAGGGTGAGTGTCACTGTTGGCTGTTCAGATGGGAAAGTGAGGAGGTGCCTGGAGAGCGAGGGATGAGTGGAGCTGTAAGGTTGGTCTGAGGAGTGCTGTGCAAAAGAATGCTGGGGAAGTCAGACTGTGGCACCTGAAAGTGTTTTGCCACTCGTCTTTTCTGGCCTGCTGAGATCCTTCTACATCTTGGGGCATTGTCTCTAGAATCGAGAGATCACACAACTGCTGCTCACTTCCTTGGCAACTTTCAGCCACGCTTGCTTGGTTTGAGAGGCTGGCCTCTTCTTCCTGTCCTTAACAAACATCACCTCACTTCTGTCCATCAGATCCTGCAGCAGGACCTCAGGTAAGAGTCAGAGACCCAGGGGGCAGACTGCGTACATCTCCTTTCCATTCCTGTGGTTGCTGAAATTCCATCATTTTGACTCCTACTGGAGGTCCCTTTAATGAAAAATCCTTCCTTTGGCAGATTTAGCATGTCCTCCCCTCTGTCCTCTCTGGCTGGGAAACACAGAAGCAGATGCTAAAGCCGTGGCTGAGTTAAAGAGCCACAGCAAAGCCCACTGACAGAACAAATGGTTCCCAACCCATTATCAGCCTCCCTGCTGCTGGGTCTGTTTATGTAAAACTCTGCCCACGCTCTCACCTGTAGTCCAAACCGAGGAATAGATGAAGAAGTAGTTGAGTTGCCAAGATAAGTTGTGGTAACATCTTAATAGGTTGTCTTACAAAGCATTTTTTTGGCTATATACTTTACACAGTGCACCAGTACAGAGGAGAAATGCACTCTAGTCTGTCAACTGCCCATCTTTATAAATGCGTAGGCATGCTCATGTTTATCCATGGCATTATGTCATGTTATCATGTCAAAATGCTGAGTGTGTCACTTGCTAAATTTGGCGTATACCAAATATCACACCAGCACAAGTTTCCTTAAAGGACTTCCACTGCCATTTTCTGAGTCAGCATAAGGGAGTACTGGGCTACCTCTATCCCCATGAGCATACACTGACACCCAGGAGCTGATCTTACTCCCACTGGAGGAACACTTCGAAAAAGCACATGATTAGGAAGTAGATGATACACCATAGCTTTTCCCAAAGGGGAAGCACAGAATAAAATACACTAAACAGACCAGTGCCTTATACTGTAAGGTTTAATAAAAGCTGGGCTGACCGGACCTCTCGTCTCTCCAGTTAGTTGTTTTAGTATAAGGCCGATGAAGGTTGTTGCAGATAAATAATGAACTAGTTATGAGTTAGATATAGGAACGTTATATGGGGCAAATTCACTGTGGACATTTGGCAATGACTGTTGTGATTTGGAATTATAAAGACCAAATAACTTGCATTATATGGCAACTTTCATGCCATCTTTGGATGTTTCAAAGTGCTTTGCCTCAAAGCAATTATTTTTGAAGTGTGGTCACTGTTGTAATGTAGGTAAATGTAATAGCCAATTTTTGCACAGCAAGGTGCCACAAAAAGCAACTAAATAAATGACCAAATAATCTACGGTATTGGCAGAGGGACAAGTATTGGTCAAAACATTGGGAGAATACCCCTGTCCTTCTTCAATAGTGCTATGGCTCTTTTACATCCCTATGAACAGGTACACAGGGCCTTGGTTTAACGTTTTCCTGAAATGCTGCACCTCGAGCAGTGTAGCACTCCCTTAGTACTGCACTGAAGTGTCAGCCTAGATCATGTGCTCAAGTCTCTGGAGTAGGGTTTGAACTCACAACCTTCCAACTCGGGCATTGTTGTTAGCATTGAGCCAAGGCTGACATGATGCAATAATTTAGGAGACATGAAGACAGATAGATCGGAGCACTCCATTTATTCTCTCCAAGCTTTGGAATTGCTGCTAAAGGATGCTGGAAGTATGTTTCACTGTGGCTCTGACAGTAGTATGTATCACATTGTTTTCTCAGGTCTTTTCCTTGGGATGGTATAGTGTGTCATGATCCACAGCTGCAGTGAATGTCCTTGGTTGCCCAATAGCCAACTGTATAGTCTTCTGGGTCCTTTAAATAATTCTGGCACCAGTGACTGCCATAAAGCGAAGGAATCTTGGGGCCTGCCAGGGTAACAGCAACAGTGTCCATAAAGCTGTTACTACGGTTGCTGACCAGCTGGACAATCATAGACTGTTAGTGCTTTCAATTTATAAATTGAGTAGCCTTGAGGGTGGGGCATGTCTGGCCACTCGTGCTGTCAATAAACCCCGTGGGATCCTGCCATATGGTAGAAGTAGTGGCCTCTTTCCAGTTGCTGGCTGCTTTCCAAAAGAGAATGAATTAAATTACTGGTCTTGGCAACTAATGTCCCCTTGACCTGTATAATGAAAATTTGGACTGAAGGTTATGGAATGTGCCAGAGATCTCCTGTGGTTGCTTGGTAGAAGACTGCTGCATAAAAGTTCATACAACTGTAATCTTCAAAGCCTTTGACAGAGTTGTCCATGTCCTGGAACTGGTTGCAAGTCTGATTGCAGTCATGCGCACAGTTCTTTTATCGGTTCCTTAAGAAATCTTAGTCTGCACGTACTGGTGTCTTCAACAAGTTCAGATAGAAGAGAGATAGAAGAGCCTAGCTGTGTGGCTTAAGGATGGGTTCTGATGGAGCATCTAAAGTTGAAATGCAGCTGTTTGGCATGTGTCCTCTAATCCTTCAAAACTGACAAATAGAGAGGTATGCCCAGGGGGATACTCATGGCTTCATGCAAATCAACAGATTAACAGCTTTGCCTGTACAAACAATCACTGATAGAGAAGTAGATCAGCTTTAAGAAGCTATCTGGAAGGCTCCAACTTCTTTTGTTTATCAAAACCAGTACAATGCAGGAAATGTGAGTTCCGAAGGGATACAACTAAAGGGAATAGACCTTCCTCGCAGCACCCATTTTATATTCAGGCTTGGGAATCATTTTATGAGGACTTTTAGTACCATTTGAATCCAGTCCTTAATGAGACTTTTGCTACACCCCAGTACTTTCGGAACTCATTGACATATGCAATGCCCATTAAGCATGGGCTAGGCTTCGTCTCTCTGGCCCAAAAATGTGAGGTATAGAGTGCCTCGGGTCATATTATTGACCCTCATATTAATTAAGTGGGGAAGCAAAAAGAACTACAGGGCAGCAAATTCTAAATAGTATTTTAAATTTGAAGCACTGTTCATCAAATATCATTTCTCCAAGCTCCATATAGTTTTTCCTGTCTTAAGTTGAGTCCTTCAAAACTGTCCATAGTGTTTAATCTTAATCACTTGAATTTCATCCTAGAGAATCATCAAAACACTCCAGCAGAGGTGTGCAAGCTCATTGCTATTAGCAAGTTACTAGAAGAACTCAGAATTCAAATTGAAGTTTAGCAAGAGATAAATAATTTAAAAGAGTGGTGATAAAATGTACTAAAAATGTGCCCAGTATTAGTGATAACTTCATCCAGCGGAGGAGAGATCTGCTTCATTTAGTTACCTCTCCTCTTTCATGTAGTTTAACTGGATACAAATATGTCAAATAGAAGAGGCAACCAATTGAGACAGATATTCCCCTCTACCGGATGACTTGATTTTTATTACTGGACATATTTTATTTCCACTCCTTTTTAATTACTTCTTCCTAAATTTTAATTTTTGAATTCTGAACTTTTTTTTTAGCACCTTGCTAATAGCAATACATCTCTTGCCTGTGCTGGAGCATCTCATGAAGTGGAAAAATGCTTTGCAGATTTCAACTATTCGAAATAATCTTTGTGCGTTTTCCACGTTGTTTTCTTCCATATCGAATATATCAGCTAGTGAAAGCAGTAGCTGAAATTGCATATACAGCATTTGGTAATTTAGTTTAGGTCATTCTACACCATAAATATTCAGTAAATGTAAATCCAGTAGAGAACTAAGATACTATTTTGGCATAAAAATTCTTAAGAAGTTACTGGCTTTAGTTTAAAGTATGTTACTAGTACTAATTTTCACTAATTCTATACGTTGTCATAACTCTAGATATACTACGTAATTAGTGGCATTTTTATAGATTTTACACAGCAAACAAACATATATTTAGGTAGCTGCAAAGGAAATGCAGTAATGAGGTTTTAGGGACGCTTTTAAAATTAAATATTTTATTCAGCAGCAAGAAATCTCGGAATCGGTAGGGCATCTCGAACATGTTTTTGTGAATTAGATTTTTTTCAAAAAAGCGAGATTATCTTAAAGCCCGGAAGCTATTAATTTTGTACTTTTTTAACATACAATCTGGCTGAAGTGTGACAAAGCTGGACTTCTGTCCACCTGACTAATGCCCCCGGTGAATTGTCCTAGATCCAAGTATTTGAACTATTTTTGGTGAGCTTCCGGCAGTGTATCAGCCTATGCTTAGGAGCTTGCTGCTGGAAAGGGTGGGTGGGGGTCAGGAAATGGTTACAGCTGTAGGAGCCAGATGCCTGCCACATACCAACAGCTCAAGCAGCCCCATGGCAATAAGAAAAAGTTTCTAGCTTGGAGAAACTTGCCAGTATCTACTGATCTGCAAGTCTTCTTTGATTCAACTCACTGCTTTGGCCCTTTAAACTTCTTGATGTGTTATACATCACCTGGCAGTGCTGCACACTAGTTTTGTCCTGGTATTTGTAACGTTCAGTGTTACCAAGGTGACATTGGTAAAAGAAAATCTGTCATTATCACCTCATTTGAATGCTCCTCTTGTATTTGGGCATGTGTCTCCAGTGTCCACCATCATCCCCAGCGTGAAAGTATGTCAGACACACCCTCGCCTATCCAATTACTGCTACTTAATAGGTGGGAAATGGAGGAAAACCCTAATATATTCTTGACCAAGGAAAGACACTGAGCTATTTATAGATATTTCCCCACATGAAGAGAGAGTGATTCTTGTGCACTTCCAAGCACCCTGTTCAAAAATATTCGCAAAATTGGAACAAGGGGGCCTAGTAAATAATAGTAACTTTTCAAATTGGATAAGGCAAGTAAAGGATTGCTATCTGGAGCAATCCTTTGGAGTAAAGGAGTACTACCTGTTAGTACTCTTAAGCTGTTTTTAAACAATTGCCATTGCCCTCTTAAAAAGGAAAGATATAAGCTTGATGCTGTAGAAATGTTCTAGGTGGGGTTGAAAGGCTTGATTACATCATGAAAGTCAAATCTAATAAAGAGAAATTTAATGATGTTAAATTGCACTATTTCTGCACTCAGCCTGAGGTGAGTTTTTACTGAAACTTAAATGTTGCCACTTTCGCAAAATGCTGATAGAAAAATACTGAAAAATTACTACATTTTAGAACTTGATTCCTTTAAAAAGTGGTTAAAACCCAACTTATTTCTGACACTTTAAAAAATAACTGGGAGCTTGCCACAGTGGCTCTGCGTTTGCTAGATGTGACATAATGGAAAACATAATGGTATTTATATATGATATGCTAACTACAACTGACTACATATAACTCTCCTTGACTTTGGATTGCTGCATATCACTCATGGGCCAGAATTTAACCATAGGCGGATGGGAGCCAGCCACCGACTGAGAAGTCGATGGCGAACCCGCTTCCACCTCGCCAGGAGATACGATCCGTATTTTGCGGGTCGCCGGGCTTCAATTGTCCTGAGGCGGGACTTCCACCCACTTGAGGTAGAAAGTCCCGCCTAATGGAGCTGCCAGCCAATCAGCGGGCCGTCAGCTCCTAGCCCCGGCAGCACCACCGGGAGCGGTGGCCACTGCTGGGACCACAGCTCAACTAGAAGTAAAAATGCCGGGGAGCCTGGAAGGCAGGTACATTTTGGTTGCCTCGCCGGGGTCGGGCCCCAGCAAGGCAAGGATGGTTGGGGGGCGTGTTGGGAGTTGGGGTGGTTGGGGCAGCGGGGGCGGCCCTCCATCAGGCACAGGATGCCCGCTTACGAGGGCACCCCCCCACCCCAGGACGTTTGCTAGCCGCCTGCTTTTGTCAGGTGGCTTCTCTCAGGTCTCGGACTCCCGTAAAATCTGCGTGGAGGCTGGTGATGTCCCTTAAGTCGCTGTTAAGTGGCGACTTAAGGGCCTTGATTGGCCCGGGGCGGGCAGGCCGTTTTTCGCCGCTGCCTCCCTGCGTAAAGTGGCAGCGGAGGTGCGAGGGGGTCGGGAAGGGCTTCCGGAGGCTCCCGCTCCATTTTACATTCCCCGCCCCCCCCACCACCATCCCACTCTTTGGGGTGGTGTAAAATTCCAGCCCATGGTATCTTAAACAGACTGTGCATTACAATAAAACGAGTTTGTATTTATAAATGAGAACAAAAACTCATTTTAAGAATACATAACATTCCACATTAGAATATAGGTAAGGACTCAAAGATAACCAAATCAAATTTTATTCAAAGATAAAACAAGCACTGTTGCATGTGTGAATTAAACATGCTTAGAGAAAGCAGATTGTAAGGGCACTAAATTTACTAACCCCTGAAAACGGACATGGGGATCCTGATGCGGGATTAACCTGTGCCTGTTGTTCCAATATAGGCAGTACGCCAACTTCATGCTGCCTGCTAATTAACATGATTATAACATGCAGCCAGCACTAACAGTGCTGTTGAGTGGCTCATGTTTTAGCAGGGGAGAAAATTGTGAGAAGCTAGCACCAGTTAAAGTTGGCCTGACTACTTAAAGCCAGCCTGCATCTCTTAAAAGGGGAGGTTCATTGTGGCTGTAGCAGGTGCTGGAAGTCATTGGTGCAACTCATTCTGATATGAAAAAGATGTAAAAGTAGCACTATATGGGAGAGAGCAGGCTCCAAGATTTTCCAGTGCTGCACTGAAGGCCTTGGTCAAAGAGATGCAGAGAAAGAGAGGTGTGTTCTATCCACAGCAGGCCATTAGGCCCACCAGACAAATTCTCAAAATGCAGTATGAGCTGACAGCTGTGCTAGTTAATGTCAAGAGTCAAGCCCCGAGGATCTGGATGCAGTGCCACAAAAAGTTCAATGACTTCAGCGAAATTAATCCATCTTCAAATGCCGTATCCCACCAAATGAATCACTAGCCTCAAACATTGCTCAATGCATCACACCCCATCACTCGCCTATCAACAATCTCTATCAGCAATGACTCATACCTAATAGTTGTGGCTTTACCCCAGCCTCACACACATAGCACTGCTGCAAGCCCCACTGACACATCTCTCAGCTTGCAAACACTGCCAGCTACTCAACTATGACGGCCACATCACCCAGACAGATTGCATAATACTGACAGACTTCCCTCTCTTGTAGGACAAGATGCTGCACAACCAGAGGCTGCAGGTGCTAACCAGCGGGGGACAGGGGTAACTGCATGGCCTTACCCCCATGAGGAGACAGTGTGCACCATCATTGGAGTGGCCATGGCTGAGGCTGTTGCTAGCAGTGAGACTGAAATGATAGAAGATGATGGTATCATCATACCTAATCATCCTTCTCACATCCCATTTCACCCTCATCTCATAAAGTCTTCTGATTTGCAAGCTACAGATGGTGTAAGCATGCACCTTACTTTCCTCCCTCCCCTCCTTTCATCACAACCCTGCTCTTGTGCCTTTCTCCTTTCAGATATGCAAGAACTGCAACCTGGCAGGCAGTGGTAGAAGAGCAACAAGTGAAAGAACAAGAAGACAGTAATGATGAAAAACACCAATTCCTGATCTCATATTCACAGCCACCAGCTCCAGCTCAAATACTGAAACTACGCATGATTTAAAGGATAGCTTAGAGGTGGGTTCGACTCGTGATGAGACACGAGGCATGAGTGGCCTGCAGCCAGGGTAAGGAACAAGGTAGCACAGGTGCCAGCTCCCCAGAGTGTGGGTTTGTACATGAGTTCTGCTGCAGAGGACTCCAATCATGAGTTCGATGGGGCAGACTACAATAGAAGGCTGTTGGGCATGCAGCATGAAATGCCTGGTGCATTGACAGGCCAGCCAGAAAACCTGCATCCAATGTCAAGGACTATGAAAGAATCTTGCACCAACTTTGCACAGGACTTTGTGCAGAGCTTGGAGTCCATCTTTTCCAGCATGGAAGTGATGGCCGATTCCATTAGCACATCTGTGGGCCCAACCATGATGCAGCATCTCATCGCCGATGTCTTAGCTTCTATGTCAGCACTAGCAGAAGTCACCCAATATCTGGGCGCTACCATGCAAGCTCAGACCTCTGCAGATACCAGTATTCAAAGGGGTTTTCAGGATGTTACAGGATTTCCTCCAACAGATTACTAGGATTGCTGAGGTGCCGGGGGAGTGGTAGTGGCCCATTGGAACAGGATGACAGCATTTGTCCTCCCACCACTGCAACTCTGCTAGTTCCAATGCTGTTGCCTGTCATCCAGCCAGCCCAGACTGCAACCACCCATGCCGACATGGCGCAGTCCAAAGCTGGGCTTTCTACATCTAGAGCTGCTAGAAGTCACCCTCCAAGGCCATCTGCAGTGTCTGCACTGAAAGTCAGCAGCCTTCCACAAACATGCTGCAGCCACTGGGGTAGCACTGCATAGGAATACAAAGCCAGGCAAAGACACATGGAAGACAGTTACTAAAGGAATGCACAAGGTTGATTAATTGACTTTAGTATGCAATATAGATTGATTTTATTTTTATAGTTGGTATGAAATGTTTAATTGTGTTGGCTTTTATGTTTGCATTGTGGCCAAGTGGATGCAGTGATGATCAGTAACAGAGGGAAGACAAGGTGTGGAACTGTTAATGAATGGGGAGTTGGGGTTGCTTTCATTGATATCTTCACGAACAGAAAGGGGCTGTCTAGCTTGCCTCTTCCCTTCCTCTTCCTCCTTGTCCTCCACCTCCTCCTCCTGCTCCTCAGCTGTTTGCTGTATAGCTGATGGCAAGAGCTGTGCCCTCATGATGGCCATGTTGAGCAGCATGCAGCAGACCACCTGCTCTGCCGAGTACTGCAGGGCTCATCCAGAGCCCTGCAGGCAGCGGTAGCATTGTATCAGCACACTAGTGGCCTGCTTTATCACATTTCAGGTGACAGCATTGAATGCATGCTGCATTAGTTGCGTGGATTGCTCATCAGAGTCATGAGACATGTTGTCAGAGGATAGTCCTTGTCATCCAATATCTACCCTTTGGTTGACTATGGTGGCCCAAATGCAGATGGCACAGCGTACTGCTGGAGAATGACAGTATCATAATTACTGCCAGGAGACTGGGCATTGACCAGCATGATTCTCTACATATGGCCACACATCAATTGGACAATGACAGAGTGGAATCCCTTTTGATTGTGGTACAGGGAAGAGACATGCGGTGCCCACAAAGCAATGTGTGTGCAGTCAGTGGCACTCTGCACCATGGCAAAGCCTGCAATCCTAACAAAGCCATGTGCTTGCTCCACCTGCTGTTCTCTGGCAAGACAGAATTAAATGTAGTCAGCAGCCTTTGAATAGAAAGCTTCAGTGACCTGCCTTATGCAGCAGTGGATGGATAATTGCAAGATGTTGCAAATATTTCCAGCTCCAGCCTGGGAGGAGCCAGACCTATAAATGCTCATGGCCATGGTCACCTACACAGCCATTGGCAAAGTGGTCCTCACCCTGCTCTGAAGCTGCAGTTGTGGCTTCAGCAGGTGGCAGATTTCAGTGAGGACTTTGTTACTGAATCGCAAATGTCTCACATGTTTGTCCTTGCTGAGGCTTGTTGGGACTAAATGATTCACTCAGGTACATCGCACTCCATAATCCAGTATGAGTACAACATACAATGGTTCACTTAAAACTCTTATAGTAATTCTACCTTTGATCTCTACATTTCATGCACACTACCACAAATCACAATACATCAATCGATACACAATGTGACACTGAATATATCAACAAGGAGCCGAGAAGGTACACTTAGTTCATATCAACATGGAGCCAAGACGATACACTTAGTCCTTCTCAACCTCTCCTAATCATCCTGTTACCATAGTTATATGGTCCACTTAAGCACTTCAATCACTTTATTACTATAAACACAGTGACCAGACTAGCATCTCCAAGACCCTTAAGACATGGATGAATGACCCTCACGCATTCCTTCAGCTCCTTATCCTTGCCTTAGGCCCACTTCATAAAGCATCTCTGTTCAGCAAAGCTGAAAGCTGTTTTAACTCATCATGTGCTGATCCCACAAATAGTCCAAGACATTGAGGTACACGTGTAGTGTAAACTCACATACCCACAGGGTTCAGTTAGGAGGATTGCTCCCTGAATACCCCGGCCAGATATGGCCTCTTGCTGAGAGAGCACCACCCCCCCACCCCCCACTCCTTCCAGCAGCTTGCCCTGCTCTGTATTCCCTCTGCTTATTCTCCCTGTTATGCTGTATTCCAAGGGGAATGTCTACTACTGCACCCATGTCTGAGAGCAACTGGTTTGGTCAAAAGCTTCGAAGTCAGGGCAAAGTCCTTCAACACTCGCCACACTATTTTCTGCAGACTTTAGCAACTTTAAGGAACTCTAGAAAGTCCCAAACACTTGTAGCAACAGCCAATAGAAATCAATGAGCAACTAACCTGAAAGTTGTTGGTGATCCCTTTAAATAGCACTAGTGGGTGACATCCTTCCTGCTGATGAACACGTGTTCAGCTGCGTGGGATTAAGGGAGGACATTAGCTGAAGCATTGAGCTCTGAAATGGCAGCACTAGGGTCAAATCAGCGTTATATGCTGATTGATGTCATGATCTGCCTGCTCTGCATACTTCCAGAAGACACTCTCTGCGTGCAGGCACTAACATCCTCACCGATATGACTTTCAACATAACTCACACCAAAAGTGTAAGCACATGTTGCAGACGCCATTTTGGAGCTCTAAGAGTATTGCAGCACCCAAAAAACAGGCGCTACAGATCTGAATTTTTAGAGTAGTGTGCCAGAAAGAGTTGTATGCAAATTTTCTCTAGTATTTCATTAAATAATTTCAAAGTCATTATTAATTAATTAATAGATAAATTCTAACATTGAATGACTGTCCAGATAATTCATAAAGTAATAAAGGGATTAACTTGCTGTCAAAACAAAATAATGTTAAATAATCAATGGGATCCTAGCTGTTAAAACAAGAATGTAATGCTTCTGCTTAGAAGCTTTCCCAAGGCCAGGAACTTTCTGGGGTTTTGTTGTTGTAAATTTGTTGTTTTGAATTAAATGAATAAAAACTTAGCCATCCACATCTAGAGTTTTGTCAGCAATGCTGTTGGATACTTATAGTGTGGACTATGTTGAGATGGAGGTAGTCTTAAGTTGTTGCTCAGTGTTCAATTTATCTTTGCAAAGCACAGCCACAACTGCTGAACACATAAGTCATTTTAACAATGATTCCAGCCACTCCATCATGCATTCGGCATTTGATGGATTAAAGGGCATTCAGTGGTCATGTTTACATTTGACTGATTATTGATTGTGTACATCTTGCAGTTCCCATAGATTATATACCAAAGGAACATAAAGCGTTTTCTTTGGGCAATATTGAATTCTGTTGCTTGTCACAGTCCTTTGGATATATAGGAAAAAAGCCTTAGAGATATTTTTTTCTTTGTAGTTGTTCTTGGTTTTTGATTTAGAACAGTTTTATGTTATCAGACTTGGTGACAGTGGCACATTATTTTACTCTTATAGTTGTTAGCCTATTCTGCAGCTCATTGAAAGATGGATTTCATGCTAAGATTCTTTGGTTTACAATTGGACATTTTAACATCCCATTCTTCCTGTACTTTTTCACACACAAGTACAAGATAATCTTGTTTATATTAATTTGTGTAACTGCTCTCTTCCACCTGTATAAATGAAAAAAATTGCATAACAAATCTCCAGTTGGCATATGTCAAAATATTTCTCTCAAATTTAAAACTTAACTCACATTTATACACTCAGTGGGATAAATTTTGACTTTATGTGATAGTGTAAAACAGATGATCATGAATCGGCAGCCCATTGTATATCTGTCCCATTTATATATTTCCATTAAACTTACTTTTTATAATTTTATTTATTTGCTCCACTGTATATAGAACAGTTACAAATGGTTTTCACGATGAAGCAAGTTATAACATTATAGTTGTTATACTGGTGAAATGAGAGTGCTAGCCTTTGTATTGAACTGAGGTCTGTGAATTTTTCCAACACTTTGATTTTATCTAAGGAATTCCTATGTTATTGAAGTGTCTGAGTGTCTGTTTCAAGAAAAACGAATAATATTGCTTACCAGCTTAATTAGCATAAAGAATCTTACTACATAAAGAAACTAAGTCAATTAATCTTCATTACAATAGTTACATAGGTCATGTCATCAGTTTAACATATAATAAAATGTAATCCATGATCCTTATTAGAATAGCATATACATCTAACTAGTATTTAACAAGCATCATCCATGTTTCATGAATGAAAGAATATGAAGAGCAAGTTTATGTACAGTACTTTGCATGGAAACTGGCTCAATCAATATGAATAAGAACTTGGACTTCATGTTGTAACTATATGATTCCAAAACCATATTTACTGCTTAAAACTTTAAATTGAGATGTTGGAGTATTGCATATTTTAAGTCCATGAAGCTCACTTTGAAATATTAGACTATTTCTCTTTTTTAATGTGCATGCACTTTTTACAGCCAAATTGTAACTTTGAGATCTGGAGCCGAATCAGAGTGCACTACTCAGAGAGTAGTAGGGGCGTGGAACGCCCTGCCTGCAACAGTAGTAGACTCGCCAACTTTAAGGGCATTTAAGTGGTCATTGGATAGACATATGGATGAAAATGGAATAGTGTAGGTCAGATGGTTTCACAGGTCGGCGCAACATCGAGGGCCGAAGGGCCTGTACTGCGCTGTAATGTTCTAATGTTCACTTTAGGTACACTTCATCATTCGTCTATCCTGCCAGAAACAGTGCGATTCATTTAGCAATTCATTAAGACTAATAGCAATATGTGTGTGTATGCTGCAGAGAATGAGCCATTTTGTTTCATAACAGATTGCAGATGAAAGGAAACCATTCATTTCTTGCCTGCCTGATGTAATTACTACTGCACTAATTACCTCAAATCACTGACATCCAGGGTCAATAAGAATGGGAACAAGCACATCAAAGACAAGCAATGTGAAACCAAAAACAAACCTTTTTCAGCAAAATCTATATTTGGTTGTTATATATTTTAAGCTAGACTTTTAAGTTTGGATGCTTTCTGAATATTTATTATTCTGTTCACAGTTTGATGGTGAAAACATGTATATGAGTATGACAGATCCAAGCCAGGACTGCATGCCAGGAAGCCAGGTGGGTTAATTAATCTTCTCCGCCATGTTTCAAGATGTAATTAAACAAATTCAAAAGGATGCATTGCAAATAAGCATTACTATCAGTAACTGGTGTAATCAAAATAATTATAATTTGCAAACAAAGCATTTAAACTGTGCTTTAGATTAATGAGATGTAGCTTGAACAAATGTCATATTTGGATGAATCTTAGATGCAAACATTCAACATTGCAATTAGCAGTGTGTTTTTTTTCTGAGCAATCAAGTAGCTACTTTGTCGGCATGATCTTAAAAGGCAAATATATTTTCTTTATGAACAATGTGCTCACATCTGCTTATTAGGAGAATTTTAATATAACTAGTTTGACCACGAGGTGTAAATCTAACACTAAACACATACACATAAATAGTGGCTAAACCAATTTATTTTAATTGGAAACAAAAATGCTGGAAAATTTTCTCTCCTATAAAATTGTGAAATAGATTTTTCAGATAAAATATGAATCAGTAAATATATCATTGAGTCAAAACATAAAACATGACTGAAGATCAGTCATAAGTGAAATTTGTTTCTGACTCCTGCTATTTGTTGTCCAAAGCATTGACAATGATCCTCTCACAACAGGTGAACACATTTTTTATTATTAAACATAGCCCTGTCAAAGGTGCAACAAATTTGCAATTTTCAGGCTATGGCTGATAAATTACTGCTGTCCCTCATTTTATAGAAATGACTTCATGGGCTGGATGTTATGAGCCCGCTGCCGATCCCAAGCACGCAACTCATTTAAATAGCTGGGGCTGCCTCCCCCCCTCCTTCCAATCATGTGGAGGGGGTGGGCTGTCTGTTCCCAGCAATGGTGTCAGCTGCCTGTGCCCAGGCACTGACTCCATTTTTAAAGGGCAGCCAACCCTGCCGGGATATTTAAATATTTAAAATGAATCCCCCCAAAATCAAATAAATAAAGTTTCAACGCCCCTTTCCACACCACCCCACCCCCTCCATAATGATTACATTAACTATTTGCCCTTCCCCCCAAAACACTTACCTTTAACATCTGAGCTTTCCTCCCCAAAACTGTTTAAGATTCAACCCTTGCCACCATCCCCTACACCCATTACATGTATTTGACCCCATTCCCATCCTCCCCCTGCACTGATAAACCTCCCCCTCCTCACCAGTATGGTGCCTCATTTTCCCATACGAGAATCTGAAGGCGGGCCCTCAAGATCGCGGGTGTGTATATTTAAATTAATTAATTTTATTGATTTGTATATTTAAAGTGTGGTCCTGTCACCCAGCGGTGGGGGGGCCGCCATGGAGCCTCACCACCGGGAGGATCAGGCCGGGCCTGCTGGCATCGAGGTCTGTGGTGGGCCTCGTCCGGAGCCATCTTCAGGCCCACTGCCCCTGCCACGGATCATGACATCGAGGGCTTTTTAAAATCTCGCCCCTTGTGTGCAACAGTTCCCACATCCTCTGGTTTCGGGTTTATAACACACCAATTTAAACAACTGTAGCCCTTTAACCTACTACTGTGGTTAATATTTATGCATTATTGTTCTATCGACTTTGCCCTGCATACTACATTTTTTTAATAAAGCGCTGCATGTTTAAATATAATTTTTAACAAATCTTAGTTGCTCGCTGAATCTAAGTTACTTGTAAGATAAATGGATATGAAATATTAATTAATTAAATGGAAAGAAAAATATGGAATAGCTGATGTATTGTGTAAGAAGGCAAAAACAAAGCTAAAAAGAAAAGGTTATAAAAATGTTGAAAAACCGATGAGTAGAATTTAGCTGATATATATTTAGCTGAATGATTTTACATGTCTATTATACTACTGCTTTTGCATCAATGGAAGGTAGTTTTGGCTGTATATTGTTGCAAGAGTTGCAGCATAATTAGGGAGTCATGAGGCAATCCAGCTCCCAAGACCAAGAAGTAAGACCATCTCTAACACATGATACCACGTTGCTTGAGCTTTGCACATTGTGTAATTTAATTCCAATCCTGTATAAAGCCATGTTTTCTTAAAACAGCTTAGATACAGTTAGAACTTTTAAAAAAATTTCATATCAAATCCTTTCAATAAAAAAAAGTAATTGCTGCTGCCCATTCTATTATAATAGTGAAAATTAGTTGGTCGGGGACTCAACACACACACAGCTCCTTTGTTGTTAATCTGGGTTTGTGGCACAGTCGGCAACATAACTTAGGTCCATCAAATGCACCATACACTGTACAAATAGTAGTCGAAGACTGCATCTATAGTATAATGGTATCCATAAACTTCAAATCAGGGTTGGTCATACTTAGTCAAGTAGGTTTAGGAATGTTTTGCAGTGATATTGTGTTATAAATATTTGCATACAAATGCCTTTGTGCATTTGTATGGAATTCCTTTATTAACAAAGATGTTGTGAACCCATTTATTTTAATTGACTTAATGTCTTGTTAAACTAGCAGAGAAATTGAGCACTATGCAGTAATGTGTTTGTATTCTCATATTGCACAGTGCAATTTAACACCATTTGTATATTAGATTATGTCTAAATGTGGTGAGCTAAAATGCTTTTACCTAGAATGATATATACTAATTCTATTATAGTACAAGATAGGTCAATTTATGTAGAGGTGGCTGGGGGAGTGACTGGTTGTTTTAGAAATCCGTGGTAAGTCTGTGATATAGATAAAAAATATACAGCAGTACAGATGCAGAAAACAATTTAAAGAAATTGCATCGTTGTGCTGTCAAACTTTTTGTACACAATAGAATCACGATCTGGGTGATGATCAGAAAACCAAAAGATTAATGAATAAACCTACTCTTTAACTAAAGGTTGCAGAAGCATGCATTGCCTGTCACCATGACTAAAGCCAAAGACTGAGGGCTTTATTGCAAAGATCAATAGTAAGTGGGGAAAAGTCTGCCCTGTAACATCATAGGCAAGCAGTGCAAAGAATTGTTGCCCTCTGGTATCTCACATTGAGCATTATTGTCAGCTGAAGGTATATTGACAATAATAGTAAAAACTATTTGATGATGTGTAAGTACTGTATATGTTAACCAGTTTCATTTCATATTGTAACTGAAGGGCTTTTGATCATTCTATGCTGTGAATAGAGTACCTGTACTTGTTCCTTGTACTTATGGAGCTCTATCTGGACAGAAATTTATGGTTTTGTTGCAGTTACTATAATTTGATATATTTTAAATGGAACCACAACACAAAGCAAGGCATTTATTATCAAACGTTAACTTTCTTTGTTGTCAGTTCCATGTTAATACTGAGAAGTGTTTAAGTGTGACACTGATGCTTCATGTTCACATTAAATTACACTTACAGTGATTGATCATCCAGTATATACCTTAAGGGTTTAAAAGTGCAAAGACCATTTTAACTTGCTTAACAAAGCTGGGTCATGAATGCAGTGAATGATTGCTGTTATCAAGCATCTGTTACTCCTAAAGAAACTTGTAAAATATTTTGAATACATTACTGTGCTTGTGAATAAACTTCCATTTGTCAATTGATCAAGGCAGATTTTCCTGCCTCCCCCACCACCCTCCCTTCTCTCACCGTGACCCGAAGTGCACTGCTCCTGCTTGGCTTGGGAGCATTGTTATTTCCTGTCCTGGACTTTTAACGTGGCCTTGGAGCAGAGCCCAACACCAATGGAAGGGGCAGGAAAGTGAGACACAGTTGCAGGCCTCTTACTATTGCAGCTGTATGTTGGGTATGAGAGATCAAGAATAGCAGCTTGAACACACTAATTATACCTGAACATCATGCGATGGGGCGCAGTGGGTAATGGCATTGTGTGGGAGGACACAATTTATTTTTCTGACCTCCAGTCTTCAGCCTGCCCCTGTGATCTTAGCCACAGTGCCACGTATCTCTGGGCATTCAGTTAATATTTCATGTGGTAAAATAAGAGCGAAGGCCGGAAATTTCTCCTTTTGCCTTATTAAATGACTTTAAAGGACTTGTATCCATTGTAGGCAAACCCCTAAATCCATTTCCCCAATTTGGGCAAGGATCAGAAAA